>NC_090371.1:240430078-240746874 GCF_036365525.1 Heterodontus francisci
GATGTGTGACAGCGTGATATGTGGCAGTGTGTTTGATGTGTGACAGTGTGTGATGTGTGAAAGTGTGTGTGATGTGTAACAGTGTGTTTGATGTGTGACAGTTTGTGTGATGTGTGACAGTTTGTGTGATGTGTGACAGCGTGATATGTGGCAGTGAGTTTGATGTGTGACAGGGTGTGCGAAGTGTGACAGTGAGTGCGATGTGTGACAGTGAGTGCGATGTGTGTGTGACAGTGTGATATGTGGCAGTGTGTTTGATGTGTGACAGCGTAGGATATGTGACAGTGTGTTTGATGTGTGTCAGTGTGTTTGATGTGTGACAGCCTCTGTGATGCGTGACAGGGTGTGTGATGCGTGACAGGGTGTGTGATGTGTGACAGGGTGTGTGATGTGTGACAGTGTGTGTGATGTCTAACAGTTTGTGTGATGTGTGACAGCGTGATATGTGGCAGTGTGTATGATGTGTGACAGTGTGTGATGTGTGACAGTGTGTGATGTGTGACAGTGTGTATGATGTGTGACAGTGTGTGCGATGTGTGACAGTGAGTGCGATGTGTGACAGTGTGTTTGATGTGTGGCAGTGTGTGTGATGTGTGACAGCGTCTGTGATGTATGACAGTGTGTTTGATGTATGGCAGTGTGTTTGATGTATGACAGTGTGTGTGATGTGTGACAGTTTGATATGTGGCAGTGTGTTTGATGTGTGACAGCGTATGATGTGTGACAGTGTGTGTGACGTGTGACAGTGTGCTTGATGTGTGACACTGTGATGTGTGGCAGTGTGTGTGATGTGTGACAGTGTGTGCGATGTGTGTGAGTGTTTGTGATGTGTGAGTGTGTGTGATGTGTGAGTGTGTGCGATGTGTGACAGTGTGCATCATGTTTGACAGTGTGTGCGATGTGTGACAGTGTGTGCGATGTGTGACAGTGAGTGCGATATGTGACAGTGAGTGTGATGTGTGACAGTGTGTGTGATGTGTGACAGTGTGATATGTAGCAGTGTGTTTGATGAGTGAATGTGTGTGATTTGTGACAGTGAGTGTGACGTGTGAACATCTGTGTGATGTGTGACATTGTTTGTGATGTGTGACAGGGTGTGTGACGTGTCACAGGGTGTGTGACGTGTCACAGGGTGTGTGACGTGTGACAGGGTGTTTGAAGTGGGTCAGGGTGTTTGAAGTGTGACAGGGTGTGATATGTGACAGTGAGTGCGATGTGTGACAGTGTGTGCGACGTGTGACAGTGTGTGTGACATGTGACAGCGTGTGTGATGTGTGACAGCGTGTTTGATGTGTGACAGCGTGTGTGATGTGTGACAATGAGTGTGATGTGCAACCGTGGGTGTGACGCGTGACAGAGTGGGTGTGACGCGTGACAGTGTGTGCGATGTGTGACAGTGTGTGCGATGTGTGACAGTGTGTGTGACAGTGTGATATGTGGCAGTGTGTTTGATGTGTGACAGCATCTGTGATGCGTGACAGGGTGTGTGATGCGTGACAGGATGTGTGATGTGTGACAGGGTGTGTGATGTGTGACAGTGTGTGTGATGTCTAACAGTTTGTGTGATGTGTGACAGCGTGATATGTGGCAGTGTGTTTGATGTGTGACAGTGTGTGACGTGTGACAGTGTGTGATGTGTGACAGTGAGTGCGATGTGTGACAGTGTGCTTCATGTTTGACAGTGTGTATGATGTGTGACAGTGTGTGCGATGTGTGACAGTGTGTGCGATGTGTGACAGTGTGTGCGATGTGTGTCAGTGAGTGCGATGTGTGTCAGTGAGTGCGATGTGTGACAGTGTGTGTGATGTGTGACAGTGTGATATGTAGCAGTGTGTTTGATGAGTGACAGTGTGTGATTTGTGACAGTGAGTGTGACGTGTGAACATCTGTGTGATGTGTGACAGTGTTTGTGACGTGTGACAGGGTGTGTGACGTGTCACAAGGTGTGTGACGTGTCACAGGGTGTGTGACGTGTGACAGCGTGTTTGAAGTGTGACAGGGTGTTTGAAGTGTGACAGGGTGTGATATGTGACAGTGAGTGCGATGTGTGACAGTGTGTGCGACGTGTGACAGTGTGTGTGACGTGTGACAGCGTGTGTGATGTGTGACAGCGTGTTTGATGTGTGACAGCGTGTGTGATGTGTGACAATGAGTGTGATGTGCAACCGTGGGTGTGACGCGTGACAGAGTGGGTGTGACGCATGACAGTGTGTGCAATGTGTGACAGTGTGTGCGATGTGTGACAGTGTGATATGTGACAGTGTGTTTGATGTGTGACAGCGTAGGATGTGTGACAGTGTGTTTGATGTGTGACAGTGTGTTTGATGTGTGATAGCATCTGTGATGCGTGACAGGGTGTGTGATGCGTGACAGGATGTGTGATGTGTGACAGGGTGTGTGATGTGTGACAGTGTGTGTGATGTCTAACAGTTTGTGTGATGTGTGACAGCGTGATATGTGGCAGTGTGTTTGATGTGTGACAGTGTGTGATGTGTGACAGTGTGTGATGTGTGACAGTGAGTGCGATGTGTGACAGTGAGTGCGATGTGTGACAGTGAGTGCAATGTGTGACAGTGGGTGCGATGTGTGACAGGGTGTTTGATGTCTGACAGTGTGCGTGATGTGTGACAGTGTGTTTGATGTGTGACAGTATGTTTGATGTGTGGCTGTGTGTGTGATGTGTGACAGTGTTTGTGACGTGTGACACGGTGTGTGACGTGTGACAGGGTGTGTGACGTGTGACAGGGTGTTTGATGTGTGACAGTTTGTGTGATGTGTGACAGTGTGTGCGATGTGTGACTGTGTGTTTCATGTGTGAGTGTGTGTATGAAGTGTGACAGTGTGTGTGAAGTGTGACAGTGTGTGTTATGTATGACAGTGTGTGTGATGTGAGACATTGTGTATGATGCATGACAGCGTGTGTGATGTGTGACAGTTTGATTTGTGGCAGTCTGTTTGATGTGTGACAGCGTATGATGTGTGACAGTGTGTGTGACGTGTGACAGTGTGCTTGATGTGTGACACTGTGATGTGTGGCAGTGTGTGTGATGTGTGACAGTGTGTGCGATGTGTGTGAGTGTTTGTGATGTGTGAGTGTGTGTGATGTGTGAGTGTGTGCGATGTGTGACAGTGTGCTTCATGTTTGACAGTGTGTATGATGTGTGACAGTGTGTGCGATGTGTGACAGTGTGTGCGATGTGTGACAGTGTGTGCGATGTGTGTCAGTGAGTGCGATGTGTGACAGTGAGTGCGATGTGTGACAGTGAGTGCCATGTGTGACAGTGTGTGTGATGTGTGACAGTGTGATATGTAGCAGTGTGTTTGATGAGTGACAGTGTGTGATTTGTGACAGTGAGTGTGACGTGTGAACATCTGTTTGATGTGTGACAGTGTTTGTGACGTGTGACAGGGTGTGTGACGTGTCACAGGGTGTGTGACGTGTGACAGGGTGTTTGAAGTGTGACAGGGTGTTTGAAGTGTGACAGGGTGTTTGAAGTGTGACAGGGTGTGATATGTGACAGTGAGTGCGATGTGTGACAGTGTGTGCGACGTGTGACACTGTGTGTGATGTGTGACAGCGTGTGTGATGTGTGACAGCGTGTTTGATGTGTGACAGCGTGTGTGATGTGTGACAATGAGTGTGATGTGCAACCGTGGGTGTGACGCGTGACAGAGTGGGTGTGACGCGTGACAGTGTGTGCGATGTGTGACAGTGTGTGCGATGTGTGACAGTGTGTGTGACAGTGTGTTTGATGTGTGACAGTGTAGGATGTGTGACAGTGTGTTTGATGTGTGACAGTGTGTTTGATGTGTGACAGCATCTGTGATGCGTGACAGGGTGTGTGATGCGTGACAGGATGTGTGATGTGTGACAGGGTGTATGATGTGTGACAGTGTGTGTGATGTCTAACAGTTTGTGTGATGTGTGACAGCGTGATATGTGGCAGTGTGTTTCATTTGTGACAGTGTGTGATGTGTGACAGTTTTGTGATGTGTGACAGTGACTGCGATGTGTGACAGTGAGTGCGATGTGTGACAGTGAGTGCGATGTGTGACAGTGAGTGCGATGTGTCACAGTGTGTTTGATGTGTGGCAGTGTGTGTGATGTGTTACAGTTTGTGTGATGTGTGACAGCGTCTGTGATGTGTGACAGTGTGTTTGATGTATGGCAGTGTGTTTGATGTATGGCAGTGTGTTTGATGTGTGACAGTGTGTGTGATGTGTGACAGTGTGTGTGATGTGTGACAGTGTGTGTGATGTGTGAGTGTGTGTGATGTGTGACAGTGTGCTTCATGTTTGAAAGTGTGTATGATGTGTGACAGTGTGTATGATGTGTGACAGTGTGTGCGATGTGTGACAGTGAGTGTGATGTGTGACAGTGACTGCGATGTGTGACAGTGACTGCAATGTGTGACAGTGTGCCATGTGTGACAGTGTGCGATGTGTGACAGTGTGTGCAATGTGTGACAGTGTGTATGATGTGTGACAGTGTGTGCGATGTGTGACAGTGAGTGCGATGTGTGACAGTGTGTGTGATGTGTGACAGTTTGATTTGTGGCAGTCTGTTTGATGTGTGACAGCGTATGATGTGTGACAGTGTGTGTGACGTGTGACAGTGTGCTTGATGTGTGACACTGTGATGTGTGGCAGTGTATGTGATGTGTGACAGTGTGTGCGATGTGTGTGAGTGTTTGTGATGTGTGAGTGTGTGTGATGTGTGAGTGTGTGCGATGTGTGACAGTGTGCTTCATGTTTGACAGTGTGTATGATGTGTGACAGTGTGTGCGATGTGTGACAGTGTGTGCGATGTGTGACAGTGTGTGCGATGTGTTTCAGTGAGTGCGATGTGTGACAGTGAGTGCGATGTGTGACAGTGAGTGCCATGTGTGACAGTGAGTGCCATGTGTGACAGTGTGTGTGATGTGTGACAGTGTGATATGTAGCAGTGTGTTTGATGAGTGACAGTGTGTGATTTGTGACAGTGAGTGTGACGTGTGAACATCTGTTTGATGTGTGACAGTGTTTGTGACGTGTGACAGGGTGTGTGACGTGTCACAGGGTGTGTGACGTGTCACAGGGTGTGTGACGTGTGAGAGGGTGTTTGAAGTGTGACAGGGTGTGATATGTGACAGTGAGTGCGATGTGTGACAGTGTGTGCGACGTGTGACAGTGTGTGTGACGTGTGACAGCGTGTGTGATGTGTGACAGCGTGTTTGATGTGTGACAGCGTGTGTGATGTGTGAGAATGAGTGTGATGTGCAACCGTGGGTGTGACGCGTGACAGAGTGGGTGTGACGCGTGACAGTGTGTGCGATGTGTGACAGTGTGTGCGATGTGTGACAGTGTGTGTGACAGTGTGTTTGATGTGTGACAGTGTAGGATGTGTGACAGTGTGTTTGATGTGTGACAGCATCTGTGATGCGTGACAGGGTGTGTGATGCGTGACAGGATGTGTGATGCGTGACAGGATGTGTGATGTGTGACAGGGTGTATGATGTGTGACAGTGTGTGTGATGTCTAACAGTTTGTGTGATGTGTGACAGCGTGATATGTGGCAGTGTGTTTCATGTGTGACAGTGTGTGATGTGTGACAGTTTTGTGATGTGTGACAGTGAGTGCGATGTGTGACAGTGAGTGTGATGTGTGACAGTGAGTGCGATGTGTCACAGTGTGTTTGATGTGTGGCAGTGTGTGTGATGTGTGACAGTTTGTGTGATGTGTGACAGCGTCTGTGATGTGTGACAGTGCGTTTGATGTATGGCAATGTGTTTGATGTATGGCAGTGTGTTTGATGTGTGACAGTGTGTGTGATGTGTGACAGTGTGTGTGATGTGTGACAGTGTGTGTGATGTGTGAGTGTGTGTGATGTGTGACAGTGTGCTTCATGTTTGAAAGTGTGTATGATGTGTGACAGTGTGTGCGATGTGTGACAGTGAGTGTGATGTGTGACAGTGACTGCGATGTGTGACAGTGACTGCAATGTGTGACAGTGTGCCATGTGTGACAGTGTGCGATGTGTGACAGTGTGCGATGTGTGACAGTGTGTGCAATGTGTGACAGTGTGTATGATGTGTGACAGTGTGTGCGATGTGTGACAGTGTGTGCGATGTGTGACAGTGTGTGTGATGTGTGACAGTGTGTACGATGTGTGACATTGTGTGCGATGTGTGACAGTGAGTGCGATGTGTGACAGTGAGTGCGATGTGTGACAGCGTGATATGTGGCAGTGTGTTTGATGTGTGACCGTGTGTGATGTGTGACAGTGTGTGTGATGCGTGACAGTGTATGTGACGCGTGACAGTGTATGTGACGCGTGACAGTGTATGTGAGGCATGACAGTGTATGTCATGCGTGACAGTGTGTGTGATGTGTGACTGTGATATGTGATAGTGTATGATGTGTGCCCGTGAGTGTGATGAGTGACAGTTTGTGTGATGTGTGACAGAGTGAAATGTGGAAGTGTGTTTGATGTGTGACAGTGTGTGATGTGTGAAAGTGTGTGTGATGTGTAACAGTATGTTTGATGTGTGACAGTTTGTGTGATGTGAGACAGTTTGTGTGATGTGTGACAGCTTGATATGTGGCAGTGAGTTTGATGTGTGACAGTGTGTGCGACGTGTGACAGTGTGTGCGATGTGTGACAGTGTGTGCGAAGTGTGACAGTGTGTGCGATGTGTGACAGTGAGTGCGATGTGTGACAGTGAGTGCGATGTGAGTGTGACAGTGTGATATGTGGCAGTGTGTTTGATGTGTGACAGCGTAGGATGTGTGACAGTGTGTTTGATGTGTGTCAGTGTGTTTGATGTGTGACAGCGTCTGTGATGCGTGACAGGGTGTGTGATGCGTGACAGGGTGTGTGATGCGTGACAGGGTGTGTGATGTGTGACAGGGTGTGTGATGTGTGACAGTGTGTGTGATGTCTAACAGTTTGTGTGATGTGTGACAGCGTGATATGTGGCAGTGTGTTTGATGTGTGACAGTGTGTGATGTGTGACAGTGAGTGCAATGTGTGACAGTGAGTGCGATGTGTGACAGCATCTGTGATGTGTGACAGTGTGTTTGATGTGTGACAGTGTGTTTGATGTGTGACAGATTGTGTGATGTGTGACAGCGTGATATGTGGCAGTGTGTTTGATGTGTGACAGTGTGCGATGTGTGACAATGTGTGCGATGGGTGACAGTGAGTGCGATGTGTGACAGGGTGTTTGATGTCTGACAGTGTGTTTGATGTCTGACAGTGTGCGTGATGTGTGACAGTGTGTTTGATGTGTGACAGTATGTTTAATGTGTGGCTGTGTGTGTGATGTGTGACAGTGTGTGTGATGTGTGACAGTGTGATATGTAGCAGTGTGTTTGATGAGTGACAGTGTGTGACCTGTGACAGTGAGTGTGACATGTGAACATCTGTGTGATGTGTGACAGTGTTTGTGACGTGTGACACGGTGTGTGACGTGTGACAGGGTGTGTGACGTGTGACAGGGTGTTTGATGTGTGACAGTTTGTGTGATGTGTGACAGTGTGTGCGATGTGTGACAGTGTGTTTCATGTGTGAGTGTGTGTATGAAGTGTGACATTTTGTGTGATGTGTGACAGTGTGTGTTATGTGTGACAGTGTGTGTGATGTGTGACATTGTGTATGATGCATGACAGTGTGTGTGATGTGTGACAGTTTGATATGTGGCAGTGTGTTTGATGTGTGACAGCGTATGATGTGTGACAGTGTGTGTGACGTGTGACAGTGTGCTTGATGTGTGACACTGTGATGTGTGGCAGTGTGTGTGATGTGTGACAGCATCTGTGATGTGTGACAGCGTCTGTGATGTGTGACAGCGTCTGTGATGTGTGACAGTGTGTTTGATGTGTAGCAGTGTGTTTGATGTGTGTCAGTGAGTGCGATGTGTGACAGTGAGTGCGATGTGTGACAGTGTGTGCGATGTGTGTGAGTGTTTGTGATGTGTGAGTGTGTGTGATGTGTGAGTGTGTGAGATGTGTGACAGTGTGCTTCATGTTTGACAGTGTGTATGATGTGTGACAGTGTGTGCGATGTGTGACAGCGTGTGCGATGTGTGACAGTGTGTGCGATGTGTGTCAGTGAGTGCGATGTGTGACAGTGAGTGCGATGTGTGACAGTGAGTGCGATGTGTGACAGTGTGTGTGATGTGTGACAGTGTGATATGTAGCAGTGTGTTTGATGAGTGACAGTGTGTGATTTGTGACAGTGAGTGTGACGTGTGAACATCTGTGTGATGTGTGACAGTGTTTGTGACGTGTGACAGGGTGTGTGACGTGTCACAAGGTGTGTGACGTGTCACAGGGTGTGTGACGTGTGACAGCGTGTTTGAAGTGTGACAGGGTGTTTGAAGTGTGACAGGGTGTGATATGTGACAGTGAGTGTGATGTGTGACAGTGTGTGCGACGTGTGACAGTATGTGTGACGTGTGACAGCGTGTGTGATGTGTGACAGCGTGTTTGATGTGTGACAGCGTGTGTGATGTGTGACAATGAGTGTGATGTGCAACCGTGGGTGTGACACGTGACAGAGTGGGTGTGACGCATGACAGTGTGTGCGATGTGTGACAGTGTGTGCGATGTGTGACAGTGTGTGTGACAGTGTGATATGTGGCAGTGTGTTTGATGTGTGACAGCGTAGGATGTGTGACAGTGTGTTTGATGTGTGACAATGAGTGTGATGTGTGACAGCATCTGTGATGCGTGCCAGGGTGTGTGATGCGTGACAGGATGTGTGATGCGTGCCAGGGTGTGTGATGCGTGACAGGATGTGTGACGTGTGACAGTGTGCTTGATGTGTGACACTGTGATGTGTGGCAGTGTGTGTGATGTGTGACAGCATCTGTGATGTGTGACAGCGTCTGTGATGTGTGACAGCGTCTGTGATGTGTGACAGTGTGTTTGATGTGTAGCAGTGTGTTTGATGTGTGTCAGTGAGTGCGATGTGTGACAGTGAGTGCGATGTGTGACAGTGTGTGCGATGTGTGTGAGTGTTTGTGATGTGTGAGTGTGTGTGATGTGTGAGTGTGTGAGATGTGTGACAGTGTGCTTCATGTTTGACAGTGTGTATGATGTGTGAAAGTGTGTGCGATGTGTGACAGTGTGTGCGATGTGTGTCAGTGAGTGCGATGTGTGACAGTGAGTGCGATGTGTGACAGTGAGTGCGATGTGTGACAGTGTGTGTGATGTGTGACAGTGTGATATGTAGCAGTGTGTTTGATGAGTGACAGTGTGTGATTTGTGACAGTGAGTGTGACGTGTGAACATCTGTGTGATGTGTGACAGTGTTTGTGACGTGTGACAGGGTGTGTGACGTGTCACAAGGTGTGTGACGTGTCACAGGGTGTGTGACGTGTGACAGCGTGTTTGAAGTGTGACAGGGTGTTTGAAGTGTGACAGGGTGTGATATGTGACAGTGAGTGTGATGTGTGACAGTGTGTGCGACGTGTGACAGTATGTGTGACGTGTGACAGCGTGTGTGATGTGTGACAGCGTGTTTGATGTGTGACAGCGTGTGTGATGTGTGACAATGAGTGTGATGTGCAACCGTGGGTGTGACACGTGACAGAGTGGGTGTGACGCATGACAGTGTGTGCGATGTGTGACAGTGTGTGCGATGTGTGACAGTGTGTGTGACAGTGTGATATGTGGCAGTGTGTTTGATGTGTGACAGCGTAGGATGTGTGACAGTGTGTTTGATGTGTGACAATGAGTGTGATGTGTGACAGCATCTGTGATGCGTGCCAGGGTGTGTGATGCGTGACAGGATGTGTGATGCGTGCCAGGGTGTGTGATGCGTGACAGGATGTGTGACGTGTGACAGTGTGCTTGATGTGTGACACTGTGATGTGTGGCAGTGTGTGTGATGTGTGACAGCATCTGTGATGTGTGACAGCGTCTGTGATGTGTGACAGCGTCTGTGATGTGTGACAGTGTGTTTGATGTGTAGCAGTGTGTTTGATGTGTGTCAGTGAGTGCGATGTGTGACAGTGAGTGCGATGTGTGACAGTGTGTGCGATGTGTGTGAGTGTTTGTGATGTGTGAGTGTGTGTGATGTGTGAGTGTGTGAGATGTGTGACAGTGTGCTTCATGTTTGACAGTGTGTATGATGTGTGACAGTGTGTGCGATGTGTGACAGTGTGTGCGATGTGTGTCAGTGAGTGCGATGTGTGACAGTGAGTGCGATGTGTGACAGTGAGTGCGATGTGTGACAGTGTGTGTGATGTGTGACAGTGTGATATGTAGCAGTGTGTTTGATGAGTGACAGTGTGTGATTTGTGACAGTGAGTGTGACGTGTGAACATCTGTGTGATGTGTGACAGTGTTTGTGACGTGTGACAGGGTGTGTGACGTGTCACAAGGTGTGTGACGTGTCACAGGGTGTGTGACGTGTGACAGCGTGTTTGAAGTGTGACAGGGTGTTTGAAGTGTGACAGGGTGTGATATGTGACAGTGAGTGCGATGTGTGACAGTGTGTGCGACGTGTGACAGTGTGTGTGACGTGTGACAGCGTGTGTGATGTGTGACAGCGTGTTTGATGTGTGACAGCGTGTGTGATGTGTGACAATGAGTGTGATGTGCAACCGTGGGTGTGACGCGTGACAGAGTGGGTGTGACGCATGACAGTGTGTGCAATGTGTGACAGTGTGTGCGATGTGTGACAGTGTGATATGTGACAGTGTGTTTGATGTGTGACAGCGTAGGATGTGTGACAGTGTGTTTGATGTGTGACAGTGTGTTTGATGTGTGATAGCATCTGTGATGCGTGACAGGGTGTGTGATGCGTGACAGGATGTGTGATGTGTGACAGGGTGTGTGATGTGTGACAGTGTGTGTGATGTCTAACAGTTTGTGTGATGTGTGACAGCGTGATATGTGGCAGTGTGTTTGATGTGTGACAGTGTGTGATGTGTGACAGTGTGTGATGTGTGACAGTGAGTGCGATGTGTGACAGTGAGTGCGATGTGTGACAGTGAGTGCAATGTGTGACAGTGGGTGCGATGTGTGACAGGGTGTTTGATGTCTGACAGTGTGCGTGATGTGTGACAGTGTGTTTGATGTGTGACAGTATGTTTGATGTGTGGCTGTGTGTGTGATGTGTGACAGTGTGTGTGATGTGTGACAGTGTGATATGTAGCAGTGTGTTTGATGAGTGACAGTGTGTGATTTGTGACAGTGAGTGTGACGTGTGAACATCTGTGTGATGTGTGACAGTGTTTGTGACGTGTGACACGGTGTGTGACGTGTGACAGGGTGTGTGACGTGTGACAGGGTGTTTGATGTGTGACAGTTTGTGTGATGTGTGACAGTGTGTGCGATGTGTGACTGTGTGTTTCATGTGTGAGTGTGTGTATGAAGTGTGACAGTTTGTGTGAAGTGTGACAGTGTGTGTTATGTATGACAGTGTGTGTGATGTGTGACATTGTGTATGATGCATGACAGCGTGTGTGATGTGTGACAGTTTGATTTGTGGCAGTCTGTTTGATGTGTGACAGCGTATGATGTGTGACAGTGTGTGTGACGTGTGACAGTGTGCTTGATGTGTGACACTGTGATGTGTGGCAGTGTGTGTGATGTGTGACAGTGTGTGCGATGTGTGTGAGTGTTTGTGATGTGTGAGTGTGTGTGATGTGTGAGTGTGTGCGATGTGTGACAGTGTGCTTCATGTTTGACAGTGTGTATGATGTGTGACAGTGTGTGCGATGTGTGACAGTGTGTGCGATGTGTGACAGTGTGTGCGATGTGTGTCAGTGAGTGCGATGTGTGACAGTGAGTGCGATGTGTGACAGTGAGTGCCATGTGTGACAGTGTGTGTGATGTGTGACATTGTGTATGATGCATGACAGTGTGTGTGATGTGTGACAGTTTGATATGTGGCAGTGTGTTTGATGTGTGACAGCGTATGATGTGTGACAGTGTGTGTGACGTGTGACAGTGTGCTTGATGTGTGACACTGTGATGTGCGGCAGTGTGTCTGATGTGTGACAGCATCTGTGATGTGTGACAGGGTGTGTGATGCGTGACAGGGTGTGTGATGCGTGACAGGGTGTGTGATGTGTGACAGGGTGTGTGATGTGTGACAGTGTGTGTGATGTCTAACAGTTTGTGTGATGTGTGACAGCGTGATATGTGGCAGTGTGTTTGATGTGTGACAGTGTGTGATGTGTGACAGTGTGTGATGTGTGACAGTGAGTGCAATGTGTGACAGTGAGTGCGATGTGTGACAGCATCTGTGATGTGTGACAGTGTGTTTGATGTGTGACAGTGTGTTTGATGTGTGACAGATTGTGTGATGTGTGACAGCGTGATATGTGGCAGTGTGTTTGATGTGTGACAGTGTGCGATGTGTGACAGTGTGTGCGATGTGTGAAAGTGGGTGCGATGTGTGACATTGGGTGCGATGGGTGACAGTGGGTGCGATGTGTGACAGTGTGTTTGATGTGTGACAGTATGTTTAATGTGTGGCTGTGTGTGTGATGTGTGACAGTGTGTGTGATGTGTGACAGTGTGATATGTAGCAGTGTGTTTGATGAGTGACAGTGTGTGACCTGTGACAGTGAGTGTGACATGTGAACATCTGTGTGATGTGTGACAGTGTTTGTGACGTGTGACACGGTGTGTGACGTGTGACAGGGTGTGTGACGTGTGACAGGGTGTTTGATGTGTGACAGTTTGTGTGATGTGTGACAGTGTGTGCGATGTGTGACAGTGTGTTTCATGTGTGAGTGTGTGTATGAAGTGTGACATTTTGTGTGATGTGTGACAGTGTGTGTTATGTGTGACAGTGTGTGTGATGTGTGACATTGTGTATGATGCATGACAGTGTGTGTGATGTGTGACAGTTTGATATGTGGCAGTGTGTTTGATGTGTGACAGCGTATGATGTGTGACAGTGTGTGATGTGTGACAGTGTGTGCGATGTGTGAAAGTGGGTGCGATGTGTGACATTGGGTGCGATGGGTGACAGTGGGTGCGATGTGTGACAGGGTGTTTGATGTCTGACAGTGTGTTTGATGTCTGACAGTGTGCGTGATGTGTGACAGTGTGTTTGATGTGTGACAGTATGTTTAATGTGTGGCTGTGTGTGTGATGTGTGACAGTGTGTGTGATGTGTGACAGTGTGATATGTAGCAGTGTGTTTGATGAGTGACAGTGTGTGACCTGTGACAGTGAGTGTGACATGTAAACATCTGTGTGATGTGTGACAGTGTTTCTGACGTGTGACACGGTGTGTGACGTGTGACAGGGTGTGTGACGTGTGACAGGGTGTTTGATGTGTGACAGTTTGTGTGATGTGTGACAGTGTGTGCGATGTGTGACAGTGTGTTTCATGTGTGAGTGTGTGTATGAAGTGTGACATTTTGTGTGATGTGTGACAGTGTGTGTTATGTGTGACAGTGTGTGTGATGTGTGACATTGTGTATGATGCATGACAGTGTGTGTGATGTGTGACAGTTTGATATGTGGCAGTGTGTTTGATGTGTGACAGCGTATGATGTGTGACAGTGTGTGTGACGTGTGACAGTGTGCTTGATGTGTGACACTGTGATGTGTGGCAGTGTGTGTGATGTGTGACAGCGTCTGTGATGTGTGACAGCGTCTGTGATGTGTGACAGCGTCTGTGATGTGTGACAGTGTGTTTGATGTGTAGCAGTGTGTTTGATGTGTGTCAGTGAGTGCGATGTGTGACAGTGAGTGCGATGTGTGACAGTGTGTGCGATGTGTGTGAGTGTTTGTGATGTGTGAGTGTGTGTGATGTGTGAGTGTGTGAGATGTGTGACAGTGTGCTTCATGTTTGACAGTGTGTATGATGTGTGACAGTGTGTGCGATGTGTGACAGTGTGTGCGATGTGTGACAGTGTGTGCGATGTGTGTCAGTGAGTGCGATGTGTGACAGTGAGTGCGATGTGTGTCAGTGAGTGCGATGTGTGACAGTGTGTGATGTGTGACAGTGTGATATGTAGCAGTGTGTTTGATGAGTGACAGTGTGTGATTTGTGACAGTGAGTGTGACGTGTGAACATCTGTGTGATGTGTGACAGTGTTTGTGACGTGTGACAGGGTGTGTGACGTGTCACAAGGTGTGTGACGTGTCACAGGGTGTGTGACGTGTGACAGCGTGTTTGAAGTGTGACAGGGTGTTTGAAGTGTGACAGGGTGTGATATGTGACAGTGAGTGTGATGTGTGACAGTGTGTGCGACGTGTGACAGTATGTGTGACGTGTGACAGCGTGTGTGATGTGTGACAGCGTGTTTGATGTGTGACAGCGTGTGTGATGTGTGACAATGAGTGTGATGTGCAACCGTGGGTGTGACGCGTGACAGAGTGGGTGTGACGCATGACAGTGTGTGCGATGTGTGACAGTGTGTGCGATGTGTGACAGTGTGTGTGACAGTGTGATATGTGGCAGTGTGTTTGATGTGTGACAGCGTAGGATGTGTGACAGTGTGTTTGATGTGTGACAATGAGTGTGATGTGTGACAGCATCTGTGATGCGTGCCAGGGTGTGTGATGCGTGACAGGATGTGTGATGCGTGCCAGGGTGTGTGATGCGTGACAGGATGTGTGACGTGTGACAGTGTGCTTGATGTGTGACACTGTGATGTGTGGCAGTGTGTGTGATGTGTGACAGCATCTGTGATGTGTGACAGCGTCTGTGATGTGTGACAGCGTCTGTGATGTGTGACAGTGTGTTTGATGTGTAGCAGTGTGTTTGATGTGTGTCAGTGAGTGCGATGTGTGACAGTGAGTGCGATGTGTGACAGTGTGTGCGATGTGTGTGAGTGTTTGTGATGTGTGAGTGTGTGTGATGTGTGAGTGTGTGAGATGTGTGACAGTGTGCTTCATGTTTGACAGTGTGTATGATGTGTGACAGTGTGTGCGATGTGTGACAGTGTGTGCGATGTGTGTCAGTGAGTGCGATGTGTGACAGTGAGTGCGATGTGTGACAGTGAGTGCGATGTGTGACAGTGTGTGTGATGTGTGACAGTGTGATATGTAGCAGTGTGTTTGATGAGTGACAGTGTGTGATTTGTGACAGTGAGTGTGACGTGTGAACATCTGTGTGATGTGTGACAGTGTTTGTGACGTGTGACAGGGTGTGTGACGTGTCACAAGGTGTGTGACGTGTCACAGGGTGTGTGACGTGTGACAGCGTGTTTGAAGTGTGACAGGGTGTTTGAAGTGTGACAGGGTGTGATATGTGACAGTGAGTGCGATGTGTGACAGTGTGTGCGACGTGTGACAGTGTGTGTGACGTGTGACAGCGTGTGTGATGTGTGACAGCGTGTTTGATGTGTGACAGCGTGTGTGATGTGTGACAATGAGTGTGATGTGCAACCGTGGGTGTGACGCGTGACAGAGTGGGTGTGACGCATGACAGTGTGTGCAATGTGTGACAGTGCGTGCGATGTGTGACAGTGTGATATGTGACAGTGTGTTTGATGTGTGACAGCGTAGGATGTGTGACAGTGTGTTTGATGTGTGACAGTGTGTTTGATGTGTGATAGCATCTGTGATGCGTGACAGGGTGTGTGATGCGTGACAGGATGTGTGATGTGTGACAGCGTGATATGTGGCAGTGTGTTTGATGTGTGACAGTGTGTGATGTGTGACAGTGTGTGATGTGTGACAGTGAGTGCTATGTGTGACAGTGAGTGCGATGTGTGACAGTGAGTGCAATGTGTGACAGTGGGTGCGATGTGTGACAGGGTGTTTGATGTCTGACAGTGTGCGTGATGTGTGACAGTGTGTTTGATGTGTGACAGTATGTTTGATGTGTGGCTGTGTGTGTGATGTGTGACAGTGTGTGTGATGTGTGACAGTGTGATATGTAGCAGTGTGTTTGATGAGTGACAGTGTGTGACTTGTGACAGTGAGTGTGACATGTGAACATCTGTGTGATGTGTGACAGTGTTTGTGACGTGTGACACGGTGTGTGACGTGTGACAGGGTGTGTGACGTGTGACAGGGTGTTTGATGTGTGACAGTTTGTGTGATGTGTGACAGTGTGTGCGATGTGTGACTGTGTGTTTCATGTGTGAGTGTGTGTATGAAGTGTGACAGTTTGTGTGAAGTGTGACAGTGTGTGTTATGTATGACAGTGTGTGTGATGTGTGACATTGTGTATGATGCATGACAGCGTGTGTGATGTGTGACAGTTTGATTTGTGGCAGTCTGTTTGATGTGTGACAGCGTATGATGTGTGACAGTGTGTGTGACGTGTGACAGTGTGCTTGATGTGTGACACTGGGATGTGTGGCAGTGTGTGTGATGTGTGACAGTGTGTGCGATGTGTGTGAGTGTTTGTGATGTGTGAGTGTGTGTGATGTGTGAGTGTGTGCGATGTGTGACAGTGTGCTTCATGTTTGACAGTGTGTATGATGTGTGACAGTGTGTGCGATGTGTGACAGTGTGTGCGATGTGTGACAGTGTGTGCGATGTGTGTCAGTGAGTGCGATGTGTGACAGTGAGTGCGATGTGTGACAGTGAGTGCGATGTGTGACAGTGAGTGCCATGTGTGACAGTGTGTGTGATGTGTGACAGTGTGATATGTAGCAGTGTGTTTGATGAGTGACAGTGTGTGATTTGTGACAGTGAGTGTGACGTGTGAACATCTGTTTGATGTGTGACAGTGTTTGTGACGTGTGACAGGGTGTGTGACGTGTCACAGGGTGTGTGACGTGTCACAGGGTGTGTGACGTGTGACAGGGTGTTTGAAGTGTGACAGGGTGTTTGAAGTGTGACAGGGTGTTTGAAGTGTGACAGGGTGTGATATGTGACAGTGAGTGCGATGTGTGACAGTGTGTGCGACGTGTGACAGTGTGTGTGACGTGTGACAGCGTGTGTGATGTGTGACAGCGTGTTTGATGTGTGACAGCGTGTGTGATGTGTGACAATGAGTGTGATGTGCAACCGTGGGTGTGACGCGTGACAGAGTGGGTGTGACGCGTGACAGTGTGTGCGATGTGTGACAGTGTGTGCGATGTGTGACAGTGTGTGTGACAGTGTGTTTGATGTGTGACAGTGTAGGATGTGTGACAGTGTGTTTGATGTGTGACAGTGTGTTTGATGTGTGACAGCATCTGTGATGCGTGACAGGGTGTGTGATGCGTGACAGGATGTGTGATGTGTGACAGGGTGTATGATGTGTGACAGTGTGTGTGATGTCTAACAGTTTGTGTGATGTGTGACAGCGTGATATGTGGCAGTTGTGTGATGTGTGACAGTGAGTGCGATGTGTGACAGTGAGTGCGATGTGTGACAGTGAGTGCGATGTGTCGCAGTGTGTTTGATGTGTGGCAGTGTGTGTGATGTGTGACAGTTTGTGTGATGTGTGACAGCGTCTGTGATGTGTGACTGTGTGTTTGATGTATGGCAGTGTGTTTGATGTATGGCAGTGTGTTTGATGTGTGACAGTGTGTGTGATGTGTGACAGTGTGTGTGATGTGTGACAGTGTGTGTGATGTGTGAGAGTGTGTGATGTGTGACAGTGTGCTTCATGTTTGAAAGTGTGTATGATGTGTGACAGTGTGTATGATGTGTGACAGTGTGTGCGATGTGTGACAGTGAGTGTGATGTGTGACAGTGACTGCGATGTGTGACAGTGACTGCAATGTGTGACAGTGTGCCATGTGTGACAGTGTGCGATGTGTGACAGTGTGTGCAATGTGTGACAGTGTGTATGATGTGTGACAGTGTGTGTGATGTGTGACAGTGAGTGCGATGTGTGACAGTGTGTGTGATGTGTGACAGTGTGTACGATGTGTGACATTGTGTGCGATGTGTGACAGTGAGTGCGATGTGTGACAGTGAGTGCGATGTGTGACAGCGTGATATGTGGCAGTGTGTTTGATGTGTGACAGTGTGTGATGTGTGACAGTGTGTGTGATGCGTGACAGTGTATGTGACGCGTGACAGTGTATGTGACGCGTGACAGTGTATGTGAGGCATGACAGTGTATGTCATGCGTGACAGTGTGTGTGATGTGTGACTGTGATATGTGATAGTGTATGATGTGTGCCCTTGAGTGTGATGAGTGACAGTTTGTGTGATGTGTGACAGAGTGAAATGTGGAAGTGTGTTTGATGTGTGACAGTGTGTGATGTGTGAAAGTGTGTGTGATGTGTAACAGTATGTTTGATGTGTGACAGTTTGTGTGATGTGAGACAGTTTGTGTGATGTGTGACAGCTTGATATGTGGCAGTGAGTTTGATGTGTGACAGTGTGTGCGACGTGTGACAGTGTGTGCGATGTGTGACAGTGTGTGCGAAGTGTGACAGTGTGTGCGATGTGTGACAGTGAGTGCGAAGTGTGACAGTGAGTGCGATGTGAGTGTGACAGTGTGATATGTGGCAGTGTGTTTGATGTGTGACAGCGTAGGATGTGTGACAGTGTGTTTGATTGTGTCAGTGTGTTTGATGTGTGACAGCGTCTGTGATGCGTGACAGGGTGTGTGATGCGTGACAGGGTGTGTGATGCGTGACAGGGTGTGTGATGTGTGACAGGGTGTGTGATGTGTGACAGTGTGTGTGATGTCTAACAGTTTGTGTGATGTGTGACAGCGTGATATGTGGCAGTGTGTTTGATGTGTGACAGTGTGTGATGTGTGACAGTGTGTGATGTGTGACAGTGAGTGCAATGTGTGACAGTGAGTGCGATGTGTGACAGCATCTGTGAGGTGTGACAGTGTGTTTGATGTGTGACAGTGTGTTTGATGTGTGACAGATTGTGTGATGTGTGACAGCGTGATATGTGGCAGTGTGTTTGATGTGTGACAGTGTGCGATGTGTGACAGTGTGTGCGATGTGTGAAAGTGGGTGCGATGTGTGACATTGGGTGCGATGGGTGACAGTGGGTGCGATGTGTGACAGGGTGTTTGATGTCTGACAGTGTGTTTGATGTCTGACAGTGTGCGTGATGTGTGACAGTGTGTTTGATGTGTGACAGTATGTTTAATGTGTGGCTGTGTGTGTGATGTGTGACAGTGTGTGTGATGTGTGACAGTGTGATATGTAGCAGTGTGTTTGATGAGTGACAGTGTGTGACCTGTGACAGTGAGTGTGACATGTGAACATCTGTGTGATGTGTGACAGTGTTTGTGACGTGTGACACGGTGTGTGACGTGTGACAGGGTGTGTGACGTGTGACAGGGTGTTTGATGTGTGACAGTTTGTGTGATGTGTGACAGTGTGTGCGATGTGTGACAGTGTGTTTCATGTGTGAGTGTGTGTATGAAGTGTGACATTTTGTGTGATGTGTGACAGTGTGTGTTATGTGTGACAGTGTGTGTGATGTGTGACATTGTGTATGATGCATGACAGTGTGTGTGATGTGTGACAGTTTGATATGTGGCAGTGTGTTTGATGTGTGACAGCGTATGATGTGTGACAGTGTGTGTGACGTGTGACAGTGTGCTTGATGTGTGACACTGTGATGTGTGGCAGTGTGTGTGATGTGTGACAGCATCTGTGATGTGTGACAGCGTCTGTGATGTGTGACAGCGTCTGTGATGTGTGACAGTGTGTTTGATGTGTAGCAGTGTGTTTGATGTGTGTCAGTGAGTGCGATGTGTGACAGTGAGTGCGATGTGTGACAGTGTGTGCGATGTGTGTGAGTGTTTGTGATGTGTGAGTGTGTGTGATGTGTGAGTGTGTGAGATGTGTGACAGTGTGCTTCATGTTTGACAGTGTGTATGATGTGTGACAGTGTGTGCGATGTGTGACAGCGTGTGCGATGTGTGACAGTGTGTGCGATGTGTGTCAGTGAGTGCGATGTGTGACAGTGAGTGCGATGTGTGACAGTGAGTGCGATGTGTGACAGTGTGTGTGATGTGTGACAGTGTGATATGTAGCAGTGTGTTTGATGAGTGACAGTGTGTGATTTGTGACAGTGAGTGTGACGTGTGAACATCTGTGTGATGTGTGACAGTGTTTGTGACGTGTGACAGGGTGTGTGACGTGTCACAAGGTGTGTGACGTGTCACAGGGTGTGTGACGTGTGACAGCGTGTTTGAAGTGTGACAGGGTGTTTGAAGTGTGACAGGGTGTGATATGTGACAGTGAGTGTGATGTGTGACAGTGTGTGCGACGTGTGACAGTATGTGTGACGTGTGACAGCGTGTGTGATGTGTGACAGCGTGTTTGATGTGTGACAGCGTGTGTGATGTGTGACAATGAGTGTGATGTGCAACCGTGGGTGTGACGCGTGACAGAGTGGGTGTGACGCATGACAGTGTGTGCGATGTGTGACAGTGTGTGCGATGTGTGACAGTGTGTGTGACAGTGTGATATGTGGCAGTGTGTTTGATGTGTGACAGCGTAGGATGTGTGACAGTGTGTTTGATGTGTGACAATGAGTGTGATGTGTGACAGCATCTGTGATGCGTGCCAGGGTGTGTGATGCGTGACAGGATGTGTGATGTGTGACAGGGTGTGTGATGTGTGACAGTGTGTGTGATGTCTAACAGTTTGTGTGATGTGTGACAGCGTGATATGTGGCAGTGTGTTTGATGTGTGGCAGTGTGTGATGTGTGACAGTGTGTGATGTGTGACAGTGAGTGCGATGTGTGACAGTGAGTGCGATGTGTGACAGTGAGTGCAATGTGTGACAGTGGGTGCGATGTGTGACAGGGTGTTTGATGTCTGTCAGTGTGTTTGATGTCTGACAGTGTGCGTGATGTGTGACAGTGTGTTTGATGTGTGACAGTGTGTTTGATGTGTGACAGTGTGTTTGATGTGTGGCAGTGTGATATGTAGCAGTGTGTTTGATGAGTGACAGTGTGTGACTTGTGACAGTGAGTGTGACATGTGAACATCTGTGTGATGTGTGACAGTGTTTGTGATGTGTGACACGGTGTGTGACGTGTGACAGGGTGTGTGACAGGGTGTTTGATGTGTGACAGTTTGTGTGATGTGTGACAGTGTGTGCGATGTGTGACAGTGTGTTTCATGTGTGAGTGTGTGTATGAAGTGTGACAGCTTGTGTGATGTGTGACAGTGTGTGTTATGTGTGACAGTGTGTGTGATGTGTGACATTGTGTATGATGCATGACAGTGTGTGTGATGTGTGACAGTTTGATTTGTGGCAGTCTGTTTGATGTGTGACAGCGTATGATGTGTGACAGTGTGTGTGACGTGTGACAGTGTGCTTGATGTGTGACACTGTGATGTGTGGCAGTGTGTGTGATGTGTGACAGTGTGCTTCATGTTTGACAGTGTGTATGATGTGTGACAGTGTGTGCGATGTGTGACAGTGTGTGCGATGTGTGACAGTGTGTGCGATGTGTGTCAGTGAGTGCGATGTGTGACAGTGAGTGCCATGTGTGACAGTGTGTGTGATGTGTGACAGTGTGATATGTAGCAGTGTGTTTGATGAGTGACAGTGTGTGATTTGTGACAGTGAGTGTGACGTGTGAACATCTGTTTGATGTGTGACAATGTTTGTGACGTGTGACAGGGTGTGTGACGTGTCACAGGGTGTGTGACGTGTGACAGGGTGTTTGAAGTGTGACAGGGTGTTTGAAGTGTGACAGGGTGTTTGAAGTGTGACAGGGTGTGATGTGTGACAGTGAGTGCGATGTGTGACAGTGTGTGCGACGTGTGACAGTGTGTGTGACATGTGACAGCGTGTGTGATGTGTGACAGCGTGTTTGATGTGTGACAGCGTGTGTGATGTGTGACAATGAGTGTTATGTGCAACCGTGGGTGTGACGCGTGACAGAGTGGGTGTGACGCGTGACAGTGTGTGCGATGTGTGACAGTGTGTGTGATGTGTGACAGTGTGTGTGACAGTGTGTTTGATGTGTGACAGTGTAGGATGTGTGACAGTGTGTTTGATGTGTGACATTGTGTTTGATGTGTGACAGCATCTGTGATGCGTGACAGGGTGTGTGATGTGTGACAGGATGTGTGATGTGTGACAGGGTGTGTGATGTGTGACAGTGTGTGATGTCTAACAGTTTGTGTGATGTGTGACAGCGTGATATGTGGCAGTGTGTTTCATGTGTGACAGTGTGTGATGTGTGACAGTTCTGTGATGTGTGACAGTGAGTGCGATGTGTGACAGTGAGTGCGATGTGTGACAGTGTGTTTGATGTGTGGCAGTGTGTGTGATGTGTGACAGTTTGTGTGATGTGTGACAGCGTCTGTGATGTGTGACAGTATGTTTGATGTATGGCAGTGTGTTTGATGTATGGCATTGTGTTTGATGTGTGACAGTGACTGCGATGTGTGACAGTGACTGCAATGTGTGACAGTGACTGCAATGTGTGACAGTGTGCGATGTGTGACAGTGTGCGATGTGTGACAGTGTGTGCAATGTGTGACAGTGTGTATGATGTGTGACAGTGTGTGCGATGTGTGACAGTGAGTGCGATGTGTGACAGTGTGTGTGATGTGTGACAGTGTGTACGATGTGCGACATTGTGTGCGATGTGTGACAGTGAGTGCGATGTGTGACAGCGTGATATGTGGCAGTGTGTTTGATGTGTGACAGTGTGTGATGTGTGACAGTGTGTGTGATGCGTGACAGTGTATGTGACGTGTGACAGTGTATGTGACGCGTGACAGTGTATGTGAGGCGTGACAGTGTATGTCATGCGTGACAGTGTGTGTGATGTGTGACTGTGATATGTGACAGTGTATGATGTGTGACCGTGAGTGTGATGAGTGACAGTTTGTGTGATGTGTGACAGCGTGAAATGTGGAAGTGTGTTTGATGTGTGACAGTGTGTGATGTGTGAAAGTGTGTGTGATGTGTAACAGTATGTTTGATGTGTGACAGTTTGTGTGATGTGTGACAGTTTGTGTGATGTGTGACAGCTTGATATGTGGCAGTGAGTTTGATGTGTGACAGTGTGTGCGATGTGTGACAGTGTGTGCAACGTGTGACAGTGTGTGCGAAGTGTGACAGTGTGTGCGATGTGTGACAGTGAGTGCGATGTGTGTGTGACAGTGTGATATGTGGCAGTGTGTTTGATGTGTGACAGCGTAGGATGTGTGACAGT
Organism: Heterodontus francisci; assembly: GCF_036365525.1. Classification (NCBI taxonomy): domain Eukaryota; kingdom Metazoa; phylum Chordata; class Chondrichthyes; order Heterodontiformes; family Heterodontidae; genus Heterodontus; species Heterodontus francisci. Next base: position 240,453,093 of record NC_090371.1, read on the forward strand.
GTGTTTGATGTGTGTCAGTGTGTTTGATGTGTGACAGCGTCCGTGATGCGTGACAGGGTGTGTGACGCGTGACAGGGTGTGTGATGTGTGACAGGGTGTGTGATGTGTGACAGTGTGTGTGATGTCTAACAGTTTGTGTGATGTGTGACAGCGTGATATGTGGCAGTGTGTTTGATGTGTGACAGTGTGTGATGTGTGACAGTGTGTGATTTGTGACAGTGAGTGCAATGTGTGACAGTGAGTGCGATGTGTGACAGTGAGTGCGATGTGTGAAAGTGGGTGCGATGTGTGACAGCGTGTTTGATGTCTGACAGTGTGTTTGATGTCTGACAGTGTGCGTGATGTGTGTCAGTGTGTTTGATGTCTGACAGCATGTTTGACGTGTGACAGTGTGTGTGATGTGTGACAGTGTGATATGTAGCAGTGTGTTTGATGTGTGGCAGTGTGTGTGATGTGTGACAGCGTCTGTGATGCATGACAGTGTGTTTGATGTATGGCAGTGTGTTTGATGTATGGCAGTGTGTTTGATGTGTGACAGTGTGTGATGTGTGACATTGTGTGTGATGTGTGACAGTGTGTGTGATGTGTGAGTGTTTGTGATGTGTGAGTGTGTGTGATGTGTGACAGTGTGCTTCATGTTTGACAGTGTGTATGATGTGTGACAGTGTGTATGATGTGTGACAGTGACTGCGAAGTGTGACAGTGACTGCGATGTGTGACAGTGTGCGATGTGTGACAGTGTGTGCGATGTGTGACAGTGTGTATGATGTGTGACACTGTGTATGATGTGTGACAGTGTGTGCGATGTGTGACAGTGAGTGCGATGTGTGACAGTGAGTGCGATGTGTGACAGTGTGTTTGATATCTGAAAGTGTGTTTGATGTGTGACAGGGTGTGTGACGTGTGACAGGGTGTGTGACGTGTGACAGGGTGTGTTACGCGTGACAGGGTGTGTGATGTGTGACAGTGAGTGCGATGTGTGACAGTGTGTGTGATGTGTGACAGCGTGTGTGATGTGTGACAGTGTGAGTAATATGTGACAGTTTGTGTGATGTGTGACAGTGTGTGCGATGTGTGACAGTGTGTGCGAGTGTGACAGTGTGTTTGATGTCTGACAGTGTGCATGATGTGTGACAGTGTGTGTGATGTGTGACAGTGTATGTGATGTGTGACATTGTGTTTGATGTTTCACAGTGTGTTTGATGTGTGACAGTGTGTTTGATGTGTGACAGTGTGTTTGATGTGTGAGTGTGTGTGTGATGAGTGACAGTGTATTTGATGTGTGATGTGATGTGTGACAGTGTGTGTGATGTGTGACAGTGTGTGTGATGTGTGACAGGCTGATATGTGGCAGTGTGTTTGATGTGTGACAGTGTGATATGTAATATTGTGTTTGATGTGTGACAGTGTGTGTGATGTGTGACAGTGTATGTGATGTGTGACAGTTTCTTTGATGTGTGACAGTGTGTGTGATGTGTGACAGCGTGATATGTGGCAGTGTGTTTGATGTGTGACCGTGTGTGTGATGTGTGACAGTGAGTGTGATGTGTGACAGTGTGTGGGATGTGTGACAGCGACTGTGATGTGTGACAGTGTGTTTGATGTGTGACAGATTGCGTGATGTGTGACAGCATGATATGCGGCAGTGTGTTTGATGTGTGACAGTGTGCGATGTGCGACAGTGTGTGTGATGTGTGAAAGTGGGTGCGATGTGTGACAGTGGGTGCGATGTGTGAAAGTGGGTGCGATGTCTGACAGTGTGTTTGATGTCTGACAGTATGTTTGATGTGTGACAGTGTGTGTGATGTGTGACAGTGTGATATGTAGCAGTGTGTTTGATGAGTGACAGTGTGTGATTTGTGACAATGTGTGTGACGTGTGAACATCTGTGTGATGTGTGACAGGGTCTTTGAAGTGTGACAGTGTGTGCGATGTGTGACAGTGTGTTTGATGTCTGACAGTGTGCCTGATGTGTGATAGTGTGTTTGATGTCTGACAGTATGTTTGATGTGTGACAGTGTGTGTGATGTGTGACAGTGTGATATGTAGCAGTGTGTTTGATGAGTGACAGTGTGTGATTTGTGACAATGTGTGTGACGTGTGAACATCTGTGCGATGTGTGACAGGGTCTTTGAAGTGTGACAGTGTGTGCGATGTGTGACAGTGTGTTTGATGTCTGACAGTGTGCGTGATGTGCGACAGTGTGTGTGATGTGTGACAGTGTATGTGATGTGTGGCATTGTGTTTGATGTGTCACAGTGTGTGTGATGTGTGACAGTGTGTGTGATGTGTGACAGCGACTGTGATGTGTGACAGTGTGTTTGATGTGTGACAGATTGTGTGATGTGTGACAGCGTGATATGCGGCAGTGTGTTTGATGTGTGACAGTGTGCGATGTGTGACAGTGTGTGCGATGTGTGACAGTGTGTGCGATGTGTGACAGTGTGTGCGATGTGTGAAAGTGGGTGCGATGTGTGACAGTGGGTGCAATGTGTGACAGTGGGTGCAATGTGTGACAGTGGGTGCAATGTGTGACAGGGTGTTTGATGTCTGACAGTGTGTTTGATGTCTGACAGTGTGCGTGATGTGTGATAGTGTGTTTGATGTCTGACAGTATGTTTGATGTCTGACAGTGTGTGTGATGTGTGACAGTGTGATATGTAGCAGTGTGTTTGATGTGTGACAGTGTGTGATTTGTGACAGTGAGTGTGACGTGTGAACATCTGTGTGATGTGTGACAGGGTGTTTGAAGTGTGACAGTGTGTGCGATGTGTGACAGTGTGTGCGATGTGTGGCAGTGTGTTTGATGTGTGACAGTGTGATATGTAATATTGTGTTTGATGTGTGACAGTGTGTGTGATGTGTGACAGTGTATGTGATGTGTGACAGTTTGTTTGATGTGTGACAGTGTGTGTGATGTGTGACAGCGTGATATGTGGCAGTGTGTTTGATGTGTGACAGTGTGTTTGATGTCTGACAGTGTGCGTGATGTGTGACAGTGTGTGTGATGTGTGACAGTGTATGTGATGTGTGACATTGTGTTTGATGTGTCACAGTGTGTTTGATGTGTGAGTGTGTGTGTGATGTGTGACAGTGTATTTGATGTGTGATGTGATGTGTGACAGTGTGTGTGATGTGTGACAGTGTGTGTGATGTGTGACAGTATGATATGTGGCAGTGTGTTTGATGTGTGACAGTGTGATGTGTAATATTGTGTTTGATGTGTGACAGTGTGTGTGATGTGTGACAGTGTATGTGATGTGTGACAGTTTGTTTGATGTGTGAGTGTGTGTGTGATGTGTGACAGTGTATTTGATGTGTGATGTGATGTGTGACAGTGTGTGTGATGTGTGACAGTGTTTGTGATGTGTGACAGTATGATATGTGGCAGTGTGATGGATGTGTGACAGTATGTTTGATGTGTGACAGTATGTTTGATGTGTGACAGTGTGTGTGATGTGTGACAGTGTGTGTGACGTGTGACAGTGTGTGTGATGTGTGACAGTGTGTGTGATTTGTGACAGTGTGATATGTAGCAGTGTGTTTGATGAGTGACAGTGTGTGATTTGTGACAGTGAGTGTGACGTGTGAACATCTGTGTGATGTGTGACAGTGTTTGTGACGTGTGACAGGGTGTGTGACGTGTGACAGGGTGTGTGACGTGTGACAGAGTGTTTGAAATGTGACCACGTGTCATATGTGACAGTGAGTGCGATGTGTGACAGTGTGTGCGACGTGTGACAGTGTGTGTGACGTGTGACATTGTGTGTGATGTGTGACAGCGTGTTTGATGTGTGACAGCGTGTGTGATGTGTGACAATGAGTGTGATGTGCAACCGTGGGTGTGACGCGTGACAGAGTGGGTGTGACGCGTGACAGTGTGGGTGTGACGCGTGACAGTGTGTGTGATGTGCGACAGTGTGATATGTGGCAGCATGTTTTTGATGTGTGACAGCGTATAATGTGTGACAGTGAGTGTGATGTGCAACCGTGTGTGTGATGTGTGTCAGTGAGTGCGATGTGTGACAGTGTGTGTGATGTGTGACAGTGTGAGTGATGTGTGACAGCATCTGTGATGTGTGTCAGTGTGTTTGATGTGTGACAGATTGTGTGATGTGTGACAGCGTGATATGTGGCAGTGTGTTTGAAGTGTGACAGTGTGCGATGTGTGACAGTGTGTGCGATGTGTGAAAGTGGGTGCGATGTGTGACAGTGGGTGCGATGTGTGACAGTGGGTGCGATGTGTGACAGGGTGTTTGATGTCTGACAGTGTGTTTGATGTGTGACAGTGTGCGTGATGTGTGACAGGGTCTTTGAAGTGTGACAGTGTGTGCGATGTGTGACAGTGTGTTTGATGTCTGACAGTGTGCGTGATGTGCGACAGTGTGTGTGATGTGTGACAGTGTATGTGATGTGTGGCATTGTGTTTGATGTGTCACAGTGTGTGTGATGTGTGACAGTGTGTGTGATGTGTGACAGCGACTGTGATGTGTGACAGTGTGTTTGATGTGTGACAGATTGTGTGATGTGTGACAGCGTGATATGCGGCAGTGTGTTTGATGTGTGACAGTGTGCGATGTGTGACAGTGTGTGCGATGTGTGACAGTGTGTGCGATGTGTGACAGTGTGTGCGATGTGTGAAAGTGGGTGCGATGTGTGACAGTGGGTGCAATGTGTGACAGTGGGTGCAATGTGTGACAGGGTGTTTGATGTCTGACAGTGTGTTTGATGTCTGACAGTGTGCGTGATGTGTGATAGTGTGTTTGATGTCTGACAGTATGTTTGATGTGTGACAGTGTGTGTGATGTGTGACAGTGTGATATGTAGCAGTGTGTTTGATGTGTGACAGTGTGTGATTTGTGACAGTGAGTGTGACGTGTGAACATCTGTGTGATGTGTGACAGAGTCTTTGAAGTGTGACAGTGTGTGCGATGTGTGACAGTGTGTGCGATGTGTGACAGTGTGTTTGATGTCTGACAGTGTGCGTGATGTGTGACAGTGTGTGTGATGTGTGACAGTGTATGTGATGTGTGACATTGTGTTTGATGTGTCACAGTGTGTTTGATGTGTGAGTGTGTGTGTGATGTGTGACAGTGTATTTGATGTGTGATGTGATGTGTGACAGTGTGTGTGAGGTGTGACAGTGTGTGTGATGTGTGACAGTATGATATGTGGCAGTGTGTTTGATGTGTGACAGTGTGATGTGTAATATTGTGTTTGATGTGTGACAGTGTGTGTGATGTGTGACAGTGTATGTGATGTGTGACAGTTTGTTTGATGTGTGAGTGTGTGTGTGATGTGTGACAGTGTATTTGATGTGTGATGTGATGTGTGACAGTGTGTGTGATGTGTGACAGTGTTTGTGATGTGTGACAGTATGATATGTGGCAGTGTGATGGATGTGTGACAGTATGTTTGATGTGTGACAGTATGTTTGATGTGTGACAGTGTGTGTGATGTGTGACAGTGTGTGTGACGTGTGACAGTGTGTGTGATGTGTGACAGTGTGTGTGATTTGTGACAGTGTGATATGTAGCAGTGTGTTTGATGAGTGACAGTGTGTGATTTGTGACAGTGAGTGTGACGTGTGAACATCTGTGTGATGTGTGACAGTGTTTGTGACGTGTGACAGGGTGTGTGACGTGTGACAGGGTGTGTGACGTGTGACAGAGTGTTTGAAATGTGACCACGTGTCATATGTGACAGTGAGTGCGATGTGTGACAGTGTGTGCGACGTGTGACAGTGTGTGTGACGTGTGACATTGTGTGTGATGTATGACAGCGTGTTTGATGTGTGACAGCGTGTGTGATGTGTGACAATGAGTGTGATGTGCAACCGTGGGTGTGACGCGTGACAGAGTGGGTGTGACGCGTGACAGTGTGGGTGTGACGCGTGACAGTGTGTGTGATGTGCGACAGTGTGATATGTGGCAGCATGTTTTTGATGTGTGACAGCGTATAATGTGTGACAGTGAGTGTGATGTGCAACCGTGTGTGTGATGTGTGTCAGTGAGTGCGATGTGTGACAGTGTGTGTGATGTGTGACAGTGTGAGTGATGTGTGACAGCATCTGTGATGTGTGTCAGTGTGTTTGATGTGTGACAGATTGTGTGATGTGTGACAGCGTGATATGTGGCAGTGTGTTTGAAGTGTGACAGTGTGCGATGTGTGACAGTGTGTGCGATGTGTGAAAGTGGGTGCGATGTGTGACAGTGGGTGCGATGTGTGACAGTGGGTGCGATGTGTGACAGGGTGTTTGATGTCTGACAGTGTGTTTGATGTGTGACAGTGTGCGTGATGTGTGACAGTGTGTTTGATGTGTGACAGTATGTTTGATGTGTGACTGTGTGTGTGATGTGTGACAGTGTGTGTGATGTGTGACAGTGTGATATGTAGCAGTGTGTTTGATGAGTGACAGTGTGTGACTTGTGACAGTGAGTGTGACATGTGAACATCTGTGTGATGTGTGACAGTGTTTGTGACGTGTGACACGGTGTGTGACGTGTGACAGGGTGTGTGATGTGTGACAGGGTGTTTGATGTGTGACTGTTTGTGTGATGTGTGACAGTGTGTGCGATGTGTGACAGTGTGTTTCATGTGTGAGTGTGTGTATGAAGTGTGACAGTTTGTGTGATGTGTGACAGTGTGTGTTATGTGTGACAGTGTGTGTGATGTGTGACATTGTGTATGATGCATGACAGTGTGTGTGATGTGTGACAGTTTGATATGTGGCAGTGTGTTTGATGTGTGACAGCGTATGATGTGTGACAGTGTGTGTGACGTGTGACAGTGTGCTTGATGTGTGACACTGTGATGTGTGGCAGTGTGTGTGATGTGTGACAGCATCTGTGATGTGTGACAGCGTCTGTGATGTGTGACAGCGTCTGTGATGTGTGACAGTGTGTTTGATGTGTAGCAGTGTGTTTGATGTGTGTCAGTGAGTGCGATGTGTGACAGTGAGTGCGATGTGTGACAGTGTGTGCAATGTGTGTGAGTGTTTGTGATGTGTGAGTGTGTGTGATGTGTGAGTGTGTGAGATGTGTGACAGCGTGCTTCATGTTTGACAGTGTGTATGATGTGTGACAATGTGTGCGATGTGTGACAGTGTGTGCGATGTGTGACAGTGTGTGCGATGTGTGACAGTGTGTATGATGTGTGACAGTGTGTATGATGTGTGACAGTGTGTGCGATGTGTGACAGTGAGTGCGATGTGTGACAGTGAGTGCGATGTGTGACAGTGTGTTTGATATCTGAAAGTGTGTTTGATGTGTGACAGGGTGTGTGACGTGTGACAGGGTGTGTGACGTGTGACAGGGTGTGTGACGTGTGACAGGGTGTGTGACGCGTGACAGGGTGTGTGATGTGTGACAGTGAGTGCGATGTGTGACAGTGTGTGTGATGTGTGACAGCGTGTGTGATGTGTGACAGCGTGTGTGATGTGTGACAGTGCGTGTGATATGTGACAGTTTGTGTGATGTGTGACAGTGTATGCGATGTGTGACAGTGTGTGCGAGTGTGACAGTGTGTTTGATGTCTGACAGTGTGCATGATGTGTGACAGTGTGTGTGATGTGTGACAGTGTATGTGATGTGTGACATTGTGTTTGATGTGTCACAGTGTGTTTGATGTGTGACAGTGTGTTTGATATGTGACAGTGTGTTTGATCTGTGAGTGTGTGTGTGATGTGTGACAGTGTATTTGATGTGCGACAGTGTGTGTGATGTGTGACAGGCTGATATGTGGCAGTGTGTTTGATGTGTGACAGTGTGATATGTAATATTGTGTTTGATGTGTGACAGTGTGTGTGATGTGTGACAGTGTATTTGATGTGTGACAGTTTGTTTGATGTGTGACAGTGTGTGTGATGTGTGACAGCGTGATATGTGGCAGTGTGTTTGATGTGTGACAGTGTGATATGTAGCAGTGTGTTTGATGTGTGACAGTGTGTGTGATGTGTGACAGTGTGATATGTAGCAGTGTGTTTGATGAGTGACAGTGTGTGATTTGTGACAGTGAGTGTGACGTGTGAACATCTGTGTGATGTGTGACAGGGTCTTTGAAGTGTGACAGTTTGTGCGATGTGTGACAGTGTGTGCGATGTGTGACAGTGTGTTTGATGTTTGACAGTGTGCGTGATGTGTGACAGTGTGTGTGATGTGTGACAGTGTATGTGATGTGTGACATTGTGTTTGATGTGTCACAGTGTGTTTGATGTGTGAGTGTGTGTGTGATGTGTGACAGTGTATTTGATGTGTGATGTGATGTGTGACAGTGTGTGTGAGGTGTGACAGTGTGTGTGATGTGTGACAGTATGATATGTGGCAGTGTGTTTGATGTGTGACAGTGTGATGTGTAATATTGTGTTTGATGTGTGACAGTGTGTGTGATGTGTGACAGTGTATGTGATGTGTGACAGTTTGTTTGATGTGTGAGTGTGTGTGTGATGTGTGACAGTGTATTTGATGTGTGATGTGATGTGTGACAGTGTGTGTGATGTGTGACAGTGTTTGTGATGTGTGACAGTATGATATGTGGCAGTGTGATGGACGCGTGACAGTATGTTTGATGTGTGACAGTATGTTTGATGTGTGACAGTATGTTTGATGTGTGACAGTGTGTGTGATGTGTGACAGTGTGTGTGACGTGTGACAGTGTGTGTGATGTGTGACAGTGTGTGTGATTTGTGACAGTGTGATATGTAGCAGTGTGTTTGATGAGTGACAGTGTGTGATTTGTGACAGTGAGTGTGACGTGTGAACATCTGTGTGATGTGTGACAGTGTTTGTGACGTGTGACAGGGTGTGTGACGTGTGACAGGGTGTGTGACGTGTGACAGAGTGTTTGAAATGTGACCACGTGTCATATGTGACAGTGAGTGCGATGTGTGACAGTGTGTGCGACGTGTGACAGTGTGTGTGACGTGTGACATTGTGTGTGATGTGTGACAGCGTGTTTGATGTGTGACAGCGTGTGTGATGTGTGACAATGAGTGTGATGTGCAACCGTGGGTGTGACGCGTGACAGAGTGGGTGTGACGCGTGACAGTGTGGGTGTGACGCGTGACAGTGTGTGTGATGTGCGACAGTGTGATATGTGGCAGCATGTTTTTGATGTGTGACAGCGTATAATGTGTGACAGTGAGTGTGATGTGCAACCGTGTGTGTGATGTGTGTCAGTGAGTGCGATGTGTGACAGTGTGTGTGATGTGTGACAGTGTGAGTGATGTGTGACAGCATCTGTGATGTGTGTCAGTGTGTTTGATGTGTGACAGATTGTGTGATGTGTGACAGCGTGATATGTGGCAGTGTGTTTGAAGTGTGACAGTGTGCGATGTGTGACAGTGTGTGCGATGTGTGAAAGTGGGTGCGATGTGTGACAGTGGGTGCGATGTGTGACAGTGTGTGCGATGTGTGACAGGGTGTTTGATGTCTGACAGTGTGTTTGATGTGTGACAGTGTGCGTGATGTGTGACAGGGTCTTTGAAGTGTGACAGTGTGTGCGATGTGTGACAGTGTGTTTGATGTCTGACAGTGTGCGTGATGTGCGACAGTGTGTGTGATGTGTGACAGTGTATGTGATGTGTGGCATTGTGTTTGATGTGTCACAGTGTGTGTGATGTGTGACAGTGTGTGTGATGTGTGACAGCGACTGTGATGTGTGACAGTGTGTTTGATGTGTGACAGATTGTGTGATGTGTGACAGCGTGATATGCGGCAGTGTGTTTGATGTGTGACAGTGTGCGATGTGTGACAGTGTGTGCGATGTGTGACAGTGTGTGCGATGTGTGACAGTGTGTGCGATGTGTGAAAGTGGGTGCGATGTGTGAAAGTGGGTGCGATGTGTGACAGTGGGTGCGATGTGTGACAGGGTGTTTGATGTCTGACAGTGTGTTTGATGTCTGACAGTGTGCGTGATGTGTGATAGTGTGTTTGATGTCTGACAGTATGTTTGATGTGTGACAGTGTGTGTGATGTGTGACAGTGTGATATGTAGCAGTGTGTTTGATGTGTGACAGTGTGTGATTTGTGACAGTGAGTGTGACGTGTGAACATCTGTGTGATGTGTGACAGGGTCTTTGAAGTGTGACAGTGTGTGCGATGTGTGACAGTGTGTGCGATGTGTGACAGTGTGTTTGATGTCTGACAGTGTGCGTGATGTGTGACAGTGTGTGTGATGTGTGACAGTGTATGTGATGTGTGACATTGTGTTTGATGTGTCACAGTGTGTTTGATGTGTGAGTGTGTGTGTGATGTGTGACAGTGTATTTGATGTGTGATGTGATGTGTGACAGTGTGTGTGAGGTGTGACAGTGTGTGTGATGTGTGACAGCATGATATGTGGCAGTGTGTTTGATGTGTGACAGTGTGATGTGTAATATTGTGTTTGATGTGTGACAGTGTGTGTGATGTGTGACAGTGTATGTGATGTGTGACAGTTTGTTTGATGTGTGAGTGTGTGTGTGATGTGTGACAGTGTATTTGATGTGTGATGTGATGTGTGACAGTGTGTGTGATGTGTGACAGTGTTTGTGATGTGTGACAGTATGATATGTGGCAGTGTGATGGATGTGTGACAGTATGTTTGATGTGTGACAGTATGTTTGATGTGTGACAGTGTGTATGATGTGTGACAGTGTGTGTGACGTGTGACAGTGTGTGTGATGTGTGACAGTGTGTGTGATTTGTGACAGTGTGATATGTAGCAGTGTGTTTGATGAGTGACAGTGTGTGATTTGTGACAGTGAGTGTGACGTGTGAACATCTGTGTGATGTGTGACAGTGTTTGTGACGTGTGACAGGGTGTGTGACGTGTGACAGGGTGTGTGACGTGTGACAGAGTGTTTGAAATGTGACCACGTGTCATATGTGACAGTGAGTGCGATGTGTGACAGTGTGTGCGACGTGTGACAGTGTGTGTGACGTGTGACATTGTGTGTGATGTGTGACAGCGTGTTTGATGTGTGACAATGAGTGTGATGTGCAACCGTGGGTGTGACGCGTGACAGAGTGGGTGTGACGCGTGACAGTGTGGGTGTGACGTGTGACAGTGAGTGTGATGTGCAACCGTGTGTGTGATGTGTGTCAGTGAGTGCGATGTGTGACAGTGTGTGTGATGTGTGACAGTGTGAGTGATGTGTGACAGCATCTGTGATGTGTGTCAGTGTGTTTGATGTGTGACAGATTGTGTGATGTGTGACAGCGTGATATGTGGCAGTGTGTTTGAAGTGTGACAGTGTGCGATGTGTGACAGTGTGTGCGATGTGTGAAAGTGGGTGCGATGTGTGACAGTGGGTGCGATGTGTGACAGTGGGTGCGATGTGTGACAGTGTGTTTGATGTGTGACAGTGTGCGTGATGTGTGACAGTGTGTTTGATGTTTGACAGTATGTTTGATGTGTGACTGTGTGTGTGATGTGTGACAGTGTGTGTGATGTATGACAGTGTGATATGTAGCAGTGTGTTTGATGAGTGACAGTGTGTGACTTGTGACAGTGAGTGTGACATGTGAACATCTGTGTGATGTGTGACAGTGTTTGTGACGTGTGACACGGTGTGTGACGTGTGACAGGGTGTGTGACGTGTGACAGGGTGTTTGATGTGTGACTGTTTGTGTGATGTGTGACTGTTTGTGTGATGTGTGACAGTGTGTGCGATGTGTGACAGTGTGTTTCATGTGTGAGTGTGTGTATGAAGTGTGACAGTTTGTGTGATGTGTGACAGTGTGTGTTATGTGTGACAGTGTGTGTGATGTGTGACATTGTGTATGATGCATGACAGTGTGTGTGATGTGTGACAGTTTGATATGTGGCAGTGTGTTTGATGTGTGACAGCGTATGATGTGTGACAGTGTGTGTGACGTGTGACAGTGTGCTTGATGTGTGACACTGTGATGTGTGGCAGTGTGTGTGATGTGTGACAGCATCTGTGATGTGTGACAGCGTCTGTGATGTGTGACAGCGTCTGTGATGTGTGACAGTGTGTTTGATGTGTAGCAGTGTGTTTGATGTGTGTCAGTGAGTGCGATGTGTGACAGTGAGTGCGATGTGTGACAGTGTGTGCAATGTGTGTGAGTGTTTGTGATGTGTGAGTGTGTGTGATGTGTGAGTGTGTGAGATGTGTGACAGTGTGCTTCATGTTTGACAGTGTGTATGATGTGTGACAGTGTGTGCGATGTGTGACAGTGTGTGCGATGTGTGACAGTGTGTATGATGTGTGACAGTGTGTGCGATGTGTGACAGTGAGTGCGATGTGTGACAGTGAGTGCGATGTGTGACAGTGAGTGCGATGTGTGACAGTGTGTTTGATATCTGAAAGTGTGTTTGATGTGTGACAGGGTGTGTGACGTGTGACAGGGTGTGTGACGTGTGACAGGGTGTGTGACGTGTGACAGGGTGTGTGACGCATGACAGGGTGTGTGATGTGTGACAGTGAGTGCGATGTGTGACAGTGTGTGTGATGTGTGACAGCGTGTGTGATGTGTGACAGCGTGTGTGATGTGTGACAGTGTGTTTGATGTCTGACAGTGTGCATGATCTGTGAGTGTGTGTGTGATGTGTGACAGTGTATTTGATGTGCGACAGTTTGTGTGATGTGTGACAGTGTGTGCGATGTGTGACAGTGTGTGCGAGTGTGACAGTGTGTTTGATGTCTGACAGTGTGCATGATGTGTGACAGTGTGTGTGATGTGTGACAGTGTATGTGATGTGTGACATTGTGTTTGATGTGTCACAGTGTGTTTGATGTGTGACAGTGTGTTTGATATGTGACAGTGTGTATGATCTGTGAGTGTGTGTGTGATGTGTGACAGTGTATTTGATGTGCGACAGTGTGTGTGATGTGTGACAGTGTATTTGATGTGTGACAGTTTGTTTGATGTGTGACAGTGTGTGTGATGTGTGACAGCGTGATATGTGGCAGTGTGTTTGATGTGTGACAGTGTGATATGTAGCAGTGTGTTTGATGTGTGACAGTGTGTGTGATGTGTGACAGTGTGATATGTAGCAGTGTGTTTGATGAGTGACAGTGTGTGATTTGTGACAATGTGTGTGACGTGTGAACATCTGTGTGATGTGTGAAAGGGTCTTTGAAGTGTGAAAGTGTGTGCGATGTGCGACAGTGTGTGTGATGTGTGACAGTATATGTGATGTGTGGCATTGTGTTTGATGTGTCACAGTGTGTGTGATGTGTGACAGTGTGTGTGATGTGTGACAGTGACTGTGATGTGTGACAGTGTGTTTGATGTGTGAAGATTGTGTGATGTGTGACAGCGTGATATGCAGCAGTGTGTTTGATGTGTGACAGTGTGCGATGTGTGACAGTGTGCTTCATGTTTGACAGTGTGTATGATGTGTGACAGTGTGTGCGATGTGTGACAGTGTGTGCGATGTGTGACAGTGTGTGCGATGTGTGTCAGTGAGTGTGATGTGTGACAGTGAGTGCGATGTGTGACAGTGAGTGCGATGTGTGACAGTGTGTGTGATGTGTGACAGTCTGATATGTAGCAGTGTGTTTGATGAGTGACAGTGTGTGATTTGTGACAGTGAGTGTGACGTGTGAACATCTGTGTGATGTGTGACAGTGTTTGTGACGTGTGACAGGGTGTGTGACGTGTCACAAGGTGTGTGACGTGTCACAGGGTGTGTGACGTGTGACAGCGTGTTTGAAGTGTGACAGGGTGTTTGAAGTGTGACAGGGTGTGATATGTGACAGTGAGTGTGATGTGTGACAGTGTGTGCGACGTGTGACAGTATGTGTGACGTGTGACAGCGTGTGTGATGTTTGACAGCGTGTTTGATGTGTGACAGCGTGTGTGATGTGTGACAATGAGTGTGATGTGCAACCGTGGGTGTGACGCGTGACAGAGTGTGTGTGACGCATGACAGTGTGTGCGATGTGTGACAGTGTGTGCGATGTGTGACAGTGTGTGTGACAGTGTGATATGTGGCAGTGTGTTTGATGTGTGACAGCGTAGGATGTGTGACAGTGTGTTTGATGTGTGACAATGAGTGTGATGTGTGACAGCATCTGTGATGCGTGCCAGGGTGTGTGATGCGTGACAGGATGTGTGATGTGTGACAGGGTGTGTGATGTGTGACAGTGTGTGTGATGTCTAACAGTTTGTGTGATGTGTGACAGCGTGATATGTGGCAGTGTGTTTGATGTGTGACAGTGTGTGATGTATGACAGTGTGTGATGTGTGACAGTGAGTGCGATGTGTGACAGTGAGTGCGATGTGTGAGTGAGTGCAATGTGTGACAGTGGGTGCGATGTGTGACAGGGTGTTTGATGTCTGTCAGTGTGTTTGATGTCTGACAGTGTGCGTTATGTGTGACAGTGTGTTTGATGTGTGACAGTATGTTTGATGTGTGGCTGTGTGTGTGATGTGTGACAGTGTGTGTGATGTGTGACAGAGTGATATGTAGCAGTGTGTTTGATGAGTGACAGTGTGTTTGATATCTGAAAGTGTGTTTGATGTGTGACAGGGCGTGTGACGTGTGACAGGGTGTGTGACGTGTGACAGGGTGTGTTACGCGTGACAGGGTGTGTGATGTGTGACAGTGAGTGCGATGTGTGACAGTGTGTGTGATGTGTGACAGCGTGTGTGATGTGTGACAGTGTGTGTAATATGTGACAGTTTGTGTGATGTGTGACAGTGTGTGCGATGTGTGACAGTGTGTGCGAGTGTGACAGTGTGTTTGATGTCTGACAGTGTGCATGATGTGTGACAGTGTGTGTGATGTGTGACAGTGTATGTGATGTGTGACATTGTGTTTGATGTTTCACAGTGTGTTTGATGTGTGACAGTGTGTTTGATGTGTGACAGTGTGTTTGATGTTTGAGTGTGTGTGTGATGAGTGACAGTGTATTTGATGTGTGATGTGATGTGTGACAGTGTGTGTGATGTGTGACAGTGTGTGTGATGTGTGACAGTGTGATATGTAATATTGTGTTTGATGTGTGACAGTGTGTGTGATGTGTGACAGTGTATGTGATGTGTGACAGTTTCTTTGATGTGTGACAGTGTGTGTGATGTGTGACAGCGTGATATGTGGCAGTGTGTTTGATGTGTGACCGTGTGTGTGATGTGTGACAGTGTGTGTGATGTGTGACAGTGTGTGGGATGTGTGACAGCGACTGTGATGTGTGACAGTGTGTTTGATGTGTGACAGATTGCGTGATGTGTGACAGCGTGGTATGCGGCAGTGTGTTTGATGTGTGACAGTGTGCGATGTGTGACAGTGTGTGCGATGTGTGAAAGTGGGTGCGATGTGTGAAAGTGGGTGCGATGTGTGAAAGTGGGTGCGATGTCTGACAGTGTGTTTGATGTCTGACAGTGTGTTTGATGTCTGACAGTGTGTTTGATGTCTGACAGTGTGCGTGATGTGTGATAGTGTGTTTGATGTCTGACAGTATGTTTGATGTGTGACAGTGTGTGTGATGTGTGACAGTGTGATATGTAGCAGTGTGTTTGATGAGTGACAGTGTGTGATTTGTGACAATGTGTGTGACGTGTGAACATCTGTGTGAT
The DNA here is from genome assembly GCF_036365525.1 of Heterodontus francisci. Classification (NCBI taxonomy): domain Eukaryota; kingdom Metazoa; phylum Chordata; class Chondrichthyes; order Heterodontiformes; family Heterodontidae; genus Heterodontus; species Heterodontus francisci. The sequence continues at coordinate 240,468,620 of NC_090371.1, forward strand.
GTGTGACAGGGTCTTTGAAGTGTGACAGTGTGTGCGATGTGTGACAGTGTGTTTGATGTCTGACAGTGTGTGTGATGTGTGACAGTGTGTGTGATGTGTGACAGCGACTGTGATGTGTGACAGTGTGTTTGATGTGTGACAGATTGTGTGATGTGTGACAGCGTGATATGCAGCAGTGTGTTTGATGTGTGACAGTGTGCGATGTGTGACCGTGTGCTTCATGTTTGACATTGTGTATGATGTGTGACAGTGTGTGCGATGTGTGACAGTGTGTGCGATGTGTGACAGTGTGTGCGATGTGTGTCAGTGAGTGCGATGTGTGACAGTGAGTGCGATGTGTGACAGTGAGTGCGATGTGTGACAGTGTGTGTGATGTGTGACAGTGTGATATGTAGCAGTGTGTTTGATGAGTGACAGTGTGTGATTTGTGACAGTGAGTGTGACGTGTGAACATCTGTGTGATGTGTGACAGTGTTTGTGACGTGTGACAGGGTGTGTGACGTGTCACAAGCTGTGTGACGTGTCACAGGGTGTGTGACGTGTGACAGCGTGTTTGAAGTGTGACAGGGTGTTTGAAGTGTGACAGGGTGTGATATGTGACAGTGAGTGTGATGTGTGACAGTGTGTGCGACGTGTGACAGTATGTGTGACGTGTGACAGCGTGTGTGATGTGTGACAGCGTGTTTGATGTGTGACAGCATGTGTGATGTGTGACAATGAGTGTGATGTGCAACCGTGGGTGTGACGCGTGACAGAGTGTGTGTGACGCATGACAGTGTGTGCGATGTGTGACAGTGTGTGCGATGTGTGACAGTGTGTGTGATTTGTGACAGTGTGATATGTAGCAGTGTGTTTGATGAGTGACAGTGTGCGATGTGTGACAGTGTGCTTCATGTTTGACATTGTGTATGATGTGTGACAGTGTGTGCGATGTCTGACAGTGTGTGCGATGTGTGACAGTGTGTGCGATGTGTGTCAGTGAGTGCGATGTGTGACAGTGAGTGCGATGTGTGACAGTGAGTGCGATGTGTGACAGTGTGTGTGATGTGTGACAGTGTGATATGTAGCAGTGTGTTTGATGAGTGACAGTGTGTGATTTGTGACAGTGAGTGTGACGTGTGAACATCTGTGTGATGTGTGACAGTGTTTGTGACGTGTGACAGGGTGTGTGACGTGTCACAAGCTGTGTGACGTGTCACAGGGTGTGTGACGTGTGACAGCGTGTTTGAAGTGTGACAGGGTGTTTGAAGTGTGACAGGGTGTGATATGTGACAGTGAGTGTGATGTGTGACAGTGTGTGCGACGTGTGACAGTATGTGTGATGTGTGACAGCGTGTGTGATGTGTGACAGCGTGTTTGATGTGTGACAGCATGTGTGATGTGTGACAATGAGTGTGATGTGCAACCGTGGGTGTGACGCGTGACAGAGTGTGTGTGACGCATGACAGTGTGTGCGATGTGTGACAGTGTGTGTGATGTGTGACAGTGTGTGTGATTTGTGACAGTGTGATATGTAGCAGTGTGTTTGATGAGTGACAGTGTGTGATTTGTGACAGTGAGTGTGACGTGTGAACATCTGTGTGATGTGTGACAGTGTTTGTGACGTGTGACAGGGTGTGTGACGTGTGACAGGGTGTGTGACGTGTGACAGAGTGTTTGAAATGTGACCACGTGTCATATGTGACAGTGAGTGCGATGTGTGACAGTGTGTGCGACGTGTGACAGTGTGTGTGACGTGTGACATTGTGTGTGATGTGTGACAGCGTGTTTGATGTGTGACAATGAGTGTGATGTGCAACCGTGGGTGTGACGCGTGACAGAGTGGGTGTGACGCGTGACAGTGTGGGTGTGACGTGTGACAGTGAGTGTGATGTGCAACCGTGTGTGTGATGTGTGTCAGTGAGTGCGATGTGTGACAGTGTGTGTGATGTGTGACAGTGTGAGTGATGTGTGACAGCATCTGTGATGTGTGTCAGTGTGTTTGATGTGTGACAGATTGTGTGATGTGTGACAGCGTGATATGTGGCAGTGTGTTTGAAGTGTGACAGTGTGCGATGTGTGACAGTGTGTGCGATGTGTGAAAGTGGGTGCGATGTGTGACAGTGGGTGCGATGTGTGACAGTGGGTGCGATGTGTGACAGTGTGTTTGATGTGTGACAGTGTGCGTGATGTGTGACAGTGTGTTTGATGTGTGACAGTATGTTTGATGTGTGACTGTGTGTGTGATGTGTGACAGTGTGTGTGATGTATGACAGTGTGATATGTAGCAGTGTGTTTGATGAGTGACAGTGTGTGACTTGTGACAGTGAGTGTGACATGTGAACATCTGTGTGATGTGTGACAGTGTTTGTGACGTGTGACACGGTGTGTGACGTGTGACAGGGTGTGTGACGTGTGACAGGGTGTTTGATGTGTGACTGTTTGTGTGATGTGTGACTGTTTGTGTGATGTGTGACAGTGTGTGCGATGTGTGACAGTGTGTTTCATGTGTGAGTGTGTGTATGAAGTGTGACAGTTTGTGTGATGTGTGACAGTGTGTGTTATGTGTGACAGTGTGTGTGATGTGTGACATTGTGTATGATGCATGACAGTGTGTGTGATGTGTGACAGTTTGATATGTGGCAGTGTGTTTGATGTGTGACAGCGTATGATGTGTGACAGTGTGTGTGACGTGTGACAGTGTGCTTGATGTGTGACACTGTGATGTGTGGCAGTGTGTGTGATGTGTGACAGCATCTGTGATGTGTGACAGCGTCTGTGATGTGTGACAGCGTCTGTGATGTGTGACAGTGTGTTTGATGTGTAGCAGTGTGTTTGATGTGTGTCAGTGAGTGCGATGTGTGACAGTGAGTGCGATGTGTGACAGTGTGTGCAATGTGTGTGAGTGTTTGTGATGTGTGAGTGTGTGTGATGTGTGAGTGTGTGAGATGTGTGACAGTGTGCTTCATGTTTGACAGTGTGTATGATGTGTGACAGTGTGTGCGATGTGTGACAGTGTGTGCGATGTGTGACAGTGTGTATGATGTGTGACAGTGTGTGCGATGTGTGACAGTGAGTGCGATGTGTGACAGTGAGTGCGATGTGTGACAGTGAGTGCGATGTGTGACAGTGTGTTTGATATCTGAAAGTGTGTTTGATGTGTGACAGGGTGTGTGACGTGTGACAGGGTGTGTGACGTGTGACAGGGTGTGTGACGTGTGACAGGGTGTGTGACGCATGACAGGGTGTGTGATGTGTGACAGTGAGTGCGATGTGTGACAGTGTGTGTGATGTGTGACAGCGTGTGTGATGTGTGACAGCGTGTGTGATGTGTGACAGTGTGTTTGATGTCTGACAGTGTGCATGATCTGTGAGTGTGTGTGTGATGTGTGACAGTGTATTTGATGTGCGACAGTTTGTGTGATGTGTGACAGTGTGTGCGATGTGTGACAGTGTGTGCGAGTGTGACAGTGTGTTTGATGTCTGACAGTGTGCATGATGTGTGACAGTGTGTTTGATGTGTGACAGCGTAGGATGTGTGACAGAGTGTTTGATGTGTGACGGTGTGTTTGATGTGTGACAGCATCTGTGATGCGTGCCAGGGTGTGTGATGCGTGACAGGATGTGTGATGTGTGACAGGGTGTGTGATGTGTGACAGTGTGTGTGATGTCTAACAGTTTGTGTGATGTGTGACAGCGTGATATGTGGCAGTGTGTTTGATGTGTGACAGTGTGTGATGTATGACAGTGTGTGATGTGTGACAGTGAGTGCGATGTGTGACAGTGAGTGCGATGTGTGAGTGAGTGCAATGTGTGACAGTGGGTGCGATGTGTGACAGGGTGTTTGATGTCTGTCAGTGTGTTTGATGTCTGACAGTGTGCGTTATGTGTGACAGTGTGTTTGATGTGTGACAGTATGTTTGATGTGTGGCTGTGTGTGTGATGTGTGACAGTGTGTGTGATGTGTGACAGAGTGATATGTAGCAGTGTGTTTGATGAGTGACAGTGTGTTTGATATCTGAAAGTGTGTTTGATGTGTGACAGGGCGTGTGACGTGTGACAGGGTGTGTGACGTGTGACAGGGTGTGTTACGTGTGACAGGGTGTGTGATGTGTGACAGTGAGTGCGATGTGTGACAGTGTGTGTGATGTGTGACAGCGTGTGTGATGTGTGACAGTGTGTGTAATATGTGACAGTTTGTGTGATGTGTGACAGTGTGTGCGATGTGTGACAGTGTGTGCGAGTGTGACAGTGTGTTTGATGTCTGACAGTGTGCATGATGTGTGACAGTGTGTGTGATGTGTGACAGTGTATGTGATGTGTGACATTGTGTTTGATGTTTCACAGTGTGTTTGATGTGTGACAGTGTGTTTGATGTGTGACAGTGTGTTTGATGTTTGAGTGTGTGTGTGATGAGTGACAGTGTATTTGATGTGTGATGTGATGTGTGACAGTGTGTGTGATGTGTGACAGTGTGATATGTAATATTGTGTTTGATGTGTGACAGTGTGTGTGATGTGTGACAGTGTATGTGATGTGTGACAGTTTCTTTGATGTGTGACAGTGTGTGTGATGTGTGACAGCGTGATATGTGGCAGTGTGTTTGATGTGTGACCGTGTGTGTGATGTGTGACAGTGTGTGTGATGTGTGACAGTGTGTGGGATGTGTGACAGCGACTGTGATGTGTGACAGTGTGTTTGATGTGTGACAGATTGCGTGATGTGTGACAGCGTGGTATGCGGCAGTGTGTTTGATGTGTGACAGTGTGCGATGTGTGACAGTGTGTGCGATGTGTGAAAGTGGGTGCGATGTGTGAAAGTGGGTGCGATGTGTGAAAGTGGGTGCGATGTCTGACAGTGTGTTTGATGTCTGACAGTGTGTTTGATGTCTGACAGTGTGTTTGATGTCTGACAGTGTGCGTGATGTGTGATAGTGTGTTTGATGTCTGACAGTATGTTTGATGTGTGACAGTGTGTGTGATGTGTGACAGTGTGATATGTAGCAGTGTGTTTGATGAGTGACAGTGTGTGATTTGTGACAATGTGTGTGACGTGTGAACATCTGTGTGATGTGTGACAGGGTCTTTGAAGTGTGACAGTGTGTGCGATGTGTGACAGTGTGTTTGATGTCTGACAGTGTGTGTGATGTGTGACAGTGTGTGTGATGTGTGACAGCGACTGTGATGTGTGACAGTGTGTTTGATGTGTGACAGATTGTGTGATGTGTGACAGCGTGATATGCAGCAGTGTGTTTGATGTGTGACAGTGTGCGATGTGTGACCGTGTGCTTCATGTTTGACATTGTGTATGATGTGTGACAGTGTGTGCGATGTGTGACAGTGTGTGCGATGTGTGACAGTGTGTGCGATGTGTGTCAGTGAGTGCGATGTGTGACAGTGAGTGCGATGTGTGACAGTGAGTGCGATGTGTGACAGTGTGTGTGATGTGTGACAGTGTGATATGTAGCAGTGTGTTTGATGAGTGACAGTGTGTGATTTGTGACAGTGAGTGTGACGTGTGAACATCTGTGTGATGTGTGACAGTGTTTGTGACGTGTGACAGGGTGTGTGACGTGTCACAAGCTGTGTGACGTGTCACAGGGTGTGTGACGTGTGACAGCGTGTTTGAAGTGTGACAGGGTGTTTGAAGTGTGACAGGGTGTGATATGTGACAGTGAGTGTGATGTGTGACAGTGTGTGCGACGTGTGACAGTATGTGTGACGTGTGACAGCGTGTGTGATGTGTGACAGCGTGTTTGATGTGTGACAGCATGTGTGATGTGTGACAATGAGTGTGATGTGCAACCGTGGGTGTGACGCGTGACAGAGTGTGTGTGACGCATGACAGTGTGTGCGATGTGTGACAGTGTGTGCGATGTGTGACAGTGTGTGTGATTTGTGACAGTGTGATATGTAGCAGTGTGTTTGATGAGTGACAGTGTGCGATGTGTGACAGTGTGCTTCATGTTTGACATTGTGTATGATGTGTGACAGTGTGTGCGATGTGTGACAGTGTGTGCGATGTGTGACAGTGTGTGCGATGTGTGTCAGTGAGTGCGATGTGTGACAGTGAGTGCGATGTGTGACAGTGAGTGCGATGTGTGACAGTGTGTGTGATGTGTGACAGTGTGATATGTAGCAGTGTGTTTGATGAGTGACAGTGTGTGATTTGTGACAGTGAGTGTGACGTGTGAACATCTGTGTGATGTGTGACAGTGTTTGTGACGTGTGACAGGGTGTGTGACGTGTCACAAGCTGTGTGACGTGTCACAGGGTGTGTGACGTGTGACAGCGTGTTTGAAGTGTGACAGGGTGTTTGAAGTGTGACAGGGTGTGATATGTGACAGTGAGTGTGATGTGTGACAGTGTGTGCGACGTGTGACAGTATGTGTGATGTGTGACAGCGTGTGTGATGTGTGACAGCGTGTTTGATGTGTGACAGCATGTGTGATGTGTGACAATGAGTGTGATGTGCAACCGTGGGTGTGACGCGTGACAGAGTGTGTGTGACGCATGACAGTGTGTGCGATGTGTGACAGTGTGTGTGATGTGTGACAGTGTGTGTGATTTGTGACAGTGTGATATGTAGCAGTGTGTTTGATGAGTGACAGTGTGTGATTTGTGACAGTGAGTGTGACGTGTGAACATCTGTGTGATGTGTGACAGTGTTTGTGACGTGTGACAGGGTGTGTGACGTGTGACAGGGTGTGTGACGTGTGACAGAGTGTTTGAAATGTGACCACGTGTCATATGTGACAGTGAGTGCGATGTGTGACAGTGTGTGCGACGTGTGACAGTGTGTGTGACGTGTGACATTGTGTGTGATGTGTGACAGCGTGTTTGATGTGTGACAATGAGTGTGATGTGCAACCGTGGGTGTGACGCGTGACAGAGTGGGTGTGACGCGTGACAGTGTGGGTGTGACGTGTGACAGTGAGTGTGATGTGCAACCGTGTGTGTGATGTGTGTCAGTGAGTGCGATGTGTGACAGTGTGTGTGATGTGTGACAGTGTGAGTGATGTGTGACAGCATCTGTGATGTGTGTCAGTGTGTTTGATGTGTGACAGATTGTGTGATGTGTGACAGCGTGATATGTGGCAGTGTGTTTGAAGTGTGACAGTGTGCGATGTGTGACAGTGTGTGCGATGTGTGAAAGTGGGTGCGATGTGTGACAGTGGGTGCGATGTGTGACAGTGGGTGCGATGTGTGACAGTGTGTTTGATGTGTGACAGTGTGCGTGATGTGTGACAGTGTGTTTGATGTGTGACAGTATGTTTGATGTGTGACTGTGTGTGTGATGTGTGACAGTGTGTGTGATGTATGACAGTGTGATATGTAGCAGTGTGTTTGATGAGTGACAGTGTGTGACTTGTGACAGTGAGTGTGACATGTGAACATCTGTGTGATGTGTGACAGTGTTTGTGACGTGTGACACGGTGTGTGACGTGTGACAGGGTGTGTGACGTGTGACAGGGTGTTTGATGTGTGACTGTTTGTGTGATGTGTGACTGTTTGTGTGATGTGTGACAGTGTGTGCGATGTGTGACAGTGTGTTTCATGTGTGAGTGTGTGTATGAAGTGTGACAGTTTGTGTGATGTGTGACAGTGTGTGTTATGTGTGACAGTGTGTGTGATGTGTGACATTGTGTATGATGCATGACAGTGTGTGTGATGTGTGACAGTTTGATATGTGGCAGTGTGTTTGATGTGTGACAGCGTATGATGTGTGACAGTGTGTGTGACGTGTGACAGTGTGCTTGATGTGTGACACTGTGATGTGTGGCAGTGTGTGTGATGTGTGACAGCATCTGTGATGTGTGACAGCGTCTGTGATGTGTGACAGCGTCTGTGATGTGTGACAGTGTGTTTGATGTGTAGCAGTGTGTTTGATGTGTGTCAGTGAGTGCGATGTGTGACAGTGAGTGCGATGTGTGACAGTGTGTGCAATGTGTGTGAGTGTTTGTGATGTGTGAGTGTGTGTGATGTGTGAGTGTGTGAGATGTGTGACAGTGTGCTTCATGTTTGACAGTGTGTATGATGTGTGACAGTGTGTGCGATGTGTGACAGTGTGTGCGATGTGTGACAGTGTGTATGATGTGTGACAGTGTGTGCGATGTGTGACAGTGAGTGCGATGTGTGACAGTGAGTGCGATGTGTGACAGTGAGTGCGATGTGTGACAGTGTGTTTGATATCTGAAAGTGTGTTTGATGTGTGACAGGGTGTGTGACGTGTGACAGGGTGTGTGACGTGTGACAGGGTGTGTGACGTGTGACAGGGTGTGTGACGCATGACAGGGTGTGTGATGTGTGACAGTGAGTGCGATGTGTGACAGTGTGTGTGATGTGTGACAGCGTGTGTGATGTGTGACAGCGTGTGTGATGTGTGACAGTGTGTTTGATGTCTGACAGTGTGCATGATCTGTGAGTGTGTGTGTGATGTGTGACAGTGTATTTGATGTGCGACAGTTTGTGTGATGTGTGACAGTGTGTGCGATGTGTGACAGTGTGTGCGAGTGTGACAGTGTGTTTGATGTCTGACAGTGTGCATGATGTGTGACAGTGTGTTTGATGTGTGACAGCGTAGGATGTGTGACAGAGTGTTTGATGTGTGACGGTGTGTTTGATGTGTGACAGCATCTGTGATGCGTGCCAGGGTGTGTGATGCGTGACAGGATGTGTGATGTGTGACAGGGTGTGTGATGTGTGACAGTGTGTGTGATGTCTAACAGTTTGTGTGATGTGTGACAGCGTGATATGTGGCAGTGTGTTTGATGTGTGACAGTGTGTGATGTATGACAGTGTGTGATGTGTGACAGTGAGTGCGATGTGTGACAGTGAGTGCGATGTGTGAGTGAGTGCAATGTGTGACAGTGGGTGCGATGTGTGACAGGGTGTTTGATGTCTGTCAGTGTGTTTGATGTCTGACAGTGTGCGTTATGTGTGACAGTGTGTTTGATGTGTGACAGTATGTTTGATGTGTGGCTGTGTGTGTGATGTGTGACAGTGTGTGTGATGTGTGACAGAGTGATATGTAGCAGTGTGTTTGATGAGTGACAGTGTGTTTGATATCTGAAAGTGTGTTTGATGTGTGACAGGGCGTGTGACGTGTGACAGGGTGTGTGACGTGTGACAGGGTGTGTTACGCGTGACAGGGTGTGTGATGTGTGACAGTGAGTGCGATGTGTGACAGTGTGTGTGATGTGTGACAGCGTGTGTGATGTGTGACAGTGTGTGTAATATGTGACAGTTTGTGTGATGTGTGACAGTGTGTGCGATGTGTGACAGTGTGTGCGAGTGTGACAGTGTGTTTGATGTCTGACAGTGTGCATGATGTGTGACAGTGTGTGTGATGTGTGACAGTGTATGTGATGTGTGACATTGTGTTTGATGTTTCACAGTGTGTTTGATGTGTGACAGTGTGTTTGATGTGTGACAGTGTGTTTGATGTTTGAGTGTGTGTGTGATGAGTGACAGTGTATTTGATGTGTGATGTGATGTGTGACAGTGTGTGTGATGTGTGACAGTGTGATATGTAATATTGTGTTTGATGTGTGACAGTGTGTGTGATGTGTGACAGTGTATGTGATGTGTGACAGTTTCTTTGATGTGTGACAGTGTGTGTGATGTGTGACAGCGTGATATGTGGCAGTGTGTTTGATGTGTGACCGTGTGTGTGATGTGTGACAGTGTGTGTGATGTGTGACAGTGTGTGGGATGTGTGACAGCGACTGTGATGTGTGACAGTGTGTTTGATGTGTGACAGATTGCGTGATGTGTGACAGCGTGGTATGCGGCAGTGTGTTTGATGTGTGACAGTGTGCGATGTGTGACAGTGTGTGCGATGTGTGAAAGTGGGTGCGATGTGTGAAAGTGGGTGCGATGTGTGAAAGTGGGTGCGATGTCTGACAGTGTGTTTGATGTCTGACAGTGTGTTTGATGTCTGACAGTGTGTTTGATGTCTGACAGTGTGCGTGATGTGTGATAGTGTGTTTGATGTCTGACAGTATGTTTGATGTGTGACAGTGTGTGTGATGTGTGACAGTGTGATATGTAGCAGTGTGTTTGATGAGTGACAGTGTGTGATTTGTGACAATGTGTGTGACGTGTGAACATCTGTGTGATGTGTGACAGGGTCTTTGAAGTGTGACAGTGTGTGCGATGTGTGACAGTGTGTTTGATGTCTGACAGTGTGTGTGATGTGTGACAGTGTGTGTGATGTGTGACAGCGACTGTGATGTGTGACAGTGTGTTTGATGTGTGACAGATTGTGTGATGTGTGACAGCGTGATATGCAGCAGTGTGTCTGATGTGTGACAGTGTGCGATGTGTGACCGTGTGCTTCATGTTTGACATTGTGTATGATGTGTGACAGTGTGTGCGATGTGTGACAGTGTGTGCGATGTGTGACAGTGTGTGCGATGTGTGTCAGTGAGTGCGATGTGTGACAGTGAGTGCGATGTGTGACAGTGAGTGCGATGTGTGACAGTGAGTGCGATGTGTGACAGTGTGTGTGATGTGTGACAGTGTGATATGTAGCAGTGTGTTTGATGAGTGACAGTGTGTGATTTGTGACAGTGAGTGTGACGTGTGAACATCTGTGTGATGTGTGACAGTGTTTGTGACGTGTGACAGGGTGTGTGACGTGTCACAAGCTGTGTGACGTGTCACAGGGTGTGTGACGTGTGACAGCGTGTTTGAAGTGTGACAGGGTGTTTGAAGTGTGACAGGGTGTGATATGTGACAGTGAGTGTGATGTGTGACAGTGTGTGCGACGTGTGACAGTATGTGTGACGTGTGACAGCGTGTGTGATGTGTGACAGCGTGTTTGATGTGTGACAGCATGTGTGATGTGTGACAATGAGTGTGATGTGCAACCGTGGGTGTGACGCGTGACAGAGTGTGTGTGACGCATGACAGTGTGTGCGATGTGTGACAGTGTGTGCGATGTGTGACAGTGTGTGTGATTTGTGACAGTGTGATATGTAGCAGTGTGTTTGATGAGTGACAGTGTGCGATGTGTGACAGTGTGCTTCATGTTTGACATTGTGTATGATGTGTGACAGTGTGTGCGATGTGTGACAGTGTGTGCGATGTGTGACAGTGTGTGCGATGTGTGTCAGTGAGTGCGATGTGTGACAGTGAGTGCGATGTGTGACAGTGAGTGCGATGTGTGACAGTGTGTGTGATGTGTGACAGTGTGATATGTAGCAGTGTGTTTGATGAGTGACAGTGTGTGATTTGTGACAGTGAGTGTGACGTGTGAACATCTGTGTGATGTGTGACAGTGTTTGTGACGTGTGACAGGGTGTGTGACGTGTCACAAGCTGTGTGACGTGTCACAGGGTGTGTGACGTGTGACAGCGTGTTTGAAGTGTGACAGGGTGTTTGAAGTGTGACAGGGTGTGATATGTGACAGTGAGTGTGATGTGTGACAGTGTGTGCGACGTGTGACAGTATGTGTGATGTGTGACAGCGTGTGTGATGTGTGACAGCGTGTTTGATGTGTGACAGCATGTGTGATGTGTGACAATGAGTGTGATGTGCAACCGTGGGTGTGACGCGTGACAGAGTGTGTGTGACGCATGACAGTGTGTGCGATGTGTGACAGTGTGTGTGATGTGTGACAGTGTGTGTGATTTGTGACAGTGTGATATGTAGCAGTGTGTTTGATGAGTGACAGTGTGTGATTTGTGACAGTGAGTGTGACGTGTGAACATCTGTGTGATGTGTGACAGTGTTTGTGACGTGTGACAGGGTGTGTGACGTGTGACAGGGTGTGTGACGTGTGACAGAGTGTTTGAAATGTGACCACGTGTCATATGTGACAGTGAGTGCGATGTGTGACAGTGTGTGCGACGTGTGACAGTGTGTGTGACGTGTGACATTGTGTGTGATGTGTGACAGCGTGTTTGATGTGTGACAATGAGTGTGATGTGCAACCGTGGGTGTGACGCGTGACAGAGTGGGTGTGACGCGTGACAGTGTGGGTGTGACGTGTGACAGTGAGTGTGATGTGCAACCGTGTGTGTGATGTGTGTCAGTGAGTGCGATGTGTGACAGTGTGTGTGATGTGTGACAGTGTGAGTGATGTGTGACAGCATCTGTGATGTGTGTCAGTGTGTTTGATGTGTGACAGATTGTGTGATGTGTGACAGCGTGATATGTGGCAGTGTGTTTGAAGTGTGACAGTGTGCGATGTGTGACAGTGTGTGCGATGTGTGAAAGTGGGTGCGATGTGTGACAGTGGGTGCGATGTGTGACAGTGGGTGCGATGTGTGACAGTGTGTTTGATGTGTGACAGTGTGCGTGATGTGTGACAGTGTGTTTGATGTGTGACAGTATGTTTGATGTGTGACTGTGTGTGTGATGTGTGACAGTGTGTGTGATGTATGACAGTGTGATATGTAGCAGTGTGTTTGATGAGTGACAGTGTGTGACTTGTGACAGTGAGTGTGACATGTGAACATCTGTGTGATGTGTGACAGTGTTTGTGACGTGTGACACGGTGTGTGACGTGTGACAGGGTGTGTGACGTGTGACAGGGTGTTTGATGTGTGACTGTTTGTGTGATGTGTGACTGTTTGTGTGATGTGTGACAGTGTGTGCGATGTGTGACAGTGTGTTTCATGTGTGAGTGTGTGTATGAAGTGTGACAGTTTGTGTGATGTGTGACAGTGTGTGTTATGTGTGACAGTGTGTGTGATGTGTGACATTGTGTATGATGCATGACAGTGTGTGTGATGTGTGACAGTTTGATATGTGGCAGTGTGTTTGATGTGTGACAGCGTATGATGTGTGACAGTGTGTGTGACGTGTGACAGTGTGCTTGATGTGTGACACTGTGATGTGTGGCAGTGTGTGTGATGTGTGACAGCATCTGTGATGTGTGACAGCGTCTGTGATGTGTGACAGCGTCTGTGATGTGTGACAGTGTGTTTGATGTGTAGCAGTGTGTTTGATGTGTGTCAGTGAGTGCGATGTGTGACAGTGAGTGCGATGTGTGACAGTGTGTGCAATGTGTGTGAGTGTTTGTGATGTGTGAGTGTGTGTGATGTGTGAGTGTGTGAGATGTGTGACAGTGTGCTTCATGTTTGACAGTGTGTATGATGTGTGACAGTGTGTGCGATGTGTGACAGTGTGTGCGATGTGTGACAGTGTGTATGATGTGTGACAGTGTGTGCGATGTGTGACAGTGAGTGCGATGTGTGACAGTGAGTGCGATGTGTGACAGTGAGTGCGATGTGTGACAGTGTGTTTGATATCTGAAAGTGTGTTTGATGTGTGACAGGGTGTGTGACGTGTGACAGGGTGTGTGACGTGTGACAGGGTGTGTGACGTGTGACAGGGTGTGTGACGCATGACAGGGTGTGTGATGTGTGACAGTGAGTGCGATGTGTGACAGTGTGTGTGATGTGTGACAGCGTGTGTGATGTGTGACAGCGTGTGTGATGTGTGACAGTGTGTTTGATGTCTGACAGTGTGCATGATCTGTGAGTGTGTGTGTGATGTGTGACAGTGTATTTGATGTGCGACAGTTTGTGTGATGTGTGACAGTGTGTGCGATGTGTGACAGTGTGTGCGAGTGTGACAGTGTGTTTGATGTCTGACAGTGTGCATGATGTGTGACAGTGTGTGTGATGTGTGACAGTGTATGTGATGTGTGACATTGTGTTTGATGTGTCACAGTGTGTTTGATGTGTGACAGTGTGTTTGATATGTGACAGTGTGTATGATCTGTGAGTGTGTGTGTGATGTGTGACAGTGTATTTGATGTGCGACAGTGTGTGTGATGTGTGACAGGCTGATATGTGGCAGTGTGTTTGATGTGTGACAGTGTGATATGTAATATTGTGTTTGATGTGTGACAGTGTGTGTGATGTGTGACAGTGTATTTGATGTGTGACAGTTTGTTTGATGTGTGACAGTGTGTGTGATGTGTGACAGCGTGATATGTGGCAGTGTGTTTGATGTGTGACAGTGTGATATGTAGCAGTGTGTTTGATGTGTGACAGTGTGTGTGATGTGTGACAGTGTGATATGTAGCAGTGTGTTTGATGAGTGACAGTGTGTGATTTGTGACAATGTGTGTGACGTGTGAACATCTGTGTGATGTGTGAAAGGGTCTTTGAAGTGTGAAAGTGTGTGCGATGTGCGACAGTGTGTGTGATGTGTGACAGTATATGTGATGTGTGGCATTGTGTTTGATGTGTCACAGTGTGTGTGATGTGTGACAGCGACTGTGATGTGTGACAGTGTGTTTGATGTGTGAAGATTGTGTGATGTGTGACAGCGTGATATGCAGCAGTGTGTTTGATGTGTGACAGTGTGCGATGTGTGACAGTGTGCTTCATGTTTGACAGTGTGTATGATGTGTGACAGTGTGTGCGATGTGTGACAGTGTGTGCGATGTGTGACAGTGTGTGCGATGTGTGTCAGTGAGTGCGATGTGTGACAGTGAGTGCGATGTGTGACAGTGAGTGCGATGTGTGACAGTGTGTGTGATGTGTGACAGTCTGATATGTAGCAGTGTGTTTGATGAGTGACAGTGTGTGATTTGTGACAGTGAGTGTGACGTGTGAACATCTGTGTGATGTGTGACAGTGTTTGTGACGTGTGACAGGGTGTGTGACGTGTCACAAGGTGTGTGACGTGTCACAGGGTGTGTGACGTGTGACAGCGTGTTTGAAGTGTGACAGGGTGTGATATGTGACAGTGAGTGTGATGTGTGACAGTGTGTGCGACGTGTGACAGTATGTGTGACGTGTGACAGCGTGTGTGATGTTTGACAGCGTGTTTGATGTGTGACAGCGTGTGTGATGTGTGACAATGAGTGTGATGTGCAACCGTGGGTGTGACGCGTGACAGAGTGTGTGTGACGCATGACAGTGTGTGCGATGTGTGACAGTGTGTGCGATGTGTGACAGTGTGTGTGACAGTGTGATATGTGGCAGTGTGTTTGATGTGTGACAGCGTAGGATGTGTGACAGTGTGTTTGATGTGTGACAATGAGTGTGATGTGTGACAGCATCTGTGATGCGTGCCAGGGTGTGTGATGCGTGACAGGATGTGTGATGTGTGACAGGGTGTGTGATGTGTGACAGTGTGTGTGATGTCTAACAGTTTGTGTGATGTGTGACAGCGTGATATGTGGCAGTGTGTTTGATGTGTGACAGTGTGTGATGTATGACAGTGTGTGATGTGTGACAGTGAGTGCGATGTGTGACAGTGAGTGCGATGTGTGAGTGAGTGCAATGTGTGACAGTGGGTGCGATGTGTGACAGGGTGTTTGATGTCTGTCAGTGTGTTTGATGTCTGACAGTGTGCGTGATGTGTGACAGTGTGTTTGATGTGTGACAGTATGTTTGATGTGTGGCTGTGTGTGTGATGTGTGACAGTGTGTGTGATGTGTGACAGTGTGATATGTAGCAGTGTGTTTGATGAGTGACAGTGTGTGACTTGTGACAGTGAGTGTGACATGTGAACATCTGTGTGATGTGTGACAGTGTTTGTGATGTGTGACACGGTGTGTGACGTGTGACAGGGTGTGTGACAGGGTGTTTGATGTGTGACAGTTTGTGTGATGTGTGACAGTGTGTGCGATGTGTGACAGTGTGTTTCATGTGTGAGTGTGTGTATGAAGTGTGACAGTTTGTGTGATGTGTGACAGTGTGTGTTATGTGTGACAGTGTGTGTGATGTGTGACATTGTGTATGATGCATGACAGTGTGTGTGATGTGTGACAGTTTGATTTGTGGCAGTCTGTTTGATGTGTGACAGCGTATGATGTGTGACAGTGTGTGTGACGTGTGACAGTGTGCTTGATGTGTGACACTGTGATGTGTGGCAGTGTGTGTGATGTGTGACAGTGTGTGCGATGTGTGTGAGTGTTTGTGATGTGTGAGTGTGTGTGATGTGTGAGTGTGTGCGATGTGTGACAGTGTGCTTCATGTTTGACAGTGTGTATGATGTGTGACAGTGTGTGCGATGTGTGACAGTGTGTGCGATGTGTGACAGTGTGTGCAATGTGTGTCAGTGAGTGTGATGTGTGACAGTGAGTGCCATGTGTGACAGTGTGTGTGATGTGTGACAGTGTGATATGTAGCAGTGTGTTTGATGAGTGACAGTGTGTGATTTGTGACAGTGAGTGTGACGTGTGAACATCTGTTTGATGTGTGACAGTGTTTGTGACGTGTGACAGGGTGTGTGACGTGTCACAGGGTGTGTGACGTGTCACAGGGTGTGTGACGTGTGACAGGGTGTTTGAAGTGTGACAGGGTGTTTGAAGTGTGACAGGGTGTTTGAAGTGTGACAGGGTGTGATATGTGACAGTGAGTGCGATGTGTGACAGTGTGTGCGACGCGTGACAGTGTGTGTGACGTGTGACAGCGTGTGTGATGTGTGACAGCGTGTTTGATGTGTGACAGCATGTGTGATGTGTGACAATGAGTGTGATGTGCAACCGTGGGTGTGACGCGTGACAGAGTGGGTGTGACGCGTGACAGTGTGTGCGATGTGTGACAGTGTGTGTGATGTGTGACTGTGTGTGTGACAGTGTGTTTGATGTGTGACAGTGTAGGATGTGTGACAGTGTGTTTGATGTGTGACAGTGTGTTTGATGTGTGACAGCATCTGTGATGCGTGACAGGGTGTGTGATGTGTGACAGGATGTGTGATGTGTGACAGGGTGTGTGATGTGTGACAGGATGTGTGATGTGTGACAGGGTGTGTGATGTGTGACAGTGTGTGATGTCTAACAGTTTGTGTGATGTGTGACAGCGTGATATGTGGCAGTGTGTTTCATGTGTGACAGTGTGTGATGTGTGTCAGTTTTGTGATGTGTGACAGTGAGTGCGATGTGTGACATTGAGTGCGATGTATGACAGTGAGTGCGATGTGTGACAGTGTGTTTGATGTGTGGCAGTGTGTGTGATGTGTGACAGTTTGTGTGATGTGTGACAGCGTCTGTGATGTGTGACAGTATGTTTGATGTATGGCAGTGTGTTTGATGTATGGCATTGTGTTTGATGTGTGACAGTGTGTGTGATGTGTGACAGTGTGTGTGATGTGTGACAGTGTGTGTGATGTGTGAGTGTGTGTGATGTGTGACAGTGTGCTTCATGTTTGAAAGTGTGTATGATTTGTGACAGTGTGTATGATGTGTGACAGTGTGTGCGATGTGTGACAGTGAGTGTGATGTGTGACAGTGACTGCGATGTGTGACAGTGACTGCAATGTGTGACAGTGACTGCAATTTGTGACAGTGTGTGATGTGTGACAGTGTGCGATGTGTGACAGTGTGTGCAATGTGTGACAGTGTGTATGATGTGTGACAGTGTGTGCGATGTGTGACAGTGAGTGCGATGTGTGACAGTGTGTGCGATGTGTGACAGTGTGTGCGATGTGTGAAAGTGGGTGCGATGTGTGAAAGTGGGTGCGATGTGTGACAGTGGGTGCGATGTGTGACAGGGTGTTTGATGTCTGACAGTGTGTTTGATGTCTGACAGTGTGCGTGATGTGTGATAGTGTGTTTGATGTCTGACAGTATGTTTGATGTGTGACAGTGTGTGTGATGTGTGACAGTGTGATATGTAGCAGTGTGTTTGATGTGTGACAGTGTGTGATTTGTGACAGTGAGTGTGACGTGTGAACATCTGTGTGATGTGTGACAGGGTCTTTGAAGTGTGACAGTGTGTGCGATGTGTGACAGTGTGTGCGATGTGTGACAGTGTGTTTGATGTCTGACAGTGTGCGTGATGTGTGACAGTGTGTGTGATGTGTGACAGTGTATGTGATGTGTGACATTGTGTTTGATGTGTCACAGTGTGTTTGATGTGTGAGTGTGTGTGTGATGTGTGACAGTGTATTTGATGTGTGATGTGATGTGTGACAGTGTGTGTGAGGTGTGACAGTGTGTGTGATGTGTGACAGTATGATATGTGGCAGTGTGTTTGATGTGTGACAGTGTGATGTGTAATATTGTGTTTGATGTGTGACAGTGTGTGTGATGTGTGACAGTGTATGTGATGTGTGACAGTTTGTTTGATGTGTGAGTGTGTGTGTGATGTGTGACAGTGTATTTGATGTGTGATGTGATGTGTGACAGTGTGTGTGATGTGTGACAGTGTTTGTGATGTGTGACAGTATGATATGTGGCAGTGTGATGGATGTGTGACAGTATGTTTGATGTGTGACAGTATGTTTGATGTGTGACAGTGTGTGTGATGTGTGACAGTGTGTGTGATGTGTGACAGTGTGTGTGATGTGTGACAGTGTGTGTGATTTGTGACAGTGTGATATGTAGCAGTGTGTTTGATGAGTGACAGTGTGTGATTTGTGACAGTGAGTGTGACGTGTGAACATCTGTGTGATGTGTGACAGTGTTTGTGACGTGTGACAGGGTGTGTGACGTGTGACAGGGTGTGTGACGTGTGACAGAGTGTTTGAAATGTGACCACGTGTCATATGTGACAGTGAGTGCGATGTGTGACAGTGTGTGCGACGTGTGACAGTGTGTGTGACGTGTGACATTGTGTGTGATGTGTGACAGCGTGTTTGATGTGTGACAATGAGTGTGATGTGCAACCGTGGGTGTGACGTGTGACAGAGTGGGTGTGACGCGTGACAGTGTGGGTGTGACGTGTGACAGTGAGTGTGATGTGCAACCGTGTGTGTGATGTGTGTCAGTGAGTGCGATGTGTGACAGTGTGTGTGATGTGTGACAGTGTGAGTGATGTGTGACAGCATCTGTGATGTGTGTCAGTGTGTTTGATGTGTGACAGATTGTGTGATGTGTGACAGCGTGATATGTGGCAGTGTGTTTGAAGTGTGACAGTGTGCGATGTGTGACAGTGTGTGCGATGTGTGAAAGTGGGTGCGATGTGTGACAGTGGGTGCGATGTGTGACAGTGGGTGCGATGTGTGACAGTGTGTTTGATGTGTGACAGTGTGCGTGATGTGTGACAGTGTGTTTGATGTGTGACAGTATGTTTGATGTGTGACTGTGTGTGTGATGTGTGACAGTGTGTGTGATGTATGACAGTGTGATATGTAGCAGTGTGTTTGATGAGTGACAGTGTGTGACTTGTGACAGTGAGTGTGACATGTGAACATCTGTGTGATGTGTGACAGTGTTTGTGACGTGTGACACGGTGTGTGACGTGTGACAGGGTGTGTGACGTGTGACAGGGTGTTTGATGTGTGACTGTTTGTGTGATGTGTGACAGTGTGTGCGATGTGTGACAGTGTGTTTCATGTGTGAGTGTGTGTATGAAGTGTGACAGTTTGTGTGATGTGTGACAGTGTGTGTTATGTGTGACAGTGTGTGTGATGTGTGACATTGTGTATGATGCATGACAGTGTGTGTGATGTGTGACAGTTTGATATGTGGCAGTGTGTTTGATGTGTGACAGCGTATGATGTGTGACAGTGTGTGTGACGTGTGACAGTGTGCTTGATGTGTGACACTGTGATGTGTGGCAGTGTGTGTGATGTGTGACAGCATCTGTGATGTGTGACAGCGTCTGTGATGTGTGACAGCGTCTGTGATGTGTGACAGTGTGTTTGATGTGTAGCAGTGTGTTTGATGTGTGTCAGTGAGTGCGATGTGTGACAGTGAGTGCGATGTGTGACAGTGTGTGCAATGTGTGTGAGTGTTTGTGATGTGTGAGTGTGTGTGATGTGTGAGTGTGTGAGATGTGTGACAGTGTGCTTCATGTTTGACAGTGTGTATGATGTGTGACAGTGTGTGCGATGTGTGACAGTGTGTGCGATGTGTGACAGTGTGTATGATGTGTGACAGTGTGTATGATGTGTGACAGTGTGTGCGATGTGTGACAGTGAGTGCGATGTGTGACAGTGAGTGCGATGTGTGACAGTGTGTTTGATATCTGAAAGTGTGTTTGATGTGTGACAGGGTGTGTGACGTGTGACAGGGTGTGTGACGTGTGACAGGGTGTGTGACGTGTGACAGGGTGTGTGACGCATGACAGGGTGTGTGATGTGTGACAGTGAGTGCGATGTGTGACAGTGTGTGTGATGTGTGACAGCGTGTGTGATGTGTGACAGCGTGTGTGATGTGTGACAGTGTGTTTGATGTCTGACAGTGTGCATGATCTGTGAGTGTGTGTGTGATGTGTGACAGTGTATTTGATGTGCGACAGTTTGTGTGATGTGTGACAGTGTGTGCGATGTGTGACAGTGTGTGCGAGTGTGACAGTGTGTTTGATGTCTGACAGTGTGCATGATGTGTGACAGTGTGTGTGATGTGTGACAGTGTATGTGATGTGTGACATTGTGTTTGATGTGTCACAGTGTGTTTGATGTGTGACAGTGTGTTTGATATGTGACAGTGTGTATGATCTGTGAGTGTGTGTGTGATGTGTGACAGTGTATTTGATGTGCGACAGTGTGTGTGATGTGTGACAGGCTGATATGTGGCAGTGTGTTTGATGTGTGACAGTGTGATATGTAATATTGTGTTTGATGTGTGACAGTGTGTGTGATGTGTGACAGTGTATTTGATGTGTGACAGTTTGTTTGATGTGTGACAGTGTGTGTGATGTGTGACAGCGTGATATGTGGCAGTGTGTTTGATGTGTGACAGTGTGATATGTAGCAGTGTGTTTGATGTGTGACAGTGTGTGTGATGTGTGACAGTGTGATATGTAGCAGTGTGTTTGATGAGTGACAGTGTGTGATTTGTGACAATGTGTGTGACGTGTGAACATCTGTGTGATGTGTGAAAGGGTCTTTGAAGTGTGAAAGTGTGTGCGATGTGCGACAGTGTGTGTGATGTGTGACAGTATATGTGATGTGTGGCATTGTGTTTGATGTGTCACAGTGTGTGTGATGTGTGACAGTGTGTGTGATGTGTGACAGCGACTGTGATGTGTGACAGTGTGTTTGATGTGTGAAGATTGTGTGATGTGTGACAGCGTGATACGCAGCAGTGTGTTTGATGTGTGACAGTGTGCGATGTGTGACAGTGTGCTTCATGTTTGACAGTGTGTATGATGTGTGACAGTGTGTGCGATGTGTGACAGTGTGTGCGATGTGTGACAGTGTGTGCGATGTGTGTCAGTGAGTGCGATGTGTGACAGTGAGTGCGATGTGTGACAGTGAGTGCGATGTGTGACAGTGTGTGTGATGTGTGACAGTGTGATATGTAGCAGTGTGTTTGATGAGTGACAGTGTGTGATTTGTGACAGTGAGTGTGACGTGTGAACATCTGTGTGATGTGTGACAGTGTTTGTGACGTGTGACAGGGTGTGTGACGTGTCACAAGGTGTGTGACGTGTCACAGGGTGTGTGACGTGTGACAGCGTGTTTGAAGTGTGACAGGGTGTTTGAAGTGTGACAGGGTGTGATATGTGACAGTGAGTGTGATGTGTGACAGTGTGTGCGACGTGTGACAGTATGTGTGACGTGTGACAGCGTGTGTGATGTTTGACAGCGTGTTTGATGTGTGACAGCGTGTGTGATGTGTGACAATGAGTGTGATGTGCAACCGTGGGTGTGACGCGTGACAGAGTGTGTGTGACGCATGACAGTGTGTGCGATGTGTGACAGTGTGTGCGATGTGTGACAGTGTGTGTGACAGTGTGATATGTGGCAGTGTGTTTGATGTGTGACAGCGTAGGATGTGTGACAGTGTGTTTGATGTGTGACAATGAGTGTGATGTGTGACAGCATCTGTGATGCGTGCCAGGGTGTGTGATGCGTGACAGGATGTGTGATGTGTGACAGGGTGTGTGATGTGTGACAGTGTGTGTGATGTCTAACAGTTTGTGTGATGTGTGACAGCGTGATATGTGGCAGTGTGTTTGATGTGTGACAGTGTGTGATGTATGACAGTGTGTGATGTGTGACAGTGAGTGCGATGTGTGACAGTGAGTGCGATGTGTGAGTGAGTGCGATGTGTGACAGTGGGTGCGATGTGTGACAGGGTGTTTGATGTCTGTCAGTGTGTTTGATGTCTGACAGTGTGCGTGATGTGTGACAGTGTGTTTGATGTGTGACAGTATGTTTGATGTGTGGCTGTGTGTGTGATGTGTGACAGTGTGTGATGTATGACAGTGTGTGATGTGTGACAGTGAGTGCGATGTGTGACAGTGAGTGCGATGTGTGAGTGAGTGCAATGTGTGACAGTGGGTGCGATGTGTGACAGGGTGTTTGATGTCTGTCAGTGTGTTTGATGTCTGACAGTGTGCGTGATGTGTGACAGTGTGTTTGATGTGTGACAGTATGTTTGATGTGTGGCTGTGTGTGTGATGTGTGACAGTGTGTGTGATGTGTGACAGTGTGATATGTAGCAGTGTGTTTGATGAGTGACAGTGTGTGACTTGTGACAGTGAGTGTGACATGTGAACATCTGTGTGATGTGTGACAGTGTTTGTGATGTGTGACACGGTGTGTGACGTGTGACAGGGTGTGTGACAGGGTGTTTGATGTGTGACAGTTTGTGTGATGTGTAACAGTGTGTGCGATGTGTGACAGTGTGTTTCATGTGTGAGTGTGTGTATGAAGTGTGACAGTTTGTGTGATGTGTGACAGTGTGTGTTATGTGTGACAGTGTGTGTGATGTGTGACATTGTGTATGATGCATGACAGTGTGTGTGATGTGTGACAGTTTGATTTGTGGCAGTCTGTTTGATGTGTGACAGCGTATGATGTGTGACAGTGTGTGTGACGTGTGACAGTGTGCTTGATGTGTGACACTGTGATGTGTGGCAGTGTGTGTGATGTGTGACAGTGTGTGCGATGTGTGTGAGTGTTTGTGATGTGTGAGTGTGTGTGATGTGTGAGTGTGTGCGATGTGTGACAGTGTGCTTCATGTTTGACAGTGTGTATGATGTGTGACAGTGTGTGCGATGTGTGACAGTGTGTGCGATGTGTGACAGTGTGTGCGATGTGTGTCAGTGAGTGTGATGTGTGACAGTGAGTGCCATGTGTGACAGTGTGTGTGATGTGTGACAGTGTGTGTGATGTGTGACAGTGTGATATGTAGCAGTGTGTTTGATGAGTGACAGTGTGTGATTTGTGACAGTGAGTGTGACGTGTGAACATCTGTTTGATGTGTGACAGTGTTTGTGACGTGTGACAGGGTGTGTGACGTGTCACAGGGTGTGTGACGTGTGACAGGGTGTTTGAAGTGTGACAGGGTGTTTGAAGTGTGACAGGGTGTGATATGTGACAGTGAGTGCGATGTGTGACAGTGTGTGCGACGCGTGACAGTGTGTGTGACGTGTGACAGCGTGTGTGATGTGTGACAGCGTGTTTGATGTGTGACAGCGTGTGTGATGTGTGACAATGAGTGTGATGTGCAACCGTGGGTGTGACGCGTGACAGAGTGGGTGTGACGCGTGACAGTGTGTGCGATGTGTGACAGTGTGTGTGATGTGTGACTGTGTGTGTGACAGTGTGTTTGATGTGTGACAGTGTAGGATGTGTGACAGTGTGTTTGATGTGTGACAGTGTGTTTGATGTGTGACAGCATCTGTGATGCGTGACAGGGTGTGTGATGTGTGACAGGATGTGTGATGTGTGACAGGGTGTGTGATGTGTGACAGGATGTGTGATGTGTGACAGGGTGTGTGATGTGTGACAGTGTGTGATGTCTAACAGTTTGTGTGATGTGTGACAGCGTGATATGTGGCAGTGTGTTTCATGTGTGACAGTGTGTGATGTGTGACAGTTTTGTGATGTGTGACAGTGAGTGCGATGTGTGACATTGAGTGCGATGTGTGACAGTGAGTGCGATGTGTGACAGTGTGTTTGATGTGTGGCAGTGTGTGTGATGTGTGACAGTTTGTGTGATGTGTGACAGCGTCTGTGATGTGTGACAGTATGTTTGATGTATGGCAGTGTGTTTGATGTATGGCATTGTGTTTGATGTGTGACAGTGTGTGTGATGTGTGACAGTGTGTGTGATGTGTGACAGTGTGTGTGATGTGTGAGTGTGTGTGATGTGTGACAGTGTGCTTCATGTTTGAAAGTGTGTATGATTTGTGACAGTGTGTATGATGTGTGACAGTGTGTGCGATGTGTGACAGTGAGTGTGATGTGTGACAGTGACTGCGATGTGTGACAGTGACTGCAATGTGTGACAGTGACTGCAATGTGTGACAGTGTGCGCTGTGTGACAGTGTGCGATGTGTGACAGTGTGTGCAATGTGTGACAGTGTGTATGATGTGTGACAGTGTGTGCGATGTGTGACAGTGAGTGCGATGTGTGACAGTGTGTGTGATGTGTGACAGTGTGTACGATGTGCGACATTGTGTGCGATGTGTGACAGTGAGTGCGATGTGTGACAGCGTGATATGTGGCAGTGTGTTTGATGTGTGACAGTGTGTGATGTGTGACAGTGTGTGTGATGCGTGACAGTGTATGTGACGTGTGACAGTGTATGTGACGCGTGACAGTGTATGTGAGGCGTGACAGTGTATGTCATGCGTGACAGTGTGTGTGATGTGTGACTGTGATATGTGACAGTGTATGATGTGTGACCGTGAGTGTGATGAGTGACAGTTTGTGTGATGTGTGACAGCGTGAAATGTGGAAGTGTGTTTGATGTGTGACAGTGTGTGATGTGTGAAAGTGTGTGTGATGTGTAACAGTATGTTTGATGTGTGACAGTTTGTGTGATGTGTGACAGTTTGTGTGATGTGTGACAGCTTGATATGTGGCAGTGAGTTTGATGTGTGACAGTGTGTGCGACGTGTGACAGTGTGTGCGACGTGTGACAGTGTGTGCGAAGTGTGACAGTGTGTGCGATGTGTGACAGTGAGTGCGATGTGTGACAGTGAGTGCGATGTGTGTGTGACAGTGTGATATGTGGCAGTGTGTTTGATGTGTGACAGCGTAGGATGTGTGACAGTGTGTTTGATGTGTGTCAGTGTGTTTGATGTGTGACAGCGTCTGTGATGCG
Source organism: Heterodontus francisci (assembly GCF_036365525.1). Classification (NCBI taxonomy): domain Eukaryota; kingdom Metazoa; phylum Chordata; class Chondrichthyes; order Heterodontiformes; family Heterodontidae; genus Heterodontus; species Heterodontus francisci. The sequence continues at coordinate 240,493,524 of NC_090371.1, forward strand.
TGACAGGGTGTGTGATGCGTGACAGGGTGTGTGATGTGTGACAGGGTGTGTGATGTGTGACAGTGTGTGTGATGTCTAACAGTTTGTGTGATGTGTGACAGCGTGATATGTGGCAGTGTGTTTGATGTGTGACAGTGTGTGATGTGTGACAGTGTGTGATGTGTGACAGTGAGTGCAATGTGTGACAGTGAGTGCGATGTGTGACAGTGAGTGCGATGTGTGAAAGTGGGTGCGATGTGTGACAGCGTGTTTGATGTCTGACAGTGTGTTTGATGTCTGACAGTGTGCGTGATGTGTGTCAGTGTGTTTGATGTCTGACAGCATGTTTGACGTGTGACAGTGTGTTTGATGTGTGGCAGTGTGTGTGATGTGTGACAGCGTCTGTGATGTATGACAGTGTGTTTGATGTATGGCAGTGTGTTTGATGTATGGCAGTGTGTTTGATGTGTGACAGTGTGTGTGATGTGTGACATTGTGTGTGATGTGTGACAGTGTGTGTGATGTGTGAGTGTTTGTGATGTGTGAGTGTGTGTGATGTGTGACAGTGTGCTTCATGTTTGACAGTGTGTATGATGTGTGACAGTGTGTATGATGTGTGACAGTGACTGCGAAGTGTGACAGTGACTGCGATGTGTGACAGTGTGCGATGTGTGACAGTGTGTGCAATGTGTGACAGTGTGTATGATGTGTGACAGTGTGTATGATGTGTGACAGTGTGTGCGATGTGTGACAGTGAGTGCGATGTGTGACAGTGAGTGCGATGTGTGACAGTGTGTTTGATATCTGAAAGTGTGTTTGATGTGTGACAGGGCGTGTGACGTGTGACAGGGTGTGTGACGTGTGACAGGGTGTGTTACGCGTGACAGGGTGTGTGATGTGTGACAGTGAGTGCGATGTGTGACAGTGTGTGTGATGTGTGACAGCGTGTGTGATGTGTGACAGTGTGTGTAATATGTGACAGTTTGTGTGATGTGTGACAGTGTGTGCGATGTGTGACAGTGTGTGCGAGTGTGACAGTGTGTTTGATGTCTGACAGTGTGCGTGATGTGTGACAGTGTGTGTGATGTGTGACAGTGTATGTGATGTGTGACATTGTGTTTGATGTTTCACAGTGTGTTTGATGTGTGACAGTGTGTTTGATGTGTGACAGTGTGTTTGATGTGTGAGTGTGTGTGTGATGAGTGACAGTGTATTTGATGTGTGATGTGATGTGTGACAGTGTGTGTGATGTGTGACAGTGTGTGTGATGTGTGACAGGCTGATATGTGGCAGTGTGTTTGATGTGTGACAGTGTGATATGTAATATTGTGTTTGATGTGTGACAGTGTGTGTGATGTGTGACAGTGTATGTGATGTGTGACAGTTTCTTTGATGTGTGACAGTGTGTGTGATGTGTGACAGCGTGATATGTGGCAGTGTGTTTGATGTGTGACCGTGTGTGTGATGTGTGACAGTGTGTGTGATGTGTGACAGTGTGTGGGATGTGTGACAGCGACTGTGATGTGTGACAGTGTGTTTGATGTGTGACAGATTGCGTGATGTGTGACAGCGTGATATGCGGCAGTGTGTTTGATGTGTGACAGTGTGCGATGTGTGACAGTGTGTGCGATGTGTGAAAGTGGGTGCGATGTGTGAAAGTGGGTGCGATGTGTGAAAGTGGGTGCGTTGTGTGAAAGTGGGTGCGATGTCTGACAGTGTGTTTGATGTCTGACAGTGTGTTTGATGTCTGACAGTGTGTTTGATATCTGACAGTGTGCGTGATGTGTGATAGTGTGTTTGATGTCTGACAGTATGTTTGATGTGTGACAGTGTGTGTGATGTGTGAGTGTGTGTGTGATGAGTGACAGTGTATTTGATGTGTGATGTGATGTGTGACAGTGTGTGTGATGTGTGACAGTGTGTGTGATGTGTGACAGGCTGATATGTGGCAGTGTGTTTGATGTGTGACAGTGTGATATGTAATATTGTGTTTGATGTGTGACAGTGTGTGTGATGTGTGACAGTGTATGTGATGTGTGACAGTTTCTTTGATGTGTGACAGTGTGTGTGATGTGTGACAGCGTGATATGTGGCAGTGTGTTTGATGTGTGACCGTGTGTGTTATGTGTGACAGTGTGTTTGATGTTTCACAGTGTGTTTGATGTGTGACAGTGTGTTTGATGTGTGACAGTGTGTATGATGTGTGACAGTGTGTGCGATGTGTGACAGTGAGTGCGATGTGTGACAGTGAGTGCGATGTGTGACAGTGAGTGCGATGTGTGACAGTGTGTTTGATATCTGAAAGTGTGTTTGATGTGTGACAGGGCGTGTGACGTGTGACAGGGTGTGTGACGTGTGACAGGGTGTGTTACGCGTGACAGGGTGTGTGATGTGTGACAGTGAGTGCGATGTGTGACAGTGTGTGTGATGTGTGACAGCGTGTGTGATGTGTGACAGTGTGTGTAATATGTGACAGTTTGTGTGATGTGTGACAGTGTGTGCGATGTGTGACAGTGTGTGCGAGTGTGACAGTGTGTTTGATGTCTGACAGTGTGCGTGATGTGTGACAGTGTGTGTGATGTGTGACAGTGTATGTGATGTGTGACATTGTGTTTGATGTTTCACAGTGTGTTTGATGTGTGACAGTGTGTTTGATGTGTGACAGTGTGTTTGATGTGTGAGTGTGTGTGTGATGAGTGACAGTGTATTTGATGTGTGATGTGATGTGTGACAGTGTGTGTGATGTGTGACAGTGTGTGTGATGTGTGACAGGCTGATATGTGGCAGTGTGTTTGATGTGTGACAGTGTGATATGTAATATTGTGTTTGATGTGTGACAGTGTGTGTGATGTGTGACAGTGTATGTGATGTGTGACAGTTTCTTTGATGTGTGACAGTGTGTGTGATGTGTGACAGCGTGATATGTGGCAGTGTGTTTGATGTGTGACCGTGTGTGTGATGTGTGACAGTGTGTGTGATGTGTGACAGTGTGTGGGATGTGTGACAGCGACTGTGATGTGTGACAGTGTGTTTGATGTGTGACAGATTGCGTGATGTGTGACAGCGTGATATGCGGCAGTGTGTTTGATGTGTGACAGTGTGCGATGTGTGACAGTGTGTGCGATGTGTGAAAGTGGGTGCGATGTGTGAAAGTGGGTGCGATGTGTGAAAGTGGGTGCGTTGTGTGAAAGTGGGTGCGATGTCTGACAGTGTGTTTGATGTCTGACAGTGTGTTTGATGTCTGACAGTGTGTTTGATATCTGACAGTGTGCGTGATGTGTGATAGTGTGTTTGATGTCTGACAGTATGTTTGATGTGTGACAGTGTGTGTGATGTGTGAGTGTGTGTGTGATGAGTGACAGTGTATTTGATGTGTGATGTGATGTGTGACAGTGTGTGTGATGTGTGACAGTGTGTGTGATGTGTGACAGGCTGATATGTGGCAGTGTGTTTGATGTGTGACAGTGTGATATGTAATATTGTGTTTGATGTGTGACAGTGTGTGTGATGTGTGACAGTGTATGTGATGTGTGACAGTTTCTTTGATGTGTGACAGTGTGTGTGATGTGTGACAGCGTGATATGTGGCAGTGTGTTTGATGTGTGACCGTGTGTGTGATGTGTGACAGTGTGTTTGATGTTTCACAGTGTGTTTGATGTGTGACAGTGTGTTTGATGTGTGACAGTGTGTTTGATGTGTGAGTGTGTGTGTGATGAGTGACAGTGTATGTGATGTGTGATGTGATGTGTGACAGTGTGTGTGATGTGTGACAGTGTGTGTGATGTGTGACAGGCTGATATGTGGCAGTGTGTTTGATGTGTGACAGTGTGATATGTAATATTGTGTTTGATGTGTGACAGTGTGTGTGATGTGTGACAGTGTATGTGATGTGTGACAGTTTCTTTGATGTGTGACAGTGTGTGTGATGTGTGACAGCGTGATATGTGGCAGTGTGTTTGATGTGTGACCGTGTGTGTGATGTGTGACAGTGTGTGTGATGTGTGACAGTGTGTGGGATGTGTGACAGCTACTGTGATGTGTGACAGTGTGTTTGATGTGTGACAGATTGCGTGATGTGTGACAGCGTGATATGCGGCAGTGTGTTTGATGTGTGACAGTGTGCGATGTGTGACAGTGTGTGCGATGTGTGAAAGTGGGTGCGATGTGTGAAAGTGGGTGCGATGTGTGAAAGTGGGTGCGTTGTGTGAAAGTGGGTGCGATGTCTGACAGTGTGTTTGATGTCTGACAGTGTGTTTGATGTCTGACAGTGTGTTTGATGTCTGACAGTGTGCGTGATGTGTGATAGTGTGTTTGATGTCTGACAGTATGTTTGATGTGTGACAGTGTGTGTGATGTGTGAGTGTGTGTGTGATGAGTGACAGTGTATTTGATGTGTGATGTGATGTGTGACAGTGTGTGTGATGTGTGACAGTGTGTGTGATGTGTGACAGGCTGATATGTGGCAGTGTGTTTGATGTGTGACAGTGTGATATGTAATATTGTGTTTGATGTGTGACAGTGTGTGTGATGTGTGACAGTGTATGTGATGTGTGACAGTTTCTTTGATGTGTGACAGTGTGTGTGATGTGTGACAGCGTGATATGTGGCAGTGTGTTTGATGTGTGACCGTGTGTGTGATGTGTGACAGTGTGTTTGATGTTTCACAGTGTGTTTGATGTGTGACAGTGTGTTTGATGTGTGACAGTGTGTTTGATGTGTGAGTGTGTGTGTGATGAGTGACAGTGTATTTGATGTGTGATGTGATGTGTGACAGTGTGTGTGATGTGTGACAGTGTGTGTGATGTGTGACAGGCTGATATGTGGCAGTGTGTTTGATGTGTGACAGTGTGATATGTAATATTGTGTTTGATGTGTGAAAGTGTGTGTGATGTGTGACAGTGTATGTGATGTGTGACAGTTTCTTTGATGTGTGACAGTGTGTGTGATGTGTGACAGCGTGATATGTGGCAGTGTGTTTGATGTGTGACCGTGTGTGTGATGTGTGACAGTGTGTGTGATGTGTGACAGTGTGTGGGATGTGTGACAGCGACTGTGATGTGTGACAGTGTGTTTGATGTGTGACAGATTGCGTGATGTGTGACAGCGTGATATGCGGCAGTGTGTTGGATGTGTGACAGTGTGCGATGTGTGACAGTGTGTGCGATGTGTGAAAGTGGGTGCGATGTGTGAAATTGGGTGCGATGTGTGAAAGTGGGTGCGATGTCTGACAGTGTGTTTGATGTCTGACAGTGTGTTTGATGTCTGACAGTGTGTTTGATGTCTGACAGTGTGCGTGATGTGTGATAGTGTGTTTGATGTCTGACAGTATGTTTGATGTGTGACAGTGTGTGTGATGTGTGACAGTGTGATATGTAGCAGTGTGTTTGATGAGTGACAGTGTGTGATTTGTGACAATGTGTGTGACGTGTGAACATCTGTGTGATGTGTGACAGGGTCTTTGAAGTGTGACAGTGTGTGCGATGTGTGACAGTGTGTTTGATGTCTGACAGTGTGCGTGATGTGCGACAGTGTGTGTGATGTGTGACAGTGTATGTGATGTGTGGCATTGTGTTTGATGTGTCACAGTGTGTGTGATGTGTGACAGTGTGTGTGATGTGTGACAGCGACTGTGATGTGTGACAGTGTGTTTGATGTGTGACACATTGTGTGATGTGTGACAGCGTGATATGCGGCAGTGTGTTTGATGTGTGACAGTGTGCGATGTGTGACAGTGTGTGCGATGTGTGACAGTGTGTGCGATGTGTGACAGTGTGTGCGATGTGTGAAAGTGGGTGCGATGTGTGAAAGTGGGTGCGATGTGTGACAGTGGGTGCGATGTGTGACAGGGTGTTTGATGTCTGACAGTGTGTTTGATGTCTGACAGTGTGCGTGATGTGTGATAGTGTGTTTGATGTCTGACAGTATGTTTGATGTGTGACAGTGTGTGTGATGTGTGACAGTGTGATATGTAGCAGTGTGTTTGATGTGTGACAGTGTGTGATTTGTGACAGTGAGTGTGACGTGTGAACATCTGTGTGATGTGTGACAGGGTCTTTGAAGTGTGACAGTGTGTGCGATGTGTGACAGTGTGTGCGATGTGTGACAGTGTGTTTGATGTCTGACAGTGTGCGTGATGTGCGACAGTGTGTGTGATGTGTGACAGTGTATGTGATGTGTGGCATTGTGTTTGATGTGTCACAGTGTGTGTGATGTGTGACAGTGTGTGTGATGTGTGACAGCGACTGTGATGTGTGACAGTGTGTTTGATGTGTGACACATTGTGTGATGTGTGACAGCGTGATATGCGGCAGTGTGTTTGATGTGTGACAGTGTGCGATGTGTGACAGTGTGTGCGATGTGTGACACTGTGTGCGATGTGTGACAGTGTGTGCGATGTGTGACAGTGTGTGCGATGTGTGAAAGTGGGTGCGATGTGTGAAAGTGGGTGCGATGTGTGACAGTGGGTGCGATGTGTGACAGGGTGTTTGATGTCTGACAGTGTGTGTGATGTGTGACAGTGTGTGTGATGTGTGACAGGCTGATATGTGGCAGTGTGTTTGATGTGTGACAGTGTGATATGTAATATTGTGTTTGATGTGTGACAGTGTGTGTGATGTGTGACAGTGTATGTGATGTGTGACAGTTTCTTTGATGTGTGACAGTGTGTGTGATGTGTGACAGCGTGATATGTGGCAGTGTGTTTGATGTGTGACCGTGTGTGTGATGTGTGACAGTGTGTTTGATGTTTCACAGTGTGTTTGATGTGTGACAGTGTGTTTGATGTGTGACAGTGTGTTTGATGTGTGAGTGTGTGTGTGATGAGTGACAGTGTATTTGATGTGTGATGTGATGTGTGACAGTGTGTGTGATGTGTGACAGTGTGTGTGATGTGTGACAGGCTGATATGTGGCAGTGTGTTTGATGTGTGACAGTGTGATATGTAATATTGTGTTTGATGTGTGAAAGTGTGTGTGATGTGTGACAGTGTATGTGATGTGTGACAGTTTCTTTGATGTGTGACAGTGTGTGTGATGTGTGACAGCGTGATATGTGGCAGTGTGTTTGATGTGTGACCGTGTGTGTGATGTGTGACAGTGTGTGTGATGTGTGACAGTGTGTGGGATGTGTGACAGCGACTGTGATGTGTGACAGTGTGTTTGATGTGTGACAGATTGCGTGATGTGTGACAGCGTGATATGCGGCAGTGTGTTGGATGTGTGACAGTGTGCGATGTGTGACAGTGTGTGCGATGTGTGAAAGTGGGTGCGATGTGTGAAATTGGGTGCGATGTGTGAAAGTGGGTGCGATGTCTGACAGTGTGTTTGATGTCTGACAGTGTGTTTGATGTCTGACAGTGTGTTTGATGTCTGACAGTGTGCGTGATGTGTGATAGTGTGTTTGATGTCTGACAGTATGTTTGATGTGTGACAGTGTGTGTGATGTGTGACAGTGTGATATGTAGCAGTGTGTTTGATGAGTGACAGTGTGTGATTTGTGACAATGTGTGTGACGTGTGAACATCTGTGTGATGTGTGACAGGGTCTTTGAAGTGTGACAGTGTGTGCGATGTGTGACAGTGTGTTTGATGTCTGACAGTGTGCGTGATGTGCGACAGTGTGTGTGATGTGTGACAGTGTATGTGATGTGTGGCATTGTGTTTGATGTGTCACAGTGTGTGTGATGTGTGACAGTGTGTGTGATGTGTGACAGCGACTGTGATGTGTGACAGTGTGTTTGATGTGTGACACATTGTGTGATGTGTGACAGCGTGATATGCGGCAGTGTGTTTGATGTGTGACAGTGTGCGATGTGTGACAGTGTGTGCGATGTGTGACAGTGTGTGCGATGTGTGACAGTGTGTGCGATGTGTGACAGTGTGTGCGATGTGTGAAAGTGGGTGCGATGTGTGAAAGTGGGTGCGATGTGTGACAGTGGGTGCGATGTGTGACAGGGTGTTTGATGTCTGACAGTGTGTTTGATGTCTGACAGTGTGCGTGATGTGTGATAGTGTGTTTGATGTCTGACAGTATGTTTGATGTGTGACAGTGTGTGTGATGTGTGACAGTGTGATATGTAGCAGTGTGTTTGATGTGTGACAGTGTGTGATTTGTGACAGTGAGTGTGACGTGTGAACATCTGTGTGATGTGTGACAGGGTCTTTGAAGTGTGACAGTGTGTGCGATGTGTGACAGTGTGTGCGATGTGTGACAGTGTGTTTGATGTCTGACAGTGTGCGTGATGTGTGACAGTGTGTGTGATGTGTGACAGTGTGATATGTAGCAGTGTGTTTGATGAGTGACAGTGTGTGATTTGTGACAATGTGTGTGACGTGTGAACATCTGTGTGATGTGTGACAGGGTCTTTGAAGTGTGACAGTGTGTGCGATGTGTGACAGTGTGTTTGATGTCTGACAGTGTGCGTGATGTGCGACAGTGTGTGTGATGTGTGACAGTGTATGTGATGTGTGGCATTGTGTTTGATGTGTCACAGTGTGTGTGATGTGTGACAGTGTGTGTGATGTGTGACAGCGACTGTGATGTGTGACAGTGTGTTTGATGTGTGACACATTGTGTGATGTGTGACAGCGTGATATGCGGCAGTGTGTTTGATGTGTGACAGTGTGCGATGTGTGACAGTGTGTGCGATGTGTGACACTGTGTGCGATGTGTGACAGTGTGTGCGATGTGTGACAGTGTGTGCGATGTGTGAAAGTGGGTGCGATGTGTGAAAGTGGGTGCGATGTGTGACAGTGGGTGCGATGTGTGACAGGGTGTTTGATGTCTGACAGTGTGTTTGATGTCTGACAGTGTGCGTGATGTGTGATAGTGTGTTTGATGTCTGACAGTATGTTTGATGTGTGACAGTGTGTGTGATGTGTGACAGTGTGATATGTAGCAGTGTGTTTGATGTGTGACAGTGTGTGATTTGTGACAGTGAGTGTGACGTGTGAACATCTGTGTGATGTGTGACAGGGTCTTTGAAGTGTGACAGTGTGTGCGATGTGTGACAGTGTGTGCGATGTGTGACAGTGTGTTTGATGTCTGACAGTGTGCGTGATGTGTGACAGTGTGTGTGATGTGTGACAGTGTATGTGATGTGTGACATTGTGTTTGATGTGTGACAGTGTGTTTGATGTGTGAGTGTGTGTGTGATGTGTGACAGTGTATTTGATGTGTGATGTGATGTGTGACAGTGTGTGTGAGGTGTGACAGTGTGTGTGATGTGTGACAGTATGATATGTGGCAGTGTGTTTGATGTGTGACAGTGTGATGTGTAATATTGTGTTTGATGTGTGACAGTGTGTGTGATGTGTGACAGTGTATGTGATGTGTGACAGTTTGTTTGATGTGTGAGTGTGTGTGTGATGTGTGACAGTGTATTTGATGTGTGATGTGATGTGTGACAGTGTGTGTGATGTGTGACAGTGTTTGTGATGTGTGACAGTATGATATGTGGCAGTGTGATGGATGTGTGACAGTATGTTTGATGTGTGACAGTATGTTTGATGTGTGACAGTGTGTGTGATGTGTGACAGTGTGTGTGACGTGTGACAGTGTGTGTGATGTGTGACAGTGTGTGTGATGTGTGACAGTGTGTGTGATTTGTGACAGTGTGATATGTAGCAGTGTGTTTGATGAGTGACAGTGTGTGATTTGTGACAGTGAGTGTGACGTGTGACAGTGTGTGTGATGTGTGACAGTGTGTGTGACGTGTGACAGTGTGTGTGATGTGTGACAGTGTGTGTGATTTGTGACAGTGTGATATGTAGCAGTGTGTTTGATGAGTGACAGTGTGTGATTTGTGACAGTGAGTGTGACGTGTGAACATCTGTGTGATGTGTGACAGTGTTTGTGACGTGTGACAGGGTGTGTGACGTGTGACAGGGTGTGTGACGTGTGACAGAGTGTTTGAAATGTGACCACGTGTCATATGTGACAGTGAGTGCGATGTGTGACAGTGTGTGCGACGTGTGACAGTGTGTGTGACGTGTGACATTGTGTGTGATGTGTGACAGCGTGTTTGATGTGTGACAGCGTGTGTGATGTGTGACAATGAGTGTGATGTGCAACCGTGGGTGTGACGCGTGACAGAGTGGGTGTGACGCGTGACAGTGTGGGTGTGACGCGTGACAGTGTGTGTGATGTGCGACAGTGTGATATGTGGCAGCATGTTTTTGATGTGTGACAGCGTATAATGTGTGACAGTGAGTGTGATGTGCAACCGTGTGTGTGATGTGTGTCAGTGAGTGCGATGTGTGACAGTGTGTGTGATGTGTGACAGTGTGAGTGATGTGTGACAGCATCTGTGATGTGTGTCAGTGTGTTTGATGTGTGACAGATTGTGTGATGTGTGACAGCGTGATATGTGGCAGTGTGTTTGAAGTGTGACAGTGTGCGATGTGTGACAGTGTGTGCGATGTGTGAAAGTGGGTGCGATGTGTGACAGTGGGTGCGATGTGTGACAGTGGGTGCGATGTGTGACAGGGTGTTTGATGTCTGACAGTGTGTTTGATGTGTGACAGTGTGCGTGATGTGTGACAGTGTGTTTGATGTGTGACAGTATGTTTGATGTGTGACTGTGTGTGCGATGTGTGACAGTGAGTGTGATGTGTGACAGTGACTGCGATGTGTGACAGTGACTACAATGTGTGACAGTGACTGCAATGTGTGACAGTGTGCGATGTGTGACAGTGTGCGATGTGTGACAGTGTGTGCAATGTGTGACAGTGTGTATGATGTGTGACAGTGTGTGCGATGTGTGACAGTGAGTGCGATGTGTGACAGTGAGTGCGATGTGTGACAGTGTGTGTGATGTGTGACAGTGTGTACGATGTGCGACATTGTGTGCGATGTGTGACAGTGAGTGCGATGTGTGACAGCGTGATATGTGGCAGTGTGTTTGATGTGTGACAGTGTGTGATGTGTGACAGTGTGTGTGATGCGTGACAGTGTATGTGACGTGTGACAGTGTATGTGACACGTGACAGTGTATGTGAGGCGTGACAGTGTATGTCATGCGTGACAGTGTGTGTGATGTGTGACTGTGATATGTGACAGTGTATGATGTGTGACCGTGAGTGTGATGAGTGACAGTTTGTGTGATGTGTGACAGCGTGAAATGTGGAAGTGTGTTTGATGTGTGACAGTGTGTGATGTGTGAAAGTGTGTGTGATGTGTAACAGTATGTTTGATGTGTGACAGTTTGTGTGATGTGTGACAGTTTGTGTGATGTGTGACAGCTTGATATGTGGCAGTGAGTTTGATGTGTGACAGTGTGTGCGACGTGTGACAGTATGTGCGATGTGTGACAGTGTGTGCGAAGTGTGACAGTGTGTGCGATGTGTGACAGTGAGTGCGATGTGTGTGTGACAGTGTGATATGTGGCAGTGTGTTTGATGTGTGACAGCGTAGGATGTGTGACAGTGTGTTTGATGTGTGTCAGTGTGTTTGATGTGTGACAGCGTCTGTGATGCGTGACAGGGTGTGTGATGCGTGACAGGGTGTGTGATGTGTGACAGGGTGTGTGATGTGTGACAGTGTGTGTGATGTCTAACAGTTTGTGTGATGTGTGACAGCGTGATATGTGGCAGTGTGTTTGATGTGTGACAGTGTGTGATGTGTGACAGTGTGTGATGTGTGACAGTGAGTGCAATGTGTGACAGTGAGTGCGATGTGTGACAGTGAGTGCGATGTGTGAAAGTGGGTGCGATGTGTGACAGCGTGTTTGATGTCTGACAGTGTGTTTGATGTCTGACAGTGTGCGTGATGTGTGTCAGTGTGTTTGATGTCTGACAGCATGTTTGACGTGTGACAGTGTGTGTGATGTGTGACAGTGTGATATGTGGCAGTGTGTTTGATGTGTGGCAGTGTGTGTGATGTGTGACAGCGTCTGTGATGTATGACAGTGTGTTTGATGTATGGCAGTGTGTTTGATGTATGGCAGTGTGTTTGATGTGTGACAGTGTGTGTGATGTGTGACATTGTGTGTGATGTGTGACAGTGTGTGTGATGTGTGAGTGTTTGTGATGTGTGAGTGTGTGTGATGTGTGACAGTGTGCTTCATGTTTGACAGTGTGTATGATGTGTGACAGTGACTGCGAAGTGTGACAGTGACTGCGATGTGTGACAGTGTGCGATGTGTGACAGTGTGTGCGATGTGTGACAGTGTGTATGATGTGTGACAGTGTGTATGATGTGTGACAGTGTGTGCGATGTGTGACAGTGAGTGCGATGTGTGACAGTGAGTGCGATGTGTGACAGTGTGTTTGATATCTGAAAGTGTGTTTGATGTGTGACAGGGCGTGTGACGTGTGACAGGGTGTGTGACATGTGACAGGGTGTGTTACACGTGACAGGGTGTGTGATGTGTGACAGTGAGTGCGATGTGTGACAGTGTGTGTGATGTGTGACAGCGTGTGTGATGTGTGACAGTGTGTGTAATATGTGACAGTTTGTGTGATGTGTGACAGTGTGTGCGATGTGTGACAGTGTGTTTGATGTCTGACAGTGTGCATGATGTGTGACAGTGTGTGTGATGTGTGACAGTGTATGTGATGTGTGACATTGTGTTTGATGTTTCACAGTGTGTTTGATGTGTGACAGTGTGTTTGATGTGTGACAGTGTGTTTGATGTGTGAGTGTGTGTGTGATGAGTGACAGTGTATTTGATGTGTGATGTGATGTGTGACAGTGTGTGTGATGTGTGACAGTGTGTGTGATGTGTGACAGGCTGATATGTGGCAGTGTGTTTGATGTGTGACAGTGTGATATGTAATATTGTGTTTGATGTGTGACAGTGTGTGTGATGTGTGACAGTGTATGTGATGTGTGACAGTTTCTTTGATGTGTGACAGTGTGTGTGATGTGTGACAGCGTGATATGTGGCAGTGTGTTTGATGTGTGACCGTGTGTGTGATGTGTGACAGTGTGTGTGATGTGTGACAGTGTGTGGGATGTGTGACAGCGACTGTGATGTGTGACAGTGTGTTTGATGTGTGACAGATTGCGTGATGTGTGACAGCGTGATATGCGGCAGTGTGTTTGATGTGTGACAGTGTGCGATGTGTGACAGTGTGTGCGATGTGTGACAGTGTGTGCGATGTGTGACAGTGTGTGCGATGTGTGAAAGTGGGTGCGATGTGTGAAAGTGGGTGCGATGTGTGAAAGTGGGTGCGATGTGTGACAGGGTGTTTGATGTCTGACAGTGTGTTTGATGTCTGACAGTGTGCGTGATGTGTGATAGTGTGTTTGATGTCTGACAGTATGTTTGATGTGTGACAGTGTGTGTGATGTGTGACAGTGTGATATGTAGCAGTGTGTTTGATGTGTGACAGTGTGTGATTTGTGACAGTGAGTGTGACGTGTGAACATCTGTGTGATGTGTGACAGGGTCTTTGAAGTGTGACAGTGTGTGCGATGTGTGACAGTGTGTGCGATGTGTGACAGTGTATTTGATGTCTGACAGTGTGCGTGATGTGTGACAGTGTGCGTGATGTGTGACAGTGTATGTGATGTGTGACATTGTGTTTGATGTGTCACAGTGTGTTTGATGTGTGAGTGTGTGTGTGATGTGTGACAGTGTATTTGATGTGTGATGTGATGTGTGACAGTGTGTGTGAGGTGTGACAGTGTGTGTGATGTGTGACAGTATGATATGTGGCAGTGTGTTTGATGTGTGACAGTGTGATGTGTAATATTGTGTTTGATGTGTGACAGTGTGTGTGATGTGTGACAGTGTATGTGATGTGTGACAGTTTGTTTGATGTGTGAGTGTGTGTGTGATGTGTGACAGTGTATTTGATGTGTGATGTGATGTGTGACAGTGTGTGTGATGTGTGACAGTGTTTGTGATGTGTGACAGTATGATATGTGGCAGTGTGATGGATGTGTGACAGTATGTTTGATGTGTGACAGTATGTTTGATGTGTGACAGTGTGTGTGATGTGTGACAGTGTGTGTGACGTGTGACAGTGTGTGTGATGTGTGACAGTGTGTGTGATTTGTGACAGTGTGATATGTAGCAGTGTGTCTGATGAGTGACAGTGTGTGATTTGTGACAGTGAGTGTGACGTGTGAACATCTGTGTGATGTGTGACAGTGTTTGTGACGTGTGACAGGGTGTGTGACGTGTGACTGTGTGTGTGATGTGTGACAGTGTGTGTGATGTGTGACAGTGTGATATGTAGCATTGTGTTTGATGAGTGACAGTGTGTGACTTGTGACAGTGAGTGTGACATGTGAACATCTGTGTGATGTGTGACAGTGTTTGTGACGTGTGACACGGTGTGTGACATGTGACAGGGTGTGTGACGTGTGACAGGGTGTTTGATGTGTGACTGTTTGTGTGATGTGTGACAGTGTGTGCGATGTGTGACAGTGTGTTTCATGTGTGAGTGTGTGTATGAAGTGTGACAGTTTGTGTGATGTGTGACAGTGTGTGTTATGTGTGACAGTGTGTGTGATGTGTGACATTGTGTATGATGCATGACAGTGTGTGTGATGTGTGACAGTTTGATATGTGGCAGTGTGTTTGATGTGTGACAGCGTATGATGTGTGACAGTGTGTGTGACGTGTGACAGTGTGCTTGATGTGTGACACTGTGATGTGTGACAGTGTGTGTGATGTGTGACAGCATCTGTGATGTGTGACAGCGTCTGTGATGTGTGACAGCGTCTGTGATGTGTGACAGTGTGTTTGATGTGTAGCAGTGTGTTTGATGTGTGTCAGTGAGTGCGATGTGTGACAGTGAGTGCGATGTGTGACAGTGTGTGCAATGTGTGTGAGTGTTTGTGATGTGTGAGTGTGTGTGATGTGTGAGTGTGTGAGATGTGTGACAGTGTGCTTCATGTTTGACAGTGTGTATGATGTGTGACAGTGTGTGCGATGTGTGACAGTGTGTGCGATGTGTGACAGTGTGTATGATGTGTGACAGTGTGTGCGATGTGTGACAGTGTGTGCGATGTGTGACAGTGAGTGCGATGTGTGACAGTGAGTGCGATGTGTGACAGTGTGTTTGATATCTGAAAGTGTGTTTGATGTGTGACAGGGTGTGTGACGTGTGACAGGGTGTGTGACGTGTGACAGGGTGTGTGACGCGTGACAGGGTGTGTGATGTGTGACAGTGAGTGCGATGTGTGACAGTGTGTGTGATGTGTGACAGCGTGTGTGATGTGTGACAGCGTGAGTGATGTGTGACAGTGCGTGTGATATGTGACAGTTTGTGTGATGTGTGACAGTGTGTGCGATGTGTGACAGTGTGTGCGAGTGTGACAGTGTGTTTGATGTCTGACTGTGTGCATGATGTGTGACAGTGTGTGTGATGTGTGACAGTGTATGTGATGTGTGACATTGTGTTTGATGTGTCACAGTGTGTTTGATGTGTGACAGTGTGTTTGATATGTGACAGTGTGTTTGATCTGTGAGTGTGTGTGTGATGTGTGACAGTGTATTTGATGTGCGACAGTGTGTGTGATGTGTGACAGGCTGATATGTGGCAGTGTGTTTGATGTGTGACAGTGTGATATGCAATATTGTGTTTGATGTGTGACAGTGTGTGTGATGTGTGACAGTGTATTTGATGTGTGACAGTTTGTTTGATGTGTGACAGTGTGTGTGATGTGTGACAGCGTGATATGTGGCAGTGTGTTTGATGTGTGACAGTGTGATATGTAGCAGTGTGTTTGATGTGTGACAGTGTGTGTGATGTGTGACAGTGTGATATGTAGCAGTGTGTTTGATGAGTGACAGTGTGTGATTTGTGACAATGTGTGTGACGTGTGAACATCTGTGTGATGTGTGAAAGGGTCTTTGAAGTGTGAAAGTGTGTGCGATGTGTGACAGTGTGTTTGATGTCTGACAGTGTGCGTGATGTGCGACAGTGTGTGTGATGTGTGACAGTGTATGTGATGTGTGGCATTGTGTTTGATGTGTCACAGTGTGTGTGATGTGTGACAGTGTGTGTGATTTGTGACAGCGACTGTGATGTGTGACAGTGTGTTTGATGTGTGACAGATTGTGTGATGTGTGACAGCGTGATATGCAGCAGTGTGTTTGATGTGTGACAGTGTGCGATGTGTGACAGTGTGTGCGATGTGTGACAGTGTGTGCGATGTGTGAAAGTGGGTGCGATGTCTGAAAGTGGGTGCGATGTGTGACAGTGGGTGCGATGTGTGACAGGGTGTTTGATGTCTGACAGTGTGTTTGATGTCTGACAGTGTGCGTGATGTGTGATAGTGTGTTTGATGTCTGACAGTATGTTTGATGTGTGACAGTGTGTGTGATGTGTGACAGTGTGATATGTAGCAGTGTGTTTGATGAGTGACAGTGTGTGATTTGTGACAGTGAGTGTGACGTGTGAACATCTGTGTGATGTGTGACAGGGTCTTTGAAGTGTGACAGTGTGTGCGATGTGTGACAGTGTGTGCGATGTGTGACAGTGTGTTTGATGTCTGACAGTGTGCGTGATGTGTGACAGTGTGTGTGATGTGTGACAGTGTATGTGATGTGTGACATTGTGTTTGATGTGTCACAGTGTGTTTGATGTGTTGTGTGTGATGTGTGACAGTGTATTTGATGTGTGATGTGATGTGTGACAGTGTGTGTGAGGTGTGACAGTGTGTGTGATGTGTGACAGTATGATATGTGGCAGTGTGTTTGATGTGTGACAGTGTGATGTGTAATATTGTGTTTGATGTGTGACAGTGTGTGTGATGTTTGACAGTGTATGTGATGTGTGACAGTTTGTTTGATGTGTGAGTGTGTGTGTGATGTGTGACAGAGTGACATGTGGCAGTGTGTTTGATGTGTGACAGTGAGTGCGATGTGTGCCAGTCTGTGCGATGTGTGACAGTGGGTGCGATGTGTGAAAGTGGGTGCGATGTGTGACAGTGGGTGCGATGTGTGACAGTGGGTGCGATGTGTGAAAGTGGGTGCGATGTGTGACAGTGGGTGCGATGTGTGACAGTGGGTGCAATGTGTGACAGTGGGTGCGGTGTGTGACAGGGTGTTTGATGTCTGACAGTGTGTTTGATGTGTGACAGTATGTTTGATGTGTGACAGTATGTTTGATGTGTGACAGTGTGTGTGATGTGTGACAGTGTGTGTGATGTGTGACAGTGTATGTGATGTGTGACATTGTTTTTGATGTGTCACAGTGTGTTTGATGTGTGAGTGTGTGTGTGATGTGTGACAGTGTATTTGATGTGTGATGTGATGTGTGACAGTGTGTGTGAGGTGTGACAGTGTGTGTGATGTGTGACAGTATGATATGTGGCAGTGTGTTTGATGTGTGACAGTGTGATGTGTAATATTGTGTTTGATGTGTGACAGTGTGTGTGATGTGTGACAGTGTATGTGATGTGTGACAGTTTGTTTGATGTGTGAGTGTGTGTGTGATGTGTGACAGCGTGATATGTGGCAGTGATGTGTGACAGCGTGATATGTGGCAGTGTGTTTGATGTGTGACAGTGAGTGCGATGTGTGACAGTGTGTGTGATGTGTGACAGTGCGTTTGATCTGTGACAGCGTCTGTGATGTGTGAGAGTGTGTTTGATGTGTGACAGCGTGATATGTGGCAGTGTGTTTGATGTGTGACAGTGTGCGATGTGTGACAGTGTGTGCGATGTGTGACAGTGGGTGCGATGTGTGAAAGTGGGTGCGATGTGTGACAGTGGGTGCGATGTGTGACAGTGGGTGCGATGTGTGACAGTGGGTGCGGTGTGTGACAGGGTGTTTGATGTCTGACAGTGTGTTTGATGTCTGACAGTGTGCCTGATGTGTGACAGTGTGTTTGATGTGTGACAGTATGTTTGATGTGTGACAGTGTGTGTGATTTGTGACAGTGTGATTTGTAGCAGTGTGTTTGATGAGTGACAGTGTGTGATTTGTGACAGTGAGTGTGACGTGTGAACATTTGTGTGATGTGTGACAGTGTTTGTGACGTGTGACAGGGTGTGTGACGTGTGACAGGGTGTGTGACGTGTGACAGAGTGTTTGAAATGTGACCACGTGTGATATGTGACAGTGAGTGCGATGTGTGACAGTGTGTGCGACGTGTGACAGTGTGTGTGACGTGTGACATTGTGTGTGATGTGTGACAGCGTGTTTGATGTGTGACAGCGTGTGTGATGTGTGACAATGAGTGTGACGCGTGACAGAGTGGGTGTGATGCGTGACAGTGTGGGTGTGACGCGTGACAGTGTGGGTGTGACGCGTGACAGTGTGTGTGATGTGTGACAGTGTGATATGTGGCAGCATGTTTTTGATGTGTGACAGCGTATAATGTGTGACAGTGAGTGTGATGTGCAACCGTGTGTGTGATGTGTGTCAGTGAGGGCGATGTGTGACAGTGTGTGTGATGTGTGACAGTGTGTGTGATGTGTGACAGCATCTGTGATGTGTGACAGTGTGTTTGATGTGTGACAGATTGTGTGATGTGTGACAGCGTGATATGTGGCAGTGTGTTTGATGTGTGACAGTGTGCGATGTGTGACAGTGTGTGCGATGTGTGAAAGTGGGTGCGATGTGTGACAGTGGGTGCGATGTGTGACAGTGGGTGCGATGTGTGAAAGGGTGTTTGATGTCTGACAGTGTGTTTGATGTCTGACAGTGTGCGTGATGTGTGACAGTGTGTTTGATGTGTGACAGTATGTTTGATGTGTGACTGTGTGTGTGATGTGTGACAGTGTGTGTGATGTGTGACAGCGTGATATGTAGCAGTGTGTTTGATGAGTGACAGTGTGTGACCTGTGACAGTGAGTGTGACATGTGAACATCTGTGTGATGTGTGACAGTGTTTGTGACGTGTGACACGGTGTGTGACGTGTGACAGGGTGTGTGACATGTGACAGGGTGTTTGATGTGTGACTCTTTGTGTGATGTGTGACAGTGTGTGCGATGTGTGACAGTGTGTTTCATGTGTGAGTATGTGTATGAAGTGTGACAGTTTGTGTGATGTGTGACAGTGTGTGTTATGTGTGACAGTGTTTGTGATGTGTGACATTGTGTATGATGCATGACAGTGTGTGTGATGTGTGACAATTTGATATGTGGCAGTGTGTTTGATGTGTGACAGCGTATGATGTGTGACAGTGTGTGTGACGTGTGACAGTGTGCTTGATGTGTGACACTGTGATGTGTGGCAGTGTGTGTGATGTGTGACAGCATCTGTGATGTGTGACAGCGTTTGTGATGTGTGACAGCATCTGTGATGTGTGACAGTGTGTTTGATGTGTGTCAGTGAGTGCGATGTGTGACAGTGTGTGCGATGTGTGTGAGTGTTTGTGATGTGCGACAGTGTGTGATGTGTGACAGTGTGTGATGTGTGACAGTGAGTGCGATGTGTGACAGTGTGCTTCATGTTTGACAGTGTGTATGATGTGTGACAGTGTGTGCGATGTGTGACAGTGTGTGCGATGTGTGACAGTGTGTATGATGTGTGACAGTGTGTGCGATGTGTGACAGTGAGTGCGATGTGTGACAGTGAGTGCGATGTGTGACAGTGTGTTTGATATCTGAAAGTGTGTTTGATGTGTGACAGGGTGTGTGACGTGTGGCAGGGTGTGTGATGTGTGACAGGGTGTGTGACGCGTGACAGGGTGTGTGATGGGTGACAGTGAGTATGATGTGTGACAGTGTGTGTGATGTGTGACAGGGTGTGTGACGTGTGACAGGGTGTGTGACGTGTGACAGAGTGTTTGAAATGTGACCACGTGTGATATGTGACAGTGAGTGCGATGTGTGACAGTGTGTGCGACGTGTGACAGTGTGTGTGATGTGTGACATTGTGTGTGATGTGTGACAGCGTGTTTGATGTGTGACAGCGTGTGTGATGTGTGACAATGAGTGTGATGTGCAACCGTGGGTGTGACGCGTGACAGAGTGGGTGTGCCGCGTGACAGTGTGGGTGTGATGCGTGACAGTGTGGGTGTGACGCGTGACAGTGTGTGTGATGTGCGACAGTGTGATATGTGGCAGCATGTTTTTGATGTGTGAAAGCGTATAATGTGTGACAGTGAGTGTGATGTGCAACCGTGTGTGTGATATGTGTCAGTGAGTGTGATCTGTGACAGTGTGTGTGATGTCTGACAGTGTGCGTGATGTGTGACAGTGTGTGTGATGTGTGACAGTGTGTGTGATGTGTGACAGTGTGTGTGATGTGTGACAGCATCTGTGATGTGTGACAGTGTGTTTGATGTGTGACAGATTGTGTGATGTGTGACAGCGTGATATGTGGCAGTGTGTTTGATGTGTGACAGTGTGCGAGGTGTGACAGTGTGTGCGATGTGTCAAAATGGGTGCGATGTGTGACAGTGGGTGCGATGTGTGACAGTGGGTGCGATGTGTGAAAGGGTGTTTGATGTCTGACACTGTGTTTGATGTCTGACAGTGTGCGTGATGTGTGACAGTGTGTTTGATGTGTGACAGTATGTTTGATGTGTGACTGTGTGTGTGATGTGTGACAGTGTGTGTGATGTGTGACAGTGTGATATGTAGCAGTGTGTTTGATGAGTGACAGTTTGTGACCTGTGACAGTGAGTGTGACATGTGAACATCTGTGTGATGTGTGACAGTGTTTGTGACGTGTGACACGGTGTGTGACGTGTGACAGGGTGTGTGACGTGTGACAGGGTGTTTGATGTGTGACTGTTTGTGCGATGTGTGACAGTGTGTGCGATGTGTGACAGTGTGTTTCATGTGTGAGTGTGTGTATGAAGTGTGACAGTTTGTGTGATGTGTGACAGTGTGTGTTATGTGTGACAGTGTGTGTGATGTGTGACATTGTGTATGATGCATGACAGTGTGTGTGATGTGTGACAGTTTGATATGTGGCAGTGTGTTTGATGTGTGACAGCGTATGATGTGTGACAGTGTGTGTGACGTGTGACAGTGTGCTTGATGTGTGACACTGTGATGTGTGGCAGTGTGTGTGATGTGTGACAGCATCTGTGAAGTGTGACAGCGTTTGTGATGTGTGACAGCATCTGTGATGTGTGACAGTGTGTTTGATGTGTGTCAGTGAGTGCGATGTGTGACAGTGAGTGCGATGTGTGACAGTGTGTGCGATGTGTGTGAGTGTTTGTGATGTGTGAGTGTGTGTGATGTGTGAGTGTGTGAGATGTGTGACAGTGTGCTTCATGTTTGACAGTGTGTATGATGTGTGACAGTGTGTGCGATGTGTGACAGTGTGTGCGATGTGTGACAGTGTGTATGATGTGTGACAGTGTGTGCGATGTGTGACAGTGAGTGCGATGTGTGACAGTGAGCGCGATGTGTGACAGTGTGTTTGATATCTGAAAGTGTGTTTGATGTGTGACAGGGTGTGTGAAGTGTGACAGGGTGTGTGACGTGTGACAGGGTGTGTGACGCGTGACAGGGTGTGTGATGTGTGACAGTGAGTGCGATGTGTGACAGTGTGTGTGATGTGTGACAGCGTGTGTGATGTGTGACAGTGTGTGTGATATGTGACAGTTTGTGTGATGTGTGACAGTGTGTGCGATGTGTGACAGTGTGTGCGAGTGTGACAGTGTGTTTGATGTCTGACAGTGTGCATGATGTGTGACAGTGTGTGTGATGTGTGACAGTGTATGTGATGTGTGACATTGTGTTTGATGTGTCACAGTGTGTTTGATGTGTGACAGTGTGTTTGATGTGTGACAGTGTGTTTGATGTGTGAGTGTGTGTGTGATGTGTGACAGTTTATTTGATGTGTGATGTGACGTGTGACAGTGTGTGTGATGTGTGACAGTGTGTGTGATGTGTGACAGGCTGATATGTGGCAGTGTGTTTGATGTGTGACAGTGTGATATGTAATATTGTGTTTGATGTGTGACAGTGTGTGTGATGTGTGACAGTGTATGTGATGTGTGACAGTTTGTTTGATGTGTGACAGTGTGTGTGATGTGTGACAGCGTGATATGTGGCAGTGTGTGTGATGTGTGACAGTGTGTGTGATGTGTGACAGTGTGTGTGATGTGTGACAGTGCGTGTGATGTGTGACAGCGACTGTGATGTGTGATAGTGTGTTTGATGTGTGACAGATTGTGTGATGTGTGACAGCGTGATATGCGGCAGTGTGTTTGATGTGTGACAGTGTGTGCGATGTGTGACAGTGTGTGCGATGTGTGACAGTGTGTGCGATGTGTGAAAGTGGGTGCGATGTGTGAAAGTGGGTGCGATGTGTGAAAGTGGGTGCGATGTGTGACAGTGGGTGCGATGTGTGACAGGGTGTTTGATGTCTGACAGTGTGTTTGATGTCTGACAGTGTGTTTGATGTCTGACAGTGTGCGTGATGTGTGATAGTGTGTTTGATGTCTGACAGTATGTTTGATGTGTGACAGTGTGTGTGATGTGTGACAGTGTGATATGTAGCAGTGAGTTTGATGAGTGACAGTGTGTGATTTGTGACAGTGTGTGTGACGTGTGAACATCTGTGTGATGTGTGAAAGGGTCTTTGAAGTGTGACAGTGTGTGCGATGTGTGACACTGTGTTTGATGTCTGACAGTGTGCGTGATGTGCAACAGTGTGTGTGATGTGTGACAGTGTATGTGATGTGTGATATTGTGTTTGATGTGTGACAGTGTGTGTGATGTGTGACAGTGTGTGTGATGTGTGACAGTGTGTGTGATGTGTGACAGCGACTGTGATGTGTGACAGTGTGTTTGATGTGTGACAGATTGTGTGATGTGTGACAGCGTGATATGCGGCAGTGTGTTTGATGTGTGACACTGTGCGATGTGTGACAGTGTCTGCGATGCGTGACAGTGTGTGCGATGTGTGAAAGTGGGTGCGATGTGTGAAAGTGGGTGCGATGTGTGACAGTGGGTGCGATGTGTGACAGGGTGTTTGATGTCTGACAATGTGTTTGATGTCTGACAGTGTGCGTGATGTGTGATAGTGTGTTTGATGTCTGACAGTATGTTTGATGTGTGACAGTGTGTGTGATGTGTGACAGTGTGATATGCAGCTGTGTGTTTGATGAGTGACAGTGTGTGATTTGTGACAGTGAGTGTGACGTGTGAACATCTGTGTGATGTGTGACAGGGTCTTTGAAGTGTGACAGTGTGTGCGATGTGTGACAGTGTGTTTGATGTCTGACAGTGTGCGTGATGTGTGACAGTGTGTGTGATGTGTGACAGTGTATGTGATGTGTGACATTGTGTTTGATGTGTCACAGTGTGTTTGATGTGTGACAGTGTGTTTGATGTGTGACAGTGTGTTTGATGTGTGAGTGTGTGTGTGATGTGTGACAGTGTATATGATGTGTGATGTGATGTGTGACAGTGTGTGTGAGGTGTGACAGTGTGTGTGATGTGTGACAGTATGATATGTGGCAGTGTGTTTGATGTGTGACAGTGTGATGTGTAATATTGTGTTTGATGTGTGACAGTGTGTGTGATGAGTGACAGTGTATGTGATGTGTGACAGTTTGTTTGATGTGTGAGTGTGTGTGTGATGTGTGACAGTGTATTTGATGTGTGATGTGATGTGTGACAGTGTGTGTGATGTGTGACAGTATGTGTGATGTCTGACAGTATGATATGTGGCAGTGTGATGGATGTGTGACAGTGTGATGTGTAATATTGTGTTTGATGTGTGATAGTGTATGTGATGTGTGACAGTTTGTTTGATGTGTGACAGTGTGTGTGATGTGTGACAGCGTGATATGTGGCAGTGTGTTTGAGGTGTGACAGTGTATGTGATGTGTGACAGTTTGTTTGTTGTGTGACAGTGTGTGTGATGTGTGACAGCGTGATATGTGGCAGTGTGTTTGATGTGTGACAGTGAGTGCGATGTGTGACAGTGTGTGTGATGTGTGACAGTGTGTGTGATCTGTGACAGCGTCTGTGATGTGTGACAGTGTGTTTGATGTGTGACAGCGTGATATGGGGCAGTGTGTTTGATGTGTGACAGTGTGCGATGTGTGACAGTGTGTGCGATGTGTGACAGTAGGTGCGATGTGTGAAAGTGGGTGCGATGTGTGACAGTGGGTGCGATGTGTGACAGTGGGTGCGATGTGTGACAGTGGGTGTGGTGTGTGACAGGGTGTTTGATGTCTGACAGTGTGTTTGATGTCTGACAGTGTGCCTGATGTGTGACAGTGTGTTTGATGTGTGACAGTATGTTTGATGTGTGACAGTATGTTTGATGTGTGACAGTGTGTGTGATGTGTGACAGCGTCTGTGATGTATGACAGTGTGTTTGATGTATGGCAGTGTGTTTGATGAATGGCAGTTTGTTTGATGTGTGACAGTGTGTGTGATGTGTGACAGTGTGTGTGATGTGTGAGTGTTTGTGATGTGTGAGTGTGTGTGATGTGTGAGTGTGTGTATGATGTGTGACAGTGTGTGCGATGTGTGACAGTGTGTGCGATGTGTGACAGTGACTGCGATGTGTGACAGTGTGCGATGTGTGACAGTGTGCGA
This sequence comes from Heterodontus francisci, assembly GCF_036365525.1. NCBI lineage: Eukaryota > Metazoa > Chordata > Chondrichthyes > Heterodontiformes > Heterodontidae > Heterodontus > Heterodontus francisci. Next base: position 240,517,926 of record NC_090371.1, read on the forward strand.
TGTGTGACAGTGTGTGCGATGTGTGACAGTGTGTATGATGTGTGACAGTGTGCTTCATGTTTGACTGTGTGTATGATGTGTGACAGTGTGTATGATGTGTGACAGTGTGTGCGATGTGTGACAGTGACTGCGATGTGTGACAGTGTGCGATGTGTGACAGTGTGTGCGATGTGTGACAGTGTGTATGAAGTGTGACAGTGTGTATGATGTATGACAGTGTGTGCAATGTGTGACAGTGAGTGCGATCTGTGACAGTGAGTGCGATGTGTGACAGTGTGTTTGATATCTGAAAGTGTGTTTGATGTGTGACAGGGTGTGTGACGTGTGACAGGGTGTGTGACGTGTGACAGGGTGTGTTACGCGTGACAGGGTGCGTGATGTGTGACAGTGAGTGCGATGTGTGACAGTGTGTGTGATGTGTGACTGCGTGTGTGATGTGTGACAGTGTGTGTGATATGTGACAGTTTGTGTGATGTGTGACAGTGTGTGCGATGTGTGACAGTGTGTGCGAGTGTGACAGTGTGTTTGATGTCTGACAGTGTGCATGATGTGTGACAGTGTGTGTGATGTGTGACAGTGTATGTGATGTGTGAAATTGTGTTTGATGTGTCACAGTGTGTTTGATGTGTGACAGTGTGTTTGATGTGTGAGTGTGTGTGTGATGTGTGACAGAGTATTTGATGTGTAATGTGATGTGTGACAGTGTGTGTGATGTGTGACAGTGTGTGTGATGTGTGACAGGCTGATATGTGTCAGTGTGTTTGATGTGTGACAGTGTGATATGTAATATTGTGTTTGATGTGTGACAGTGTGTGTGATGTGTGACAGTGTATGTGATGTGTGACAGTTTGTTTGATGTGTGACAGTGCGTGTGATCTGTGACAGCGTCAGTGTTGTGTGACAGTGTGTTTGATGTGTGACAGCGTGATATGTGGCAGTGTGTTTGATGTGTGACAGCGTATGATGTGTGACAGTGTGTGTGACGTGTGACAGTGTGCTTGATGTGTGACACTGTGATGTGTGGCAGTGTGTGTGATGTGTGACAGTATATGTGATGTGTGACAGCGTTTGTGATGTGTGACAGCATCTGTGATGTGTGACAGTGCGTTTGATGTGTGTCATGAGTGCAACGTGTGACAGTGAGTGCGATGTGTGACAGTGTGTGCGATGTGTGTGAGTGTTTGTGATGTGTTAGTGTGTGTGATGTGTGAGTGTGTGAGATGTGTGACAGTGTGCTTCATGTTTGACAGTGTGTATGATGTGTGACAGTGTGTGCGATGTGTGACAGTGTGTGCGATGTGTGACAGTGTGTATGATGTGTGACAGTGTGTGCGATGTGTGACAGTGAGTGCGATGTGTGACAGTGTGTTTAATATCTGAACGTGTGTTTGATGTGTGACAGGGTGTGTGACGTGTGACAGGGTGTGTGACATGTGACAGGGTGTGTGACGCGTGACAGGGTGTGTGATGTGTGACAGTGAGTGCGATGTGTGACAGTGTGTGTGATGTGTGACAGCATGTGTGATGTGTGACAGTGTGTGTGATATGTGACAGTTCGTGTGATGTGTGACAGTGTGTGCGATGTGTGACAGTGTGTGCGAGTGTGACAGTGTGTTTGATGTCTGACAGTGTGCATGATGTGTGACAGTGTGTGTGATGTGTGACAGTGTATGTGATGTGTGACATTGTGTTTGATGTGTCACAGTATGTTTGATGTGTGACAGTGTGTTTGATGTGTGACAGCGTGTTTGATGTGTGAGTGTGTGTGTGTGATGTGTGACAGTTTATTTGATGTGTGATGTGATGTGTGACAGTGTGTGTGATGTGTGACAGTGTGTGTGATGTGTGACAGGCTGATATGTGGCAGTGTATTTGATGTGTGACAGTGTGATATGTAATATTGTGTTTGATGTGTGACAGTGTGTGTGATGTGTGACAGTGTATGTGATGTGTGACAGTTTGTTTGATGTGTGTCAGTGTGTGTGATGTGTGACAGCGTGATATGTGGCAGTGTGTTTGATGTGTGACAGTGTGTGTGATGTGTGACAGTGTGTGTGATGTGTGACAGTGCGTGTGATGTGTGACAGCGACTGTGATGTGTGACAGTTTGTTTGATGTGTGAGTGTGTGTGTGATGTGTGACAGTGTATTTGATGTGTAATGTGATGTGTGACAGTGTGTGTGATGTGTGACAGTGTGTGTGATGTGTGACAGGCTGATATGTGGCAGTGTGTTTGATGTGTGACAGTGTGATATGTAATATTGTGTTTGATGTGTGACAGTGTGTGTGATGTGTGACAGTGTATGTGATGTGTGACAGTTTGTTTGATGTGTGACAGTGCGTGTGATCTGTGACAGCGTCTGTGATGTGTCACAGTGTGTTTGATGTGTGACAGCGTGATATGTGACAGTGTGTTTGATGTGTGACAGCGTATGATGTGTGACAGTGTGAGTGACGTGTGACAGTGTGCTTGATGTGTGACACTGTGATGTGTGGCAGTGTGTGTGATGTGTGACAGCATCTGTGATGTGTGACAGCGTTTGTGATGTGTGACAGCATCTGTGATGTGTGACAGTGCGTTTGATGTGTCTCATGAGTGCGATGTGTGACAGTGAGTGCGATGTGTGACAGTGTGTTTGATGTGTGACAGCGTGATATGTGGCAGTGTGTTTGATGTGTGACAGTGTGCGATGTGTGACAGTGTGTGCGATGTGTGACAGTAGGTGCGATGTGTGAAAGTGGGTGCGATGTGTGACAGTGGGTGCGATGTGTGACAGTGGGTGCGATGTGTGACAGTGGGTGCGGTGTGTGACAGGGTGTTTGATGTCTGACAGTGTGTTTGATGCCTGACAGTGTGCCTGATGTGTGACAGTGTGTTTGATGTGTGATAGTATGTTTGATGTGTGACAGTATGTTTGATGTGTGACAGTGTGTGTGATGTGTGACAGCGTCTGTGATGTATGACAGTGTGTTTGATGTATGACAGTGTGTGCGATGTGTGACAGTGAGTGCGATCTGTGACAGTGAGTGCGATGTGTGACAGTGTGTTTGATATCTGAAAGTGTGTTTGATGTGTGACAGGGTGTGTGACGTGTGACAGGGTGTGTGACGTGTGACAGGGTGTGTTACGCGTGACAGGGTGCGTGATGTGTGACAGTGAGTGCGATATGTGACAGTCTGTGTGATGTGTGACAGCGTGTGTGATGTGTGACAGTGTGTATGATGTATGACAGTGTGTATGATGTATGACGGTATGTGCGATGTGTGACAGTGAGTGCGATCTGTGACAGTGAGTGCGATGTGTGACAGTGTGTTTGATGTGTGACAGTGTGTATGATGTATGACAGTGTGTATGATGTATGACAGTGTGTGCGATGTGTGAAAGTGAGTGCGATCTGTGACAGTGAGTGCGATGTGTGACAGTGTGTTTGATATCTGAAAGTGTGTTTGATGTGTGACAGGGTGTGTGACGTGTGACAGGGTGTGTGACGTGTGACAGGGTGTGTTACGCGTGACAGGGTGCGTGATGTGTGACAGTGAGTGCGATGTGTGACAGTCTGTGTGATGTGTGACAGTGTGTGTGATATGTGACAGTTTGTGTGATGTGTGACAGTGTGTGCGATGTGTGACAGTGTGTGCGAGTGTGACAGTGTGTTTGATGTCTGACAGTGTGCATGATGTGTGACAGTGTGTGTGATGTGTGACAGTGTATGTGATGTGCGAAATTGTGTTTGATGTGTGACAGTGTGTTTGATGTGTGACAGTGTATTTGATGTGTGATGTCATGTGTGACAGTGTGTGTGATGTGTGACAGTGTGTGTGATGTGTGACAGGCTGATATGTGGCAGTGTGTTTGATGTGTGACAGTGTGATATGTAATATTGTGTTTGATGTGTGACAGTGTCTGTGATGTGTGACAGTGTATGTGATGTGTGACAGTTTGTTTGATGTGTGACAGTGCGTGTGATCTGTGACAGCGTCTGTGATGTGTGACAGTGTGTTTGATGTGTGACAGCGTGATATGTGGCAGTGTGTTTGATGTGTGACAGTGTGCGATGTGTGACAGTGTGTGCGATGTGTGACAGTGGGTGCGATGTGTGAAAGTGGGTGCGATGTGTGAAAGTGGGTGCGATGTGTGACAGTGGGTGCGATGTGTGACAGTGGGTGCGGTGTGTGACAGGGTGTTTGATGTCTGACAGTGTGTTTGATGTCTGACAGTGTGTTTGATGTGTGACAGTATGGTTGATGTGTGACAGTATGTTTGATGTGTGACAGTGTGTGTGATGTGTGGCAGTGTGTGTGATGTGTGACAGTGTGTGTGATGTGTGACAGTGTGATATGTAACAGTGTGTTTGATGAGTGACAGTGTGTGATTTGTGACAGTGAGTGTGACGTGTGAACATCTGTGTGATGTGTGACAGTGTTTGTGACGTGTGACAGGGTGTGTGACGTGTGACAGGGTGTGTGACGTGTGACAGAGTGTTTGAAAAGTGACCACGTGTGATATGTGACAGTGAGTGCGATGTGTGACGGTGTGTGCGACGTGTGACAGTGTGTGTGACGTGTGACATTGTGTGTGATGTGTGACAGTGTGTTTGATGTGTGACAGCGTGTGTGATGTGTGACAATGAGTGTGACGTGCAACCGTGGGTGTGACGCGTGACAGAGTGGGTGTGTCGCGTGACAGTGTGGGTGTGACGCGTGACAGTGTGGGTGTGACGCGTGACAGTGTGTGTGATGTGCGACAGTGTGATATGTGGCAGCATGTTTTTGATGTGTGACAGCGTATAATGTGTGACAGTGAGTGTGATGTGCAACCGTGTGTGTGATGTGTGACAGTGTGTGTGATGTGTGACAGCATCTGTGATGTGTGACAGTGTGTTTGATGTGTGACAGGCTGATATGTGGCAATGTGTTTGATGTGTGACAGTGTGATATGTAATATTGTGTTTGATGTGTGACAGTGTGTGTGATGTGTGACAGTGTATGTGATGTGTGACAGTTTGTTTGATGTGTGACAGTGTGTGTGATGTGTGACAGCGTGATATGTGGCAGTGTGTTTGATGTGTGACTGTGTGTGTGATGTGTGACAGTGTGTGTGATGTGTGACAGTGTGTGTGATGTGTGACAGCGACTGTGATGTGTGACAGTGTGTTTGATGTGTGACAGATTGTGTGATGTGTGACAGCGTGATATGCGGCAGCGTGTTTGATGTGTGACAGTGTGCGATGTGTGACAGTGTGTGCGATGTGTGAAAGTGGGTGCGATGTGTGACAGTGTGTGTGATGTGTGACAGTGTGTGTGATGTCTGACAGTATGATATGTGGCAGTGTGATGGATGTGTGACAGTGTGATGTGTAATATTGTGTTTGATGTGTGATAGTGTATGTGATGTGTGACAGTTTGTTTGATGTGTGACAGTGTGTGTGATGTGTGACAGCGTGATATGTGGCAGTGTGTTTGAGGTGTGACAGTCTATGTGATGTGTGACAGTTTGTTTGTTGTGTGACAGTGTGTGTGATGTGTGACAGCGTGATATGTGGCAGTGTGTTTGATGTGTGACAGTGAGTGCGATGTGTGACAGTGTGTGTGATGTGTGACAGTGTGTGTGATCTGTGACAGCGTCTGTGATGTGTGACAGTGTGTTTGATGTGTGACAGCGTGATATGGGGCAGTGTGTTTGATGTGTGACAGTGTGCGATGTGTGACAGTGTGTGCGATGTGTGACAGTAGGTGCGATGTGTGAAAGTGGGTGCGATGTGTGACAGTGGGTGCGATGTGTGACAGTGGGTGCGATGTGTGACAGTGGGTGCGGTGTGTGACAGGGTGTTTGATGTCTGACAGTGTGTTTGATGTCTGACAGTGTGCCTGATGTGTGACAGTGTGTTTGATGTGTGACAGTATGTTTGATGTGTGACAGTATGTTTGATGTGTGACAGTGTGTGTGATGTGTGACAGCGTCTGTGATGTATGACAGTGTGTTTGATGTATGGCAGTGTGTTTGATGTATGGCAGTTTGTTTGATGTGTGACAGTGTGTGTGATGTGTGACAGTGTGTGTGATGTGTGAGTGTTTGTGATGTGTGAGTGTGTGTGATGTGTGAGTGTGTGTATGATGTGTGACAGTGTGTGCGATGTGTGACAGTGACTGCGATGTGTGACAGTGTGCGATGTGTGACAGTGTGCGATGTGTGACAGTGTGTGTGATGTGTGACAGTGTGTGCGATGTGTGACAGTGTGTATGATGTGTGACAGTGTGCTTCATGTTTGACTGTGTGTATGATGTGTGACAGTGTGTATGATGTGTGACAGTGTGTGCGATGTGTGACAGTGACTGCGATGTATGACAGTGTGCGATGTGTGACAGTGTGTGCGATGTGTGACAGTGTGTATGATGTGTGACAGTGTGTATGATGTATGACAGTGTGTGCGATGTGTGACAGTGAGTGCGATCTGTGACAGTGAGTGCGATGTGTGACAGTGTGTTTGATATCTGAAAGTGTGTTTGATGTGTGACAGGGTGTGTGACGTGTGACAGGGTGTGTGACGTGTGACAGGGTGTGTTACGCGTGACAGGGTGCGTGATGTGTGACAGTGAGTGCGATGTGTGACAGTGTGTGTGATGTGTGACTGCGTGTGTGATGTGTGACAGTGTGTGTGATATGTGACAGTTTGTGTGATGTGTGACAGTGTGTGCGATGTGTGACAGTGTGTGCGAGTGTGACAGTGTGTTTGATGTCTGACAGTGTGCATGATGTGTGACAGTGTGTGTGATGTGTGACAGTGTATGTGATGTGTGAAATTGTGTTTGATGTGTCACAGTGTGTTTGATGTGTGACAGTGTGTTTGATGTGTGAGTGTGTGTGTGATGTGTGACAGAGTATTTGATGTGTAATGTGATGTGTGACAGTGTGTGTGATGTGTGACAGTGTGTGTGATGTGTGACAGGCTGATATGTGGCAGTGTGTTTGATGTGTGACAGTGTGATATGTAATATTGTGTTTGATGTGTGACAGTGTGTGTGATGTGTGACAGTGTATGTGATGTGTGACAGTTTGTTTGATGTGTGACAGTGCGTGTGATCTGTGACAGCGTCAGTGATGTGTGACAGTGTGTTTGATGTGTGACAGCGTGATATGTGGCAGTGTGTTTGATGTGTGACAGCGTATGATGTGTGACAGTGTGTGTGACGTGTGACAGTGTGCTTGATGTGTGACACTGTGATGTGTGGCAGTGTGTGTGATGTGTGACAGCATCTGTGATGTGTGACAGCGTTTGTGATGTGTGACAGCATCTGTGATGTGTGACAGTGCGTTTGATGTGTGTCATGAGTGCGATGTGTGACAGTGAGTGCGATGTGTGACAGTGTGTGCGATGTGTGTGAGTGTTTGTGATGTGTTAGTGTGTGTGATGTGTGAGTGTGTGAGATGTGTGACAGTGCGCTTCATGTTTGACAGGGTGTATGATGTGTGACAGTGTGTGCGATGTGTGACAGTGTGTGCGATGTGTGACAGCATCTGTGATGTGTGACAGCGTTTGTGATGTGTGACAGCATCTGTGATGTGTGACAGTGCGTTTGATGTGTCTCATGAGTGCGATGTGTGACAGTGAGTGCGATGTGTGACAGTGTGTGCGATGTGTGTGAGTGTTTGTGATGTGTGAGTGTGTGTGATGTGTGAGTGTGTGAGATGTGTGACAGTGTGCTTCATGTTTGACAGTGTGTATGATGTGTGACAGTGTGTGCGATGTGTGACAGTGTGTGCGATGTGTGACAGTGTGTATGATGTGTGACAGTGAGTGCGATGTGTGACAGTGTGTGTGATGTGTGACAGTGTGTGTGATCTGTGACAGCGTCTGTGATGTGTGACAGTGTGTTTGATGTGTGACAGCGTGATATGTGGCAGTGTGTTTGATGTGTGACAGTGTGCGATGTGTGACAGTGTGTGCGATGTGTGACAGTAGGTGCGATGTGTGAAAGTGGGTGCGATGTGTGACAGTGGGTGCGATGTGTGACAGTGGGTGCGATGTGTGACAGTGGGTGCGGTGTGTGACAGGGTGTTTGATGTCTGACAGTGTGTTTGATGCCTGACAGTGTGCCTGATGTGTGACAGTGTGTTTGATGTGTGATAGTATGTTTGATGTGTGACAGTATGTTTGATGTGTGACAGTGTGTGTGATGTGTGACAGCGTCTGTGATGTATGACAGTGTGTTTGATGTATGACAGTGTGTGCGATGTGTGACAGTGAGTGCGATCTGTGACAGTGAGTGCGATGTGTGACAGTGTGTTTGATATCTGAAAGTGTGTTTGATGTGTGACAGGGTGTGTGACGTGTGACAGGGTGTGTGACGTGTGACAGGGTGTGTTACGCGTGACAGGGTGCGTGATGTGTGACAGTGAGTGCGATATGTGACAGTCTGTGTGATGTGTGACAGCGTGTGTGATGTGTGACAGTGTGTATGATGTATGACAGTGTGTATGATGTATGACGGTATGTGCGATGTGTGACAGTGAGTGCGATCTGTGACAGTGAGTGCGATGTGTGACAGTGTGTTTGATGTGTGACAGTGTGTATGATGTATGACAGTGTGTATGATGTATGACAGTGTGTGCGATGTGTGAAAGTGAGTGCGATCTGTGACAGTGAGTGCGATGTGTGACAGTGTGTTTGATATCTGAAAGTGTGTTTGATGTGTGACAGGGTGTGTGACGTGTGACAGGGTGTGTGACGTGTGACAGGGTGTGTTACGCGTGACAGGGTGCGTGATGTGTGACAGTGAGTGCGATGTGTGACAGTCTGTGTGATGTGTGACAGTGTGTGTGATATGTGACAGTTTGTGTGATGTGTGACAGTGTGTGCGATGTGTGACAGTGTGTGCGAGTGTGACAGTGTGTTTGATGTCTGACAGTGTGCATGATGTGTGACAGTGTGTGTGATGTGTGACAGTGTATGTGATGTGCGAAATTGTGTTTGATGTGTCACAGTGTGTTTGATGTGTGACAGTGTATTTGATGTGTGATGTCATGTGTGACAGTGTGTGTGATGTGTGACAGTGTGTGTGATGTGTGACAGGCTGATATGTGGCAGTGTGTTTGATGTGTGACAGTGTGATATGTAATATTGTGTTTGATGTGTGACAGTGTCTGTGATGTGTGACAGTGTATGTGATGTGTGACAGTTTGTTTGATGTGTGACAGTGCGTGTGATCTGTGACAGCGTCTGTGATGTGTGACAGTGTGTTTGATGTGTGACAGCGTGATATGTGGCAGTGTGTTTGATGTGTGACAGTGTGCGATGTGTGACAGTGTGTGCGATGTGTGACAGTGGGTGCGATGTGTGAAAGTGGGTGCGATGTGTGAAAGTGGGTGCGATGTGTGACAGTGGGTGCGATGTGTGACAGTGGGTGCGGTGTGTGACAGGGTGTTTGATGTCTGACAGTGTGTTTGATGTCTGACAGTGTGTTTGATGTGTGACAGTATGGTTGATGTGTGACAGTATGTTTGATGTGTGACAGTGTGTGTGATGTGTGGCAGTGTGTGTGATGTGTGACAGTGTGTGTGATGTGTGACAGTGTGATATGTAACAGTGTGTTTGATGAGTGACAGTGTGTGATTTGTGACAGTGAGTGTGACGTGTGAACATCTGTGTGATGTGTGACAGTGTTTGTGACGTGTGACAGGGTGTGTGACGTGTGACAGGGTGTGTGACGTGTGACAGAGTGTTTGAAAAGTGACCACGTGTGATATGTGACAGTGAGTGCGATGTGTGACGGTGTGTGCGACGTGTGACAGTGTGTGTGACGTGTGACATTGTGTGTGATGTGTGACAGTGTGTTTGATGTGTGACAGCGTGTGTGATGTGTGACAATGAGTGTGACGTGCAACCGTGGGTGTGACGCGTGACAGAGTGGGTGTGTCGCGTGACAGTGTGGGTGTGACGCGTGACAGTGTGGGTGTGACGCGTGACAGTGTGTGTGATGTGCGACAGTGTGATATGTGGCAGCATGTTTTTGATGTGTGACAGCGTATAATGTGTGACAGTGAGTGTGATGTGCAACCGTGTGTGTGATGTGTGACAGTGTGTGTGATGTGTGACAGCATCTGTGATGTGTGACAGTGTGTTTGATGTGTGACAGGCTGATATGTGGCAATGTGTTTGATGTGTGACAGTGTGATATGTAATATTGTGTTTGATGTGTGACAGTGTGTGTGATGTGTGACAGTGTATGTGATGTGTGACAGTTTGTTTGATGTGTGACAGTGTGTGTGATGTGTGACAGCGTGATATGTGGCAGTGTGTTTGATGTGTGACTGTGTGTGTGATGTGTGACAGTGTGTGTGATGTGTGACAGTGTGTGTGATGTGTGACAGCGACTGTGATGTGTGACAGTGTGTTTGATGTGTGACAGATTGTGTGATGTGTGACAGCGTGATATGCGGCAGCGTGTTTGATGTGTGACAGTGTGCGATGTGTGACAGTGTGTGCGATGTGTGAAAGTGGGTGCGATGTGTGACAGTGTGTGTGATGTGTGACAGTGTGTGTGATGTCTGACAGTATGATATGTGGCAGTGTGATGGATGTGTGACAGTGTGATGTGTAATATTGTGTTTGATGTGTGATAGTGTATGTGATGTGTGACAGTTTGTTTGATGTGTGACAGTGTGTGTGATGTGTGACAGCGTGATATGTGGCAGTGTGTTTGAGGTGTGACAGTGTATGTGATGTGTGACAGTTTGTTTGTTGTGTGACAGTGTGTGTGATGTGTGACAGCGTGATATGTGGCAGTGTGTTTGATGTGTGACAGTGAGTGCGATGTGTGACAGTGTGTGTGATGTGTGACAGTGTGTGTGATCTGTGACAGCGTCTGTGATGTGTGACAGTGTGTTTGATGTGTGACAGCGTGATATGGGGCAGTGTGTTTGATGTGTGACAGTGTGCGATGTGTGACAGTGTGTGCGATGTGTGACAGTAGGTGCGATGTGTGAAAGTGGGTGCGATGTGTGACAGTGGGTGCGATGTGTGACAGTGGGTGCGATGTGTGACAGTGGGTGCGGTGTGTGACAGGGTGTTTGATGTCTGACAGTGTGTTTGATGTCTGACAGTGTGCCTGATGTGTGACAGTGTGTTTGATGTGTGACAGTATGTTTGATGTGTGACAGTATGTTTGATGTGTGACAGTGTGTGTGATGTGTGACAGCGTCTGTGATGTATGACAGTGTGTTTGATGTATGGCAGTGTGTTTGATGTATGGCAGTTTGTTTGATGTGTGACAGTGTGTGTGATGTGTGACAGTGTGTGTGATGTGTGAGTGTTTGTGATGTGTGAGTGTGTGTGATGTGTGAGTGTGTGTATGATGTGTGACAGTGTGTGCGATGTGTGACAGTGACTGCGATGTGTGACAGTGTGCGATGTGTGACAGTGTGCGATGTGTGACAGTGTGTGTGATGTGTGACAGTGTGTGCGATGTGTGACAGTGTGTATGATGTGTGACAGTGTGCTTCATGTTTGACTGTGTGTATGATGTGTGACAGTGTGTATGATGTGTGACAGTGTGTGCGATGTGTGACTGTGACTGCGATGTATGACAGTGTGCGATGTGTGACAGTGTGTGCGATGTGTGACAGTGTGTATGATGTGTGACAGTGTGTATGATGTATGACAGTGTGTGCGATGTGTGACAGTGAGTGCGATCTGTGACAGTGAGTGCGATGTGTGACAGTGTGTTTGATATCTGAAAGTGTGTTTGATGTGTGACAGGGTGTGTGACGTGTGACAGGGTGTGTGACGTGTGACAGGGTGTGTTACGCGTGACAGGGTGCGTGATGTGTGACAGTGAGTGCGATGTGTGACAGTGTGTGTGATGTGTGACTGCGTGTGTGATGTGTGACAGTGTGTGTGATATGTGACAGTTTGTGTGATGTGTGACAGTGTGTGCGATGTGTGACAGTGTGTGCGAGTGTGACAGTGTGTTTGATGTCTGACAGTGTGCATGATGTGTGACAGTGTGTGTGATGTGTGACAGTGTATGTGATGTGTGAAATTGTGTTTGATGTGTCACAGTGTGTTTGATGTGTGACAGTGTGTTTGATGTGTGAGTGTGTGTGTGATGTGTGACAGAGTATTTGATGTGTAATGTGATGTGTGACAGTGTGTGTGATGTGTGACAGTGTGTGTGATGTGTGACAGGCTGATATGTGGCAGTGTGTTTGATGTGTGACAGTGTGATATGTAATATTGTGTTTGATGTGTGACAGTGTGTGTGATGTGTGACAGTGTATGTGATGTGTGACAGTTTGTTTGATGTGTGACAGTGCGTGTGATCTGTGACAGCGTCAGTGATGTGTGACAGTGTGTTTGATGTGTGACAGCGTGATATGTGGCAGTGTGTTTGATGTGTGACAGCGTATGATGTGTGACAGTGTGTGTGACGTGTGACAGTGTGCTTGATGTGTGACACTGTGATGTGTGGCAGTGTGTGTGATGTGTGACAGCATCTGTGATGTGTGACAGCGTTTGTGATGTGTGACAGCATCTGTGATGTGTGACAGTGCGTTTGATGTGTGTCATGAGTGCGATGTGTGACAGTGAGTGCGATGTGTGACAGTGTGTGCGATGTGTGTGAGTGTTTGTGATGTGTTAGTGTGTGTGATGTGTGAGTGTGTGAGATGTGTGACAGTGCGCTTCATGTTTGACAGGGTGTATGATGTGTGACAGTGTGTGCGATGTGTGACAGTGTGTGCGATGTGTGACAGTGTGTATGATGTGTGACAGTGAGTGCGATGTGTGACAGTGTGTGTGATGTGTGACAGTGTGTGTGATCTGTGACAGCGTCTGTGATGTGTGACAGTGTGTTTGATGTGTGACAGCGTGATATGTGGCAGTGTGTTTGATGTGTGACAGTGTGCGATGTGTGACAGTGTGTGCGATGTGTGACAGTAGGTGCGATGTGTGAAAGTGGGTGCGATGTGTGACAGTGGGTGCGATGTGTGACAGTGGGTGCGGTGTGTGACATGGTGTTTGATGTCTGACAGTGTGTTTGATGTCTGACAGTGTGCCTGATGTGTGACAGTGTGTTTGATGTGTGATAGTATGTTTGATGTGTGACAGTATGTTTGATGTGTGACAGTGTGTGTGATGTGTGACAGCGTCTGTGATGTATGACAGTGTGTTTGATGTATGACAGTGTGTGCGATGTGTGACAGTGAGTGCGATCTGTGACAGTGTGTGCGATGTGTGACAGTGTGTTTGATATCTGAAAGTGTGTTTGATGTGTGACAGGGTGTGTGACGTGTGACAGGGTGTGTGACGTGTGACAGGGTGTGATACGCGTGACAGGGTGCGTGATGTGTGACAGTGAGTGCGATGTGTGACAGTCTGTGTGATGTGTGACAGCGTGTGTGATGTGTGACAGTGTGTATGATGTATGACAGTGTGTATGATGTATGACAGTATGTGCGATGTGTGACAGTGAGTGCGATCTGTGACAGTGAGTGCGATGTGTGACAGTGTGTTTGATGTGTGACAGTGTGTATGATGTATGACAGTGTGTATGATGTATGACAGTGTGTATGATGTATGACAGTGTGTGCGATGTGTGAAAGTGAGTGCGATCTGTGACAGTGAGTGCGATGTGTGACAGTGTGTTTGATATCTGAAAGTGTGTTTGATGTGTGACAGGGTGTGTGACGTGTGACAGGGTGTGTGACGTGTGACAGGGTGTGTTACGCGTGACAGGGTGCGTGATGTGTGACAGTGAGTGCGATGTGTGACAGTCTGTGTGATGTGTGACAGCGTGTGTGATGTGTGACAGTGTGTGTGATATGTGACAGTTTGTGTGATGTGTGACAGTGTGTGCGATGTGTGACAGTGTGTGCGAGTGTGACAGTGTGTTTGATGTCTGACAGTGTGCATGATGTGTGACAGTGTGTGTGATGTGTGACAGTGTATGTGATGTGCGAAATTGTGTTTGATGTGTCACAGTGTGTTTGATGTGTGACAGTGTGTGCGATGTGTGACAGTGAGTGCGATCTGTGACAGTGAGTGCGATGTGTGACAGTGTGTTTGATATCTGAAAGTGTGTTTGATGTGTGACAGGGTGTGTGACGTGTGACAGGGTGTGATACGCGTGACAGGGTGCGTGATGTGTGACAGTGAGTGCGATGTGTGACAGTCTGTGTGATGTGTGACAGCGTGTGTGATGTGTGACAGTGTGTATGATGTATGACAGTGTGTATGATGTATGACAGTATGTGCGATGTGTGACAGTGAGTGCGATCTGTGACAGTGAGTGCGATGTGTGACAGTGTGTTTGATGTGTGACAGTGTGTATGATGTATGACAGTGTGTATGATGTATGACAGTGTGTATGATGTATGACAGTGTGTGCGAAGTGTGAAAGTGAGTGCGATCTGTGACAGTGAGTGCGATGTGTGACAGTGTGTTTGATATCTGAAAGTGTGTTTGATGTGTGACAGGGTGCGTGATGTGTGACAGGGTGTGTGACGTGTGACAGGGTGTGTTACGCGTGACAGGGTGCGTGATGTGTGACAGTGAGTGCGATGTGTGACAGTCTGTGTGATGTGTGACAGCGTGTGTGATGTGTGACAGTGTGTGTGATATGTGACAGTTTGTGTGATGTGTGACAGTGTGTGCGATGTGTGACAGTGTGTGCGAGTGTGACAGTGTGTTTGATGTCTGACAGTGTGCATGATGTGTGACAGTGTGTGTGATGTGTGACAGTGTATGTGATGTGCGAAATTGTGTTTGATGTGTCACAGTGTGTTTGATGTGTGACAGTGTGTTTGATGTGTGAGTGTGTGTGTGATGTGTGACAGTGTATTTGATGTGTGATGTCATGTGTGACAGTGTGTGTGATGTGTGACAGTGTGTGTGATGTGTGACAGGCTGATATGTGGCAGTGTGTTTGATGTGTGACAGTGTGATATGTAATATTGTGTTTGATGTGTGACAGTGTGTGTGATGTGTGACAGTGTATGTGATGTGTGACAGTTTGTTTGATGTGTGACAGTGCGTGTGATCTGTGACAGCGTCTGTGATGTGTGACAGTGTGTTTGATGTGTGACAGTGTGATATGTGGCAGTGTGTTTGATGTGTGACAGTGTGCGATGTGTGACAGTGTGTGCGATGTGTGACAGTGGGTGCGATGTGTGAAAGTGGGTGCGATGTGTGACAGTGGGTGCGATGTGTGACAGTGGGTGCGGTGTGTGACAGGGTGTTTGATGTCTGACAGTGTGTTTGATGTCTGACAGTGTGTTTGATGTGTGACAGTATGGTTGATGTGTGACAGTATGTTTGATGTGTGACAGTGTGTGTGATGTGTGGCAGTGTGTGTGATGTGTGACAGTGTGTGTGATGTGTGACAGTGTGATATGTAGCAGTGTGTTTGATGAGTGACAGTGTGTGATTTGTGACAGTGAGTGTGACGTGTGAACATCTGTGTGATGTGTGACAGTGTTTGTGACGTGTGACAGGGTGTGTGACGTGTGACAGGGTGTGTGACGTGTGACAGAGTGTTTGAAAAGTGACCACGTGTGATATGTGACAGTGAGTGCGATGTGTGACGGTGTGTGCGACGTGTGACAGTGTGTGTGACGTGTGACATTGTGTGTGATGTGTGACAGTGTGTTTGATGTGTGACAGCGTGTGTGATGTGTGACAATGAGTGTGATGTGCAACCGTGGGTGTGTCGCGTGACAGTGTGGGTGTGACGCGTGACAGTGTGGGTGTGACGCGTGACAGTGTGTGTGATGTGCGACAGTGTGATATGTGGCAGCATGTTTTTGATGTGTGACAGCGTATAATGTGTGACAGTGAGTGTGATGTGCAACCGTGTGTGTGATGTGTGACAGTGTGTGTGATGTGTGACAGCATCTGTGATGTGTGACAGTGTGTTTGATGTGTGACAGGCTGATATGTGGCAATGTGTTTGATGTGTGACAGTGTGATATGTAATATTGTGTTTGATGTGTGACAGTGTGTGTGATGTGTGACAGTGTATGTGATGTGTGACAGTTTGTTTGATGTGTGACAGTGTGTGTGATGTGTGACAGCGTGATATGTGGCAGTGTGTTTGATGTGTGACTGTGTGTGTGATGTGTGACAGTGTGTGTGATGTGTGACAGTGTGTGTGATGTGTGACAGCGACTGTGATGTGTGACAGTGTGTTTGATGTGTGACAGATTGTGTGATGTGTGACAGCGTGATATGCGGCAGCGTGTTTGATGTGTGACAGTGTGCGATGTGTGACAGTGTGTGCGATGTGTGAAAGTGGGTGCGATGTGTGAAAGTGGGTGCGATGTGTGAAAGTGGGTGCGATGTGTGACAGGGTGTTTGATGTCTGACAGTGTGTGCGATGTCTGACAGTGTGTTTGATGTCTGACAGTGTGCGTGATGTGTGACAGTGTGTTTGATGTGTGACAGATTGTGTGATGTGTGACAGCGTGATATGCGGCAGTGTGTTTGATGTGTGACAGTGTGTGATGTGTGACAGTGTGTGCGATGTGTGAAAGTGGGTGCGATGTGTGAAAGTGGGTGCGATGTGTGACATTATGTTTGATGTGTGACAGTGTGTGTGATGTGTGACAGTGTGATATGTAGCAGTTTGTTTGATGAGTGACAGTGTGTGATTTGTGACAGTGTGTGTGACGTGTGAACATCTGTGCGATGTGTGACAGGGTCTGTGAAGTGTGACAGTGTGTGCGATGTGTGACAGTGTGTTTGATGTCTGACAGTGTGCGTGATGTGCGACAGTGTGTGTGATGTGTGACAGTGTATGTGATGTGTGGCATTGTGTTTGATGTGTCACAGTGTGTGTGATGTGTGACAGTGTGTGTGATGTGTGACAGTGTGTGTGATGTGTGACAGCGACTGTGATGTGTGACAGTGTGTTTGATGTGTGACAGATTGTGTGATGTGTGACAGCGTGATATGCGGCATTGTGTTTGATGTGTGACAGTGTGCGATGTGTGACAGTGTGTGCGATGTGTGACAGCGTGTTTGATGTCTGACAGTGTGTTTGATGTCTGACAGTGTGCGTGATGTGTGATTGTGTGTTTGATGTCTGACAGTGTGCGTGATGTGCGACAGTGTGTGTGATGTGTGACAGTGTATGTGATGTGTGGCATTGTGTTTGATGTGTCACAGTGTGTGTGATGTGTGACAGTGTGTGTGATGTGTGACAGTGTGTGTGATGTGTGACAGCGACTGTGATGTGTGACAGTGTGTTTGATGTGTGACAGATTGTGTGATGTGTGACAGCGTGATATGCGGCAGTGTGTTTGATGAGTGACAGTGTGCGATGTGTGACAGTGTGTGCGATGTGTGACAGTGTGTGCGATGTGTGAAAGTGGGTGCGATGTGTGAAAGTGGGTGCGATGTGTGACAGTGGGTGCGATGTGTGATAGTGTATTTGATGTCTGACAGTATGTTTGATGTGTGACAGTGTGTGTGATGTGTGACAGTGTGATATGTAGCAGTGTGTTTGATGTGTGACAGTGTGTGTGATGTGTGACAGTGTGATATGTAGCAGTGTGTTTGATGAGTGACAGTGTGTGATTTGTGACAGTGAGTGTGACGTGTGAACATCTGTGTGATGTGTGACAGGGTCTTTGAAGTGTGACAGTGTGTGCGATGTGTGACAGTGTGTGCGATGTGTGACAGTGTGTTTGATGTCTGACAGTGTGCGTGATGTGTGACAGTGTGTGTGATGTGTGACAGTGTATGTGATGTGTGACATTGTGTTTGATGTGTCACAGTGTGTTTGATGTGTGAGTGTGTGTGTGATGTGTGACAGTGTATTTGATGTGTGATGTGATGTGTGACAGTGTGTGTGAGGTGTGACAGTATGATATGCGGCAGTGTGTTTGATGTGTGACAGTGTGATGTGTAATATTGTGTTTGATGTGTGACAGTGTGTGTGATGTGTGACAGTGTATGTGATGTCTGACAGTATGTTTGATGTGTGAGTGTGTGTGTGATGTGTGACAGTGTATTTGATGTGTGATGTGATGTGTGACAGTGTGTGTGATGTGTGACAGTGTGTGTGATGTGTGACAGTATGATATGTGGCAGTGTGATGGATGTGTGACAGTGTGATGTGTAATATTGTGTTTGATGTGTGACAGTGTGTGTGATGTGTAACAGTGTATGAGATGTGTGACAGTTTGTTTGATGTCTGACAGTGTGTATGATGTCTGACAGTGTGCCTGATGTGTGACAGTGTGTTTGATGTGTGACAGTATGTTTGATGTGTGACCGTATGTTTGATGTGTGACCGTATGTTTGATGTGTGACAGTGTGTGTGATGTGTGGCAGTGTGTGTGATTTGTGACAGTGTGTGTGATGTGTGACAGTGTTATTATGTAGCAGTGTGTTTGATGAGTGACAGTGTGTGATTTGTGACAGTGAGTGTGACGTGTGAACATCTGTGTGACGTGTGACAGGGTGTGTGACGTGTGACAGAGTGTTTGAAATGTGACCACGTGTGATATGTGACAGTGAGTGCGATGTGTGACAGTGTGTGCGACGTGTGACAGTGTGTGTGACGTGTGACATTGTGTGTGATGTGTGACAGTGTGTTTGATGTGTGACAGCGTGTGTGATGTGTGACAATGAGTGTGATGTGCAACCGTGGGTGTGACGCGTGACAGAGTGGGTGTGACGCGTGACAGTGTGGGTGTGACGCGTGACAGTGTGGGTGTGACGCGTGACAGTGTGTGTGATGTGCGACAGTGTGATATGTGGCAGCATGTTTTTGATGAGTGACAGCGTATAATGTGTGACAGTGAGTGTGATGTGCAACCGTGTGTGTGATGTGTGTCAGTGAGTGTGATGTGTGACAGCGTGATATGTGGCAGTGTGTTTGATGTGTGACAGTGTGCGATGTGTGACAGAGTGTGCGATGTGTGAAAGTGGGTGCGATGTGTGACAGCGGGTGCGATGTGTGACAGTGGGTGCGATGTGTGACAGGGTGTTTGATGTCTGACAGTGTGTTTGATGTGTGACAGTGTGCGTGATGTGTGACAGTGTGTTTGATGTGTGACAGTATGTTTGATGTGTGACTGTGTGTGTGATGTGTGACAGTGTGATATGTAGCAGTGTGTTTGATGAGTGACAGTGTGTGATTTGTGACAGTGTGTGTGACGTGTGGACATCTGTGTGATGTGTGAAAGGGTCTTTGAAGTGTGATAGTGTGTGCGATGTGTGACAGTGTGTTTGATGTCTGACAGTGTGCGTGATGTGCGACAGTGTGTGTGATGTGTGACAGTGTATGTGATGTGTGGCATTGTGTTTGATGTGTCACAGTGTGTGTGCTGTGTGACAGTGTGTGTGATGTGTGACAGTGTGTGTGATGTGTGACAGCGACTGTGATGTGTGACAGTGTGTTTGATGTGTGACAGATTGTGTGATGTGTGACAGCGTGATATGCAGCAGTGTGTTTGATGTGTAACAGTGTGCGATGTGTGACAGTGTGTGCGATGTGTGACAGTGTGTGCGATGTGTGAAAGTGGGTGCGATATGTGAAAGTGGGTGCGATGTGTGACAGTGGGTGCGATGTGTGACAGTGGGTGCGATGTGTGACAGGGTGATTGATGTCTGACAGTGTGTTTGATGTCTGACAGTGTGCGTGATGTGTGATAGTGTGTTTGATGTCTGACAGTATGTTTGATGTGTGACAGTGTGTGTGATGTGTGATAGTGTGATATGTAGCAGTGTGTTTGATGAGTGACAGTGTGTGGTTTGTGACAGTGAGTGTGAAGTGTGAACATCTGTGTGATGTGTGACAGGGTCTTTGAAGTGTGACAGTGTGTGCGATGTGTGACAGTGTGTGCGATGTGTGACAGTGTGTTTGATGTCTGACAGTGTGCGTGATGTGTGACAGTGTGTGTGATGTGTGACAGTGTGTGTGATGTGTGACAGTGTTTGTGATGTGTGACATTGTGTTTGATGTGTCACAGTGTGTTTGATGTGTGAGTGTGTGTGTGATGTGTGACAGTGTATTTGATGTGTGATGTGATGTGTGACAGTGTGTGTGACGTGTGACATTGTGTGTGATGTGTGACAGTGTGTTTGATGTGTGACAGCGTGTGTGATGTGTGACAATGAGTGTGATGTGCAACCGTGGGTGTGACGTGTGACAGAGTGGGTGTGTCGCGTGACAGTGTGGGTGTGACGCGTGACAGTGTGGGTGTGACGCGTGACAGTGTGTGTGATGTGCGACAGTGTGATATGTGGCAGCATGTTTTTGATGTGTGACAGCGTATAATGTGTGACAGTGAGTGTGATGTGCAACCGTGTGTGTGATGTGTGACAGTGTGTGTGATGTGTGACAGCATCTGTGATGTGTGACAGTGTGTTTGATGTGTGACAGGCTGGTATGTGGCAATGTGTTTGATGTGTGACAGTGTGATATGTAATATTGTGTTTGATGTGTGACAGTGTGTGTGATGTGTGACAGTGTATGTGATGTGTGACAGTTTGTTTGATGTGTGACAGTGTGTGTGATGTGTGACAGCGTGATATGTGGCAGTGTGTTTGATGTGTGACTGTGTGTGTGATGTGTGACAGTGTGTGTGATGTGTGACAGTGTGTGTGATGTGTGACAGTGTGTGTGATGTGTGACAGCGACTGTGATGTGTGACAGCGACTGTGATGTGTGACAGTGTGTTTGATGTGTGACAGATTGTGTGATGTGTGACAGCGTGATATGCGGCAGCGTGTTTGATGTGTGACAGTGTGCGATGTGTGACAGTGTGTGCGATGTGTGAAAGTGGGTGCGATGTGTGAAAGTGGGTGCGATGTGTGACAGGGTGTTTGATGTCTGACAGTGTGTTTGATGTCTGACAGTGTGTTTGATGTCTGACAGTGTGCGTAATGTGTGACAGTGTGTTTGATGTGTGACAGATTGTGTGATGTGTGACAGCGTGATATGCGGCAGTGTGTTTGATGTCTGACAGTGTGTTTGATGTCTGACAGTGTGCGTAATGTGTGACAGTGTGTGCGATGTGTGAAAGTGGGTGCGATGTGTGAAAGTGGGTGCGATGTGTGACAGTATGTTTGATGTGTGACAGTGTGTGTGATGTGTGACAGTGTGATATGTAGCAGTTTGTTTGATGAGTGACAGTGTGTGATTTGTGACAGTGTGTGTGACGTGTGAACATCTGTGTGATGTGTGACAGGGTCGGTGAAGTGTGACAGTGTGTGCGATGTGTGACAGTGTGTTTGATGTCTGACAGTGTGAGTGATGTGCGACAGTGTGTGTGATGTGTGACAGTGTATGTGATGTGTGGCATTGTGTTTGATGTGTCACAGTGTGTGTGATGTGTGACAGTGTGTGTGATGTGTGACAGTGTGTGTGATGTGTGACAGCGACTGTGATGTGTGACAGTGTGTTTGATGTGTGACAGATTGTGTGATGTGTGACAGCGTGATATGCGGCATTGTGTTTGATGTGTGACAGTGTGCGATGTGTGACAGTGTGTGAGATGTGTGACAGGGTGTTTGATGTCTGACAGTGTGTTTGATGTCTGACAGTGTGCGTGATGTGTGATAGTGTATTTGATGTCTGACAGTGTGCGTGATGTGTGACAGTGTGTGTGATGTGTGACAGTGTATGTGATGTGTGGCATTGTGTTTGATGTGTCACAGTGTGTGTGATGTGTGACAGTGTGTGTGATGTGTGACAGTGTGTGTGATGTGTGACAGCGACTGTGATGTGTGACAGTGTGTTTGATGTGTGACAGATTGTGTGATGTGTGACAGCGTGATATGCGGCAGTGTGTTTGATGAGTGACAGTGTGCGATGTGTGACAGTGTGTGCGATGTGTGACAGTGTGTGCGATGTGTGACAGTGTGTGCGATGTGTGAAAGTGGGTGCGATGTGTGAAAGTGGGTGCGATGTGTGAAAGTGGGTGCGATGTGTGACAGGGTGTTTGATGTCTGACAGTGTGTTTGATGTCTGACAGTGTGCGTGATGTGTGACAGTGTGATATGTAGCAGTGTGTTTGATGTGTGACAGTGTGTGTGATGTATGACAGTGTGATATGTAGCAGTGTGTTTGATGTCTGACAGTGTGCGTGATGTGTGACAGTGTGTGTGATGTGTGACAGTGTGTGTGATGTGTGACAGTGTTTGTGATGTGTGACATTGTGTTTGATGTGTCACAGTGTGTTTGATGTGTGAGTGTGTGTGTGATGTGTGACAGTGTATTTGATGTGTGATGTGATGTGTGACAGTGTGTGTGACGTGTGACATTGTGTGTGATGTGTGACAGTGTGTTTGATGTGTGACAGCGTGTGTGATGTGTGACAATGAGTGTGATGTGCAACCGTGGGTGTGACGTGTGACAGAGTGGGTGTGTCGCGTGACAGTGTGGGTGTGACGCGTGACAGTGTGGGTGTGACGCGTGACAGTGTGTGTGATGTGCGACAGTGTGATATGTGGCAGCATGTTTTTGATGTGTGACAGCGTATAATGTGTGACAGTGAGTGTGATGTGCAACCGTGTGTGTGATGTGTGACAGTGTGTGTGATGTGTGACAGCATCTGTGATGTGTGACAGTGTGTTTGATGTGTGACAGGCTGGTATGTGGCAATGTGTTTGATGTGTGACAGTGTGATATGTAATATTGTGTTTGATGTGTGACAGTGTGTGTGATGTGTGACAGTGTATGTGATGTGTGACAGTTTGTTTGATGTGTGACAGTGTGTGTGATGTGTGACAGCGTGATATGTGGCAGTGTGTTTGATGTGTGACTGTGTGTGTGATGTGTGACAGTGTGTGTGATGTGTGACAGTGTGTGTGATGTGTGACAGTGTGTGTGATGTGTGACAGCGACTGTGATGTGTGACAGCGACTGTGATGTGTGACAGTGTGTTTGATGTGTGACAGATTGTGTGATGTGTGACAGCGTGATATGCGGCAGCGTGTTTGATGTGTGACAGTGTGCGATGTGTGACAGTGTGTGCGATGTGTGAAAGTGGGTGCGATGTGTGAAAGTGGGTGCGATGTGTGACAGGGTGTTTGATGTCTGACAGTGTGTTTGATGTCTGACAGTGTGTTTGATGTCTGACAGTGTGCGTAATGTGTGACAGTGTGTTTGATGTGTGACAGATTGTGTGATGTGTGACAGCGTGATATGCGGCAGTGTGTTTGATGTCTGACAGTGTGTTTGATGTCTGACAGTGTGCGTAATGTGTGTCAGTGTGTGCGATGTGTGAAAGTGGGTGCGATGTGTGAAAGTGGGTGCGATGTGTGACAGTATGTTTGATGTGTGACAGTGTGTGTGATGTGTGACAGTGTGATATGTAGCAGTTTGTTTGATGAGTGACAGTGTGTGATTTGTGACAGTGTGTGTGACGTGTGAACATCTGTGTGATGTGTGACAGGGTCGGTGAAGTGTGACAGTGTGTGCGATGTGTGACAGTGTGTTTGATGTCTGACAGTGTGAGTGATGTGCGACAGTGTGTGTGATGTGTGACAGTGTATGTGATGTGTGGCATTGTGTTTGATGTGTCACAGTGTGTGTGATGTGTGACAGTGTGTGTGATGTGTGACAGTGTGTGTGATGTGTGACAGCGACTGTGATGTGTGACAGTGTGTTTGATGTGTGACAGATTGTGTGATGTGTGACAGCGTGATATGCGGCATTGTGTTTGATGTGTGACAGTGTGCGATGTGTGACAGTGTGTGAGATGTGTGACAGGGTGTTTGATGTCTGACAGTGTGTTTGATGTCTGACAGTGTGCGTGATGTGTGATAGTGTATTTGATGTCTGACAGTGTGCGTGATGTGTGACAGTGTGTGTGATGTGTGACAGTGTATGTGATGTGTGGCATTGTGTTTGATGTGTCACAGTGTGTGTGATGTGTGACAGTGTGTGTGATGTGTGACAGTGTGTGTGATGTGTGACAGCGACTGTGATGTGTGACAGTGTGTTTGATGTGTGACAGATTGTGTGATGTGTGACAGCGTGATATGCGGCAGTGTGTTTGATGAGTGACAGTGTGCGATGTGTGACAGTGTGTGCGATGTGTGACAGTGTGTGCGATGTGTGACAGTGTGTGCGATGTGTGAAAGTGGGTGCGATGTGTGAAAGTGGGTGCGATGTGTGAAAGTGGGTGCGATGTGTGACAGGGTGTTTGATGTCTGACAGTGTGTTTGATGTCTGACAGTGTGCGTGATGTGTGACAGTGTGATATGTAGCAGTGTGTTTGATGTGTGACAGTGTGTGTGATGTATGACAGTGTGATATGTAGCAGTGTGTTTGATGAGTGACAGTGTGTGATTTGTGACAGTGAGTGTGACGTGTGAACATCTGTGTGATGTGTGACAGGGTCTTTGAAGTGTGACAGTGTGTGCGATGTGTGACAGTGTGTGCGATGTGTGACAGTGTGTTTGATGTCTGACAGTGTGCGTGATGTGTAACAGTGTGTATGATGTGTGACAGTGTATGTGATGTGTGACATTGTGTTTGATGTGTCACAGTGTGTTTGATGTGTGAGTGTGTGTGTGATGTGTGACAGTGTATTTGATGTGTGATGTGATGTGTGACAGTGTGTGTGAGGTGTGACAGTATGATATGCGGCAGTGTGTTTGATGAGTGACAGTGTGTGATTTGTGACAGTCTGTGTGACGTGTGGACATCTGTGTGATGTGTGAAAGGGTCTTTGAAGTGTGATAGTGTGTGCGATGTGTGACAGTGTGTTTGATGTCTGACAGTGTGCGTGATGTGCGACAGTGTGTGTGATGTGTGACAGTGTATGTGATGTGTGGCATTGTGTTTGATGTGTCACAGTGTGTGTGATGTGTGACAGTGTGTGTGATGTGTGACAGTGTGTGTTGTGTGACAGCGACTGTGATGTGTGACAGTGTGTTTGATGTGTGACAGATTGTGTGATGTGTGACAGCGTGATATGCAGCAGTGTGTTTGATGTGTGACAGTGTGCGATGTGTGACAGTGTGTGCGATGTGTGACAGTGTGTGCGATGTGTGAAAGTGGGTGCGATATGTGAAAGTGGGTGCGATGTGTGACAGTGGGTGCGATGTGTGACAGGGTGTTTGATGTCTGACAGTGTGTTTGATGTCTGACAGTGTGCGTGATGTGTGATAGTGTGTTTGATGTCTGACAGTATGTTTGATGTGTGACAGTGTGTGTGATGTGTGACAGTGTGATATGTAGCAGTGTGTTTGATGAGTGACAGTGTGTGATTTGTGACAGTGAGTGTGACGTGTGAACATCTGTGTGATGTCTGACAGGGTCTTTGAAGTGTGACAGTGTGTGCGATGTGTGACAGTGTGTGCGATGTGTGACAGTGTGTGTGATGTGTGACAGTGTGTTTGATGTCTGACAGTGTGCGTGATGTGTGACAGTGTGTGTGATGTGTGACAGTGTGTGTGATGTGTGACAGTGTTTGTGATGTGTGACATTGTGTTTGATGTGTCACAGTGTGTTTGATGTGTGAGTGTGTGTGTGATGTGTGACAGTGTATTTGATGTGTGATGTGATGTGTGACAGTGTGTGTGAGGTGTGACAGTGTGTGTGATGTGTGACAGTATGATATGTGGCAGTGTGTTTGATGTGTGACAGTGTGATGTGTAATATTGTGTTTGATGTGTGGCAGTTTGTGTGATGTGTGACAGTGTATGTGATGTGTGACAGTTTGTTTGATGTGTGAGTGTGTGCGTGATGTGTGACAGTGTATTTGATGTGTGATGTGATGTGTGACAGTGTGTGTGATGTGTGACAGTATGATATGTGGCAGTGTGATGGATGTGTGACAGTGTGATGTGTAATATTGTGTTTGATGTGTGACAGTGTTTGTGATGTGTGACAGTGTATGTGATGTGTGACAGTTTGTTTGATGTGTGACAGTGTGTGTGATGTGTGACAGCGTGATATGTGGCAGTGTGTTTGATGTGTGACAGTGAGTGCGATGTGTGACAGTGTGTGTGATGTGTGACAGTGCGTGTGATCTGTGACAGCGTCTGTGATGTGTGACAGTGTGGTTGATGTGTGACAGCGTGATATGTGGCAGTGTGTTTGATGTGTGACAGTGTGCGATGTGTGACAGTGTGTGCGATGTGTGACAGTGGGTGCGATGTGTGACAGTGGGTGCGATGTGTGACAGTATGTTTGATGTGTGACAGTGTGTGTGATGTGTGACAGCGTCTGTGATGTATGACAGTGTGTTTGATGTATGGCAGTGTGTTTGATGTATGGCAGTGTGTTTGATGTGTGACAGTGTGTGTGATGTGTGACAGTGTCTGTGATGTGTGAGTGTTTGTGATGTGCGAGTGTGTGTGATGTGTGAGTGTGTGTGATGTGTGACAGTGTGCTTCATGTTTGACAGTGTGTATGATGTGTGACAGTGTGTGCGATGTGTGACAGTGACTGCGATGTGTGACAGTGTGCGATGTGTGTCAGTGTGCGATGTGTGACAGTGTGTGCGATGTGTGACAGTGTGCGCGATGTGTGACAGTGTGTGCGATGTGTGAAAGTGGGTGCGATGTGTGAAAGTGGGTGCGATGTGTGACAGTGGGTGCGATGTGTGACAGGGTGTTTGATGTCTGACAGTGTGTTTGATGTCTGACAGTGTGCGTGATGTGTGATAGTGTGTTTGATGTCTGACAGTATGTTTGATGTGTGACAGTGTGTGTGATGTGTGACAGTGTGATATGTAGCAGTGTGTTTGATGAGTGACAGTGTGTGATTTGTGACAGTGAGTGTGACGTGTGAACATCTGTGTGATGTGTGACAGGGTCTTTGAAGTGTGACAGTGTGTGCGATGTGTGACAGTGTGTGCGATGTGTGACAGTGTGTTTGATGTCTGACAGTGTGTGTGATGTGTGACAGTGTATGTGATGTGTGACAGTGTGTGTGATGTGTGACAGTGTTTGTGATGTGTGACATTGTGTTTGATGTGTCACAGTGTGTTTGATGTGTGAGTGTGTGTGTGATGTGTGACAGTGTATTTGATGTGTGATGTGATGTGTGACAGTGTGTGTGAGGTGTGACAGTGTGTGTGATGTGTGACAGTATGATATGTGGCAGTGTGTTTGATGTCTGACAGTGTGCGTGATGTGCGACAGTGTGTGTGATGTGTGACAGTGTATGTGATGTGTGGCATTGTGTTTGATGTGTCACAGTGTGTGTGATGTGTGACAGTGTGTGTGATGTGTGACAGTGTGTGTGATGTGTGACAGCGACTGTGATGTGTGACAGTGTGTTTGATGTGTGACAGATTGTGTGATGTGTGACAGCGTGATATGCAGCAGTGTGTTTGATGTGTGACAGTGTGCGATGTGTGACAGTGTGTGCGATGTGTGACAGTGTGTGCGATGTGTGAAAGTGGGTGCGATATGTGAAAGTGGGTGCGATGTGTGACAGTGGGTGCGATGTGTGACAGGGTGTTTGATGTCTGACAGTGTGTTTGATGTCTGACAGTGTGCGTGATGTGTGATAGTGTGTTTGATGTCTGACAGTATGTTTGATGTGTGACAGTGTGTGTGATGTGTGACAGCGTGATATGTAGCAGTGTGTTTGATGAGTGACAGTGTGTGATTTGTGACAGTGAGTGTGACGTGTGAACATCTGTGTGATGTCTGACAGGGTCTTTGAAGTGTGACAGTGTGTGCGATGTGTGACAGTGTGTGCGATGTGTGACAGTGTGTGTGATGTGTGACAGTGTGTTTGATGTCTGACAGTGTGCGTGATGTGTGACAGTGTGTGTGATGTGTGACAGTGTGTGTGATGTGTGACAGTGTTTGTGATGTGTGACATTGTGTTTGATGTGTCACAGTGTGTTTGATGTGTGAGTGTGTGTGTGATGTGTGACAGTGTATTTGATGTGTGATGTGATGTGTGACAGTGTGTGTGAGGTGTGACAGTGTGTGTGATGTGTGACAGTATGATATGTGGCAGTGTGTTTGATGTGTGACAGTGTGATGTGTAATATTGTGTTTGATGTGTGGCAGTTTGTGTGATGTGTGACAGTGTATGTGATGTGTGACAGTTTGTTTGATGTGTGAGTGTGTGCGTGATGTGTGACAGTGTATTTGATGTGTGATGTGATGTGTGACAGTGTGTGTGATGTGTGACAGTATGATATGTGGCAGTGTGATGGATGTGTGACAGTGTGATGTGTAATATTGTGTTTGATGTGTGACAGTGTTTGTGATGTGTGACAGTGTATGTGATGTGTGACAGTTTGTTTGATGTGTGACAGTGTGTGTGATGTGTGACAGCGTGATATGTGGCAGTGTGTTTGATGTGTGACAGTGAGTGATATGTGTGACAGTGTGTGTGATGTGTGACAGTGCGTGTGATCTGTGACAGCGTCTGTGATGTGTGACAGTGTGGTTGATGTGTGACAGCGTGATATGTGGCAGTGTGTTTGATGTGTGACAGTGTGCGATGTGTGACAGTGTGTGCGATGTGTGACAGTGGGTGCGATGTGTGACAGTGGGTGCGATGTGTGACAGTATGTTTGATGTGTGACAGTGTGTGTGATGTGTGACAGCGTCTGTGATGTATGACAGTGTGTTTGATGTATGGCAGTGTGTTTGATGTATGGCAGTGTGTTTGATGTGTGACAGTGTGTGTGATGTGTGACAGTGTGTGTGATGTGTGAGTGTTTGTGATGTGCGAGTGTGTGTGATGTGTGAGTGTGTGTGATGTGTGACAGTGTGCTTCATGTTTGACAGTGTGTATGATGTGTGACAGTGTGTGCGATGTGTGACAGTGACTGCGATGTGTGACAGTGTGCGATGTGTGTCAGTGTGCGATGTGTGACAGTGTGTGCGATGTGTGACAGTGTGCGCGATGTGTGACAGTGTGTGCGATGTGTGAAAGTGGGTGCGATGTGTGAAAGTGGGTGCGATGTGTGACAGTGGGTGCGATGTGTGACAGGGTGTTTGATGTCTGACAGTGTGTTTGATGTCTGACAGTGTGCGTGATGTGTGATAGTGTGTTTGATGTCTGACAGTATGTTTGATGTGTGACAGTGTGTGTGATGTGTGACAGTGTGATATGTAGCAGTGTGTTTGATGAGTGACAGTGTGTGATTTGTGACAGTGAGTGTGACGTGTGAACATCTGTGTGATGTGTGACAGGGTCTTTGAAGTGTGACAGTGTGTGCGATGTGTGACAGTGTGTGCGATGTGTGACAGTGTGTTTGATGTCTGACAGTGTGTGTGATGTGTGACAGTGTATGTGATGTGTGACAGTGTGTGTGATGTGTGACAGTGTTTGTGATGTGTGACATTGTGTTTGATGTGTCACAGTGTGTTTGATGTGTGAGTGTGTGTGTGATGTGTGACAGTGTATTTGATGTGTGATGTGATGTGTGACAGTGTGTGTGAGGTGTGACAGTGTGTGTGATGTGTGACAGTATGATATGTGGCAGTGTGTTTGATGTGTGACAGTGTGATGTGTAATATTGTGTTTGATGTGTGGCAGTTTGTGTGATGTGTGACAGTGTATGTGATGTGTGACAGTTTGTTTGATGTGTGAGTGTGTGCGTGATGTGTGACAGTGTGTGTGATGTGTGACAGTATGATATGTGGCAGTGTGATGGATGTGTGACAGTGTGATGTGTAATATTGTGTTTGATGTGTGACAGTGTTTGTGATGTGTGACAGTGTGTGTGACGTGTGACAGTGTGCTTGATGTGTGACACTGTGATGTGTGGCAGTGTGTGTGATGGGTGACAGCATCTGTGATGTGTGACAGCGTCTGTGATGTGTGACAGCGTCTGTGATGTGTGACAGTGTGTTTGATGTGTAGCAGTGTGTTTGATGTGTGTCAGTGAGTGCGATGTGTAACAGTGAGTGCGATGTGTGACAGTGTGTGCAATGTGTGTGAGTGTTTGTGATGTGTGAGTGTGTGTGATGTGTGAGTGTGTGAGATGTGTGACAGTGTGCTTCATGTTTGACAGTGTGTATGATGTGTGACAGTGTGTGCGATGTGTGACAGTGTGTGCGATGTGTGACAGTGTGTGCGATGTGTGACAGTGTGTGCGATGTGTGACAGTGAGTGCGATGTGTGACAGTGAGTGCGATGTGTGACAGTGTGTGCGATGTGTGACAGTGTGTATGATCTGTGACAGTGTGTATGATGTGTGACAGTGTGTGCAATGTGTGACAGTGAGTGCGATGTGTGACAGTGAGTGCGATGTGTGACAGTGTGTTTGATATCTGAAAGTGTGTTTGATGTGTGACAGGGTGTGTGACGTGTGACAGGGTGTGTGACGTGTGACAGGGTGTGTGACGCGTGACAGGGTGTCTGATGTGTGACAGTGAGTGCGATGTGTGACAGTGTGTGTGATGTGTGACAGCGTGTGTGATGTGTGACAGTGTGTGTGATACGTGACAGTTTGTGTGATGTGTGACAGTGTGTGCGATGTGTGACAGTGTGTGCGAGTGTGACAGTGTGTTTGATGTCTGACAGGGTGCATGATGTGTGACAGTGTGTGTGATGTGTGACAGTGTATGTGATGTGTGACATTGTGTTTGATGTGTCACAGTGTGTGTGATGTGTGACAGTGTGATATGTAGCAGTGTGTTTGATGAGTGACAGTGTGTGATTTGTGACAGTGAGTGTGACGTGTGAACATCTGTGTGATGTGTGACAGGGTCTTTAAAGTGTGACAGTGTGTGCGATGTGTGACAGTGTGTGCGATGTGTGACAGTGTGTGCGAAGTCTGACAGTGTGCGTGATGTGTGACAGTGTGTGTGATGTGTGACATTGTGTTTGATGTGTCACAGTGTGTTTGATGTGTGAGTGTGTGTGTGATGTGTGACAGTGTATTTGATGTGTGATGTGATGTGTGACAGTGTGTGTGATGTGTGACAGTGTGTGTGATGTGTGACAGTATGATATGTGGCAGTGTGATGGATGT
The DNA here is from genome assembly GCF_036365525.1 of Heterodontus francisci. Lineage (NCBI taxonomy): Eukaryota > Metazoa > Chordata > Chondrichthyes > Heterodontiformes > Heterodontidae > Heterodontus > Heterodontus francisci. Next base: position 240,548,842 of record NC_090371.1, read on the forward strand.
GTGACAGTTTGATGTGTAATATTGTATTTGATGTGTGACAGTGTGTGTGATGTGTGACAGTGTATGTGATGTCTGACAGTTTGTTTGATGTGTGACAGTGTGTGTGATGTGTGACAGCGTGATATGTGGCAGTGTGTATGATGTGTGACAGTGAGTGCGATGTGTGACAGTGTGTGTGATGTGTGACAGTGCGTGTGATCTGTGACAGCGTCTGTGATGTGTGACAGTGTGTTTGATGTGTGACAGCGTGATATGTGGCAGTATGTTTGATGTGTGACAGTGTGCAATGTGTGACAGTGTGTATGATGTGTGACAGTGGGTGCGATGTGTGAAAGTGGGTGCGATGTGTGACAGTGGGTGCGATGTGTGACAGTGGGTGCGATGTGTGACAGTGGGTGCGGTGTGTGACAGGGTGTTTGATGTCTGACAGTGTGCCTGATGTGTGACAGTGTGTTTGATGTGTGACAGTATGTTTGATGTGTGACAGTTTGTTTGATGTGTGACAGTGTGTGTGATATGTAGAAGTGTGTTTGATGAGTGACAGTGTGTGATTTGTGACAGTGAGTGTGCCGTGTGAACATCTGTGTGATGTGTGACAGTGTTTGTGACGTGTGACAGGGTGTGTGATGTGTGACAGGGTGTGTGACGTGTGACAGAGTGTTTGAAATGTGACCACGTGTGATATGTGACAGTGAGTGCGATGTGTGACAGTGTGTGTGACGTGTGACAGTGTGTGTGATGTGTGACAGTGTGTGTGATGTGTGACAGTGTGTTTGATGTGTGACAGCGTGTGTGATGTGTGACAATGAGTGTGATGTGCAACCGTGGGTGTGACGCGTGACAGAGTGGGTGTGATGCGTGACAGTGTGGGTGTGACGCGTGACAGTGTGGGTGTGACGCGTGACAGTGTGTGTGATGTGCGACAGTGTGATATGTGGCAGCATGTTTTTGATCTGTGACAGCGTATAATGTGTGACAGTGAGTGTGATGTGCAACCGTGTGTGTGATGTGTGTCAGTGAGTGCGATGTGTGACAGTGTGTGTGATGTCTGACAGTGTGCGTGATGTGTGACAGTGTGTGTGATGTGTGACAGTGTTTGTGATGTGTGACATTGTGTTTGATGTGTCACAGTGTGTTTGATGTGTGAGTGTGTGTGTGATGTGTGACAGTGTATTTGATGTGTGATGTGATGTGTGACAGTGTGTGTGAGGTGTGACAGTGTGTGTGATGTGTGACAGTATGATATGTGGCAGTGTGTTTGATGTGTGACAGTGTGATGTGTAATATTGTGTTTGATGTGTGGCAGTTTGTGTGATGTGTGACAGTGTATGTGATGTGTGACAGTTTGTTTGATGTGTGAGTGTGTGCGTGATGTGTGACTGTGTATTTGATGTGTGATGTGATGTGTGACAGTGTGTGTGATGTGTGACAGTGTGTGTGATGTGTGACAGTATGATATGTGGCAGTGTGATGGATGTGTGACAGTGTGATGTGTAATATTGTGTTTGATGTGTGACAGTGTTTGTGATGTGTGACAGTGTGTGTGACGTGTGACAGTGTGCTTGATGTGTGACACTGTGATGTGTGGCAGTGTGTGTGATGTGTGACAGCATCTGTGATGTGTGACAGCGTCTGTGATGTGTGACAGGGTCTGTGATGTGTGACAGCGTCTGTGATGTGTGACAGTGTGTTTGATGTGTAGCAGTGTGTTTGATGTGTGTCAGTGAGTGCGATGTGTGACAGTGAGTGCGATGTGTGACAGTGAGTGCGATGTGTGACAGTGTGTGCAATGTGTGTGAGTGTTTGTGATGTGTGAGTGTGTGTGATGTGTGAGTGTGTGAGATGTGTGACAGTGTGCTTCATGTTTGACAGTGTGTATGATGTGTGACAGTGTGTGCGATGTGTGACAGTGTGTGCGATGTGTGACAGTGTGTATGATGTGTGACAGTGTGTATGATGTGTGACAGTGTGTGCGATGTGTGACAGTGAGTGCGATGTGTGACAGTGAGTGCGATGTGTGACAGTGTGTTTGATATTTGAAAGTGTGTTTGATGTGTGACAGGGTGTGTGACGTGTGACAGGGTGTGTGACGTGTGACAGGGTGTGTGACGCGTGACAGGGTGTCTGATGTGTGACAGTGAGTGCGATGTGTGACAGTGTGTGTGATGTGTGACAGCGTGTGTGATGTGTGACAGTGTGTGTGATACGTGACAGTTTGTGTGATGTGTGACAGTGTGTGCGATGTGTGACAGTGTGTGCAAGTGTGACAGTGTGTTTGATGTCTGACAGGGTGCATGATGTGTGACAGTGTGTGTGATGTGTGACAGTGTATGTGATGTGTGACAGTGTGTGTGATGTGTGACAGAGTATTTGATGTGTGATGTGATGTGTGACAGTGTGTGTGATGTGTGACAGTGTGTGTGATGTGTGACAGTATGATATGTGGCAGTGTGATGGATGTGTGACAGTTTGATGTGTAATATTGTGTTTGATGTGTGACAGTGTGTGTGATGTGTGACAGTGTATGTGATGTCTGACAGTTTGTTTGATGTGTGACAGTGTGTGTGATGTGTGACAGCGTGATATGTGGCAGTGTGTATGATGTGTGACAGCGTATAATGTGTGACAGTGAGTGTGATGTGCAACCGTGTGTGTGATGTGTGACAGTGTGTGTGATGTGTGACAGCATCTGTGATGTGTGACAGTGTGTTTGATGTGTGACAGGCTGGTATGTGGCAATGTGTTTGATGTGTGACAGTGTGATATGTAATATTGTGTTTGATGTGTGACAGTGTGTGTGATGTGTGACAGTGTATGTGATGTGTGACAGTTTGTTTGATGTGTGACAGTGTGTGTGATGTGTGACAGCGTGATATGTGGCAGTGTGTTTGATGTGTGACTGTGTGTGTGATGTGTGACAGTGTGTGTGATGTGTGACAGTGTGTGTGATGTGTGACAGTGTGTGTGATGTGTGACAGCGACTGTGATGTGTGACAGCGACTGTGATGTGTGACAGTGTGTTTGATGTGTGACAGATTGTGTGATGTGTGACAGCGTGATATGCGGCAGCGTGTTTGATGTGTGACAGTGTGCGATGTGTGACAGTGTGTGCGATGTGTGAAAGTGGGTGCGATGTGTGAAAGTGGGTGCGATGTGTGACAGGGTGTTTGATGTCTGACAGTGTGTTTGATGTCTGACAGTGTGTTTGATGTCTGACAGTGTGCGTAATGTGTGACAGTGTGTTTGATGTGTGACAGATTGTGTGATGTGTGACAGCGTGATATGCGGCAGTGTGTTTGATGTCTGACAGTGTGTTTGATGTCTGACAGTGTGCGTAATGTGTGTCAGTGTGTGCGATGTGTGAAAGTGGGTGCGATGTGTGAAAGTGGGTGCGATGTGTGACAGTATGTTTGATGTGTGACAGTGTGTGTGATGTGTGACAGTGTGATATGTAGCAGTTTGTTTGATGAGTGACAGTGTGTGATTTGTGACAGTGTGTGTGACGTGTGAACATCTGTGTGATGTGTGACAGGGTCGGTGAAGTGTGACAGTGTGTGCGATGTGTGACAGTGTGTTTGATGTCTGACAGTGTGAGTGATGTGCGACAGTGTGTGTGATGTGTGACAGTGTATGTGATGTGTGGCATTGTGTTTGATGTGTCACAGTGTGTGTGATGTGTGACAGTGTGTGTGATGTGTGACAGTGTGTGTGATGTGTGACAGCGACTGTGATGTGTGACAGTGTGTTTGATGTGTGACAGATTGTGTGATGTGTGACAGCGTGATATGCGGCATTGTGTTTGATGTGTGACAGTGTGCGATGTGTGACAGTGTGTGAGATGTGTGACAGGGTGTTTGATGTCTGACAGTGTGTTTGATGTCTGACAGTGTGCGTGATGTGTGATAGTGTATTTGATGTCTGACAGTGTGCGTGATGTGTGACAGTGTGTGTGATGTGTGACAGTGTATGTGATGTGTGGCATTGTGTTTGATGTGTCACAGTGTGTGTGATGTGTGACAGTGTGTGTGATGTGTGACAGTGTGTGTGATGTGTGACAGCGACTGTGATGTGTGACAGTGTGTTTGATGTGTGACAGATTGTGTGATGTGTGACAGCGTGATATGCGGCAGTGTGTTTGATGAGTGACAGTGTGCGATGTGTGACAGTGTGTGCGATGTGTGACAGTGTGTGCGATGTGTGACAGTGTGTGCGATGTGTGAAAGTGGGTGCGATGTGTGAAAGTGGGTGCGATGTGTGAAAGTGGGTGCGATGTGTGACAGGGTGTTTGATGTCTGACAGTGTGTTTGATGTCTGACAGTGTGCGTGATGTGTGACAGTGTGATATGTAGCAGTGTGTTTGATGTGTGACAGTGTGTGTGATGTATGACAGTGTGATATGTAGCAGTGTGTTTGATGAGTGACAGTGTGTGATTTGTGACAGTGAGTGTGACGTGTGAACATCTGTGTGATGTGTGACAGGGTCTTTGAAGTGTGACAGTGTGTGCGATGTGTGACAGTGTGTGCGATGTGTGACAGTGTGTTTGATGTCTGACAGTGTGCGTGATGTGTAACAGTGTGTATGATGTGTGACAGTGTATGTGATGTGTGACATTGTGTTTGATGTGTCACAGTGTGTTTGATGTGTGAGTGTGTGTGTGATGTGTGACAGTGTATTTGATGTGTGATGTGATGTGTGACAGTGTGTGTGAGGTGTGACAGTATGATATGCGGCAGTGTGTTTGATGAGTGACAGTGTGTGATTTGTGACAGTCTGTGTGACGTGTGGACATCTGTGTGATGTGTGAAAGGGTCTTTGAAGTGTGATAGTGTGTGCGATGTGTGACAGTGTGTTTGATGTCTGACAGTGTGCGTGATGTGCGACAGTGTGTGTGATGTGTGACAGTGTATGTGATGTGTGGCATTGTGTTTGATGTGTCACAGTGTGTGTGATGTGTGACAGTGTGTGTGATGTGTGACAGTGTGTGTTGTGTGACAGCGACTGTGATGTGTGACAGTGTGTTTGATGTGTGACAGATTGTGTGATGTGTGACAGCGTGATATGCAGCAGTGTGTTTGATGTGTGACAGTGTGCGATGTGTGACAGTGTGTGCGATGTGTGACAGTGTGTGCGATGTGTGAAAGTGGGTGCGATATGTGAAAGTGGGTGCGATGTGTGACAGTGGGTGCGATGTGTGACAGGGTGTTTGATGTCTGACAGTGTGTTTGATGTCTGACAGTGTGCGTGATGTGTGATAGTGTGTTTGATGTCTGACAGTATGTTTGATGTGTGACAGTGTGTGTGATGTGTGACAGTGTGATATGTAGCAGTGTGTTTGATGAGTGACAGTGTGTGATTTGTGACAGTGAGTGTGACGTGTGAACATCTGTGTGATGTCTGACAGGGTCTTTGAAGTGTGACAGTGTGTGCGATGTGTGACAGTGTGTGCGATGTGTGACAGTGTGTGTGATGTGTGACAGTGTGTTTGATGTCTGACAGTGTGCGTGATGTGTGACAGTGTGTGTGATGTGTGACAGTGTGTGTGATGTGTGACAGTGTTTGTGATGTGTGACATTGTGTTTGATGTGTCACAGTGTGTTTGATGTGTGAGTGTGTGTGTGATGTGTGACAGTGTATTTGATGTGTGATGTGATGTGTGACAGTGTGTGTGAGGTGTGACAGTGTGTGTGATGTGTGACAGTATGATATGTGGCAGTGTGTTTGATGTGTGACAGTGTGATGTGTAATATTGTGTTTGATGTGTGGCAGTTTGTGTGATGTGTGACAGTGTATGTGATGTGTGACAGTTTGTTTGATGTGTGAGTGTGTGCGTGATGTGTGACAGTGTATTTGATGTGTGATGTGATGTGTGACAGTGTGTGTGATGTGTGACAGTATGATATGTGGCAGTGTGATGGATGTGTGACAGTGTGATGTGTAATATTGTGTTTGATGTGTGACAGTGTTTGTGATGTGTGACAGTGTATGTGATGTGTGACAGTTTGTTTGATGTGTGACAGTGTGTGTGATGTGTGACAGCGTGATATGTGGCAGTGTGTTTGATGTGTGACAGTGAGTGCGATGTGTGACAGTGTGTGTGATGTGTGACAGTGCGTGTGATCTGTGACAGCGTCTGTGATGTGTGACAGTGTGGTTGATGTGTGACAGCGTGATATGTGGCAGTGTGTTTGATGTGTGACAGTGTGCGATGTGTGACAGTGTGTGCGATGTGTGACAGTGGGTGCGATGTGTGACAGTGGGTGCGATGTGTGACAGTATGTTTGATGTGTGACAGTGTGTGTGATGTGTGACAGCGTCTGTGATGTATGACAGTGTGTTTGATGTATGGCAGTGTGTTTGATGTATGGCAGTGTGTTTGATGTGTGACAGTGTGTGTGATGTGTGACAGTGTCTGTGATGTGTGAGTGTTTGTGATGTGCGAGTGTGTGTGATGTGTGAGTGTGTGTGATGTGTGACAGTGTGCTTCATGTTTGACAGTGTGTATGATGTGTGACAGTGTGTGCGATGTGTGACAGTGACTGCGATGTGTGACAGTGTGCGATGTGTGTCAGTGTGCGATGTGTGACAGTGTGTGCGATGTGTGACAGTGTGCGCGATGTGTGACAGTGTGTGCGATGTGTGAAAGTGGGTGCGATGTGTGAAAGTGGGTGCGATGTGTGACAGTGGGTGCGATGTGTGACAGGGTGTTTGATGTCTGACAGTGTGTTTGATGTCTGACAGTGTGCGTGATGTGTGATAGTGTGTTTGATGTCTGACAGTATGTTTGATGTGTGACAGTGTGTGTGATGTGTGACAGTGTGATATGTAGCAGTGTGTTTGATGAGTGACAGTGTGTGATTTGTGACAGTGAGTGTGACGTGTGAACATCTGTGTGATGTGTGACAGGGTCTTTGAAGTGTGACAGTGTGTGCGATGTGTGACAGTGTGTGCGATGTGTGACAGTGTGTTTGATGTCTGACAGTGTGTGTGATGTGTGACAGTGTATGTGATGTGTGACAGTGTGTGTGATGTGTGACAGTGTTTGTGATGTGTGACATTGTGTTTGATGTGTCACAGTGTGTTTGATGTGTGAGTGTGTGTGTGATGTGTGACAGTGTATTTGATGTGTGATGTGATGTGTGACAGTGTGTGTGAGGTGTGACAGTGTGTGTGATGTGTGACAGTATGATATGTGGCAGTGTGTTTGATGTCTGACAGTGTGCGTGATGTGCGACAGTGTGTGTGATGTGTGACAGTGTATGTGATGTGTGGCATTGTGTTTGATGTGTCACAGTGTGTGTGATGTGTGACAGTGTGTGTGATGTGTGACAGTGTGTGTGATGTGTGACAGCGACTGTGATGTGTGACAGTGTGTTTGATGTGTGACAGATTGTGTGATGTGTGACAGCGTGATATGCAGCAGTGTGTTTGATGTGTGACAGTGTGCGATGTGTGACAGTGTGTGCGATGTGTGACAGTGTGTGCGATGTGTGAAAGTGGGTGCGATATGTGAAAGTGGGTGCGATGTGTGACAGTGGGTGCGATGTGTGACAGGGTGTTTGATGTCTGACAGTGTGTTTGATGTCTGACAGTGTGCGTGATGTGTGATAGTGTGTTTGATGTCTGACAGTATGTTTGATGTGTGACAGTGTGTGTGATGTGTGACAGCGTGATATGTAGCAGTGTGTTTGATGAGTGACAGTGTGTGATTTGTGACAGTGAGTGTGACGTGTGAACATCTGTGTGATGTCTGACAGGGTCTTTGAAGTGTGACAGTGTGTGCGATGTGTGACAGTGTGTGCGATGTGTGACAGTGTGTGTGATGTGTGACAGTGTGTTTGATGTCTGACAGTGTGCGTGATGTGTGACAGTGTGTGTGATGTGTGACAGTGTGTGTGATGTGTGACAGTGTTTGTGATGTGTGACATTGTGTTTGATGTGTCACAGTGTGTTTGATGTGTGAGTGTGTGTGTGATGTGTGACAGTGTATTTGATGTGTGATGTGATGTGTGACAGTGTGTGTGAGGTGTGACAGTGTGTGTGATGTGTGACAGTATGATATGTGGCAGTGTGTTTGATGTGTGACAGTGTGATGTGTAATATTGTGTTTGATGTGTGGCAGTTTGTGTGATGTGTGACAGTGTATGTGATGTGTGACAGTTTGTTTGATGTGTGAGTGTGTGCGTGATGTGTGACAGTGTATTTGATGTGTGATGTGATGTGTGACAGTGTGTGTGATGTGTGACAGTATGATATGTGGCAGTGTGATGGATGTGTGACAGTGTGATGTGTAATATTGTGTTTGATGTGTGACAGTGTTTGTGATGTGTGACAGTGTATGTGATGTGTGACAGTTTGTTTGATGTGTGACAGTGTGTGTGATGTGTGACAGCGTGATATGTGGCAGTGTGTTTGATGTGTGACAGTGAGTGATATGTGTGACAGTGTGTGTGATGTGTGACAGTGCGTGTGATCTGTGACAGCGTCTGTGATGTGTGACAGTGTGGTTGATGTGTGACAGCGTGATATGTGGCAGTGTGTTTGATGTGTGACAGTGTGCGATGTGTGACAGTGTGTGCGATGTGTGACAGTGGGTGCGATGTGTGACAGTGGGTGCGATGTGTGACAGTATGTTTGATGTGTGACAGTGTGTGTGATGTGTGACAGCGTCTGTGATGTATGACAGTGTGTTTGATGTATGGCAGTGTGTTTGATGTATGGCAGTGTGTTTGATGTGTGACAGTGTGTGTGATGTGTGACAGTGTGTGTGATGTGTGAGTGTTTGTGATGTGCGAGTGTGTGTGATGTGTGAGTGTGTGTGATGTGTGACAGTGTGCTTCATGTTTGACAGTGTGTATGATGTGTGACAGTGTGTGCGATGTGTGACAGTGACTGCGATGTGTGACAGTGTGCGATGTGTGTCAGTGTGCGATGTGTGACAGTGTGTGCGATGTGTGACAGTGTGCGCGATGTGTGACAGTGTGTGCGATGTGTGAAAGTGGGTGCGATGTGTGAAAGTGGGTGCGATGTGTGACAGTGGGTGCGATGTGTGACAGGGTGTTTGATGTCTGACAGTGTGTTTGATGTCTGACAGTGTGCGTGATGTGTGATAGTGTGTTTGATGTCTGACAGTATGTTTGATGTGTGACAGTGTGTGTGATGTGTGACAGTGTGATATGTAGCAGTGTGTTTGATGAGTGACAGTGTGTGATTTGTGACAGTGAGTGTGACGTGTGAACATCTGTGTGATGTGTGACAGGGTCTTTGAAGTGTGACAGTGTGTGCGATGTGTGACAGTGTGTGCGATGTGTGACAGTGTGTTTGATGTCTGACAGTGTGTGTGATGTGTGACAGTGTATGTGATGTGTGACAGTGTGTGTGATGTGTGACAGTGTTTGTGATGTGTGACATTGTGTTTGATGTGTCACAGTGTGTTTGATGTGTGAGTGTGTGTGTGATGTGTGACAGTGTATTTGATGTGTGATGTGATGTGTGACAGTGTGTGTGAGGTGTGACAGTGTGTGTGATGTGTGACAGTATGATATGTGGCAGTGTGTTTGATGTGTGACAGTGTGATGTGTAATATTGTGTTTGATGTGTGGCAGTTTGTGTGATGTGTGACAGTGTATGTGATGTGTGACAGTTTGTTTGATGTGTGAGTGTGTGCGTGATGTGTGACAGTGTGTGTGATGTGTGACAGTATGATATGTGGCAGTGTGATGGATGTGTGACAGTGTGATGTGTAATATTGTGTTTGATGTGTGACAGTGTTTGTGATGTGTGACAGTGTGTGTGACGTGTGACAGTGTGCTTGATGTGTGACACTGTGATGTGTGGCAGTGTGTGTGATGGGTGACAGCATCTGTGATGTGTGACAGCGTCTGTGATGTGTGACAGCGTCTGTGATGTGTGACAGTGTGTTTGATGTGTAGCAGTGTGTTTGATGTGTGTCAGTGAGTGCGATGTGTAACAGTGAGTGCGATGTGTGACAGTGTGTGCAATGTGTGTGAGTGTTTGTGATGTGTGAGTGTGTGTGATGTGTGAGTGTGTGAGATGTGTGACAGTGTGCTTCATGTTTGACAGTGTGTATGATGTGTGACAGTGTGTGCGATGTGTGACAGTGTGTGCGATGTGTGACAGTGTGTGCGATGTGTGACAGTGTGTGCGATGTGTGACAGTGAGTGCGATGTGTGACAGTGAGTGCGATGTGTGACAGTGTGTGCGATGTGTGACAGTGTGTATGATCTGTGACAGTGTGTATGATGTGTGACAGTGTGTGCAATGTGTGACAGTGAGTGCGATGTGTGACAGTGAGTGCGATGTGTGACAGTGTGTTTGATATCTGAAAGTGTGTTTGATGTGTGACAGGGTGTGTGACGTGTGACAGGGTGTGTGACGTGTGACAGGGTGTGTGACGCGTGACAGGGTGTCTGATGTGTGACAGTGAGTGCGATGTGTGACAGTGTGTGTGATGTGTGACAGCGTGTGTGATGTGTGACAGTGTGTGTGATACGTGACAGTTTGTGTGATGTGTGACAGTGTGTGCGATGTGTGACAGTGTGTGCGAGTGTGACAGTGTGTTTGATGTCTGACAGGGTGCATGATGTGTGACAGTGTGTGTGATGTGTGACAGTGTATGTGATGTGTGACATTGTGTTTGATGTGTCACAGTGTGTGTGATGTGTGACAGTGTGATATGTAGCAGTGTGTTTGATGAGTGACAGTGTGTGATTTGTGACAGTGAGTGTGACGTGTGAACATCTGTGTGATGTGTGACAGGGTCTTTAAAGTGTGACAGTGTGTGCGATGTGTGACAGTGTGTGCGATGTGTGACAGTGTGTGCGAAGTCTGACAGTGTGCGTGATGTGTGACAGTGTGTGTGATGTGTGACATTGTGTTTGATGTGTCACAGTGTGTTTGATGTGTGAGTGTGTGTGTGATGTGTGACAGTGTATTTGATGTGTGATGTGATGTGTGACAGTGTGTGTGATGTGTGACAGTGTGTGTGATGTGTGACAGTATGATATGTGGCAGTGTGATGGATGTGTGACAGTTTGATGTGTAATATTGTATTTGATGTGTGACAGTGTGTGTGATGTGTGACAGTGTATGTGATGTCTGACAGTTTGTTTGATGTGTGACAGTGTGTGTGATGTGTGACAGCGTGATATGTGGCAGTGTGTATGATGTGTGACAGTGAGTGCGATGTGTGACAGTGTGTGTGATGTGTGACAGTGCGTGTGATCTGTGACAGCGTCTGTGATGTGTGACAGTGTGTTTGATGTGTGACAGCGTGATATGTGGCAGTATGTTTGATGTGTGACAGTGTGCAATGTGTGACAGTGTGTATGATGTGTGACAGTGGGTGCGATGTGTGAAAGTGGGTGCGATGTGTGACAGTGGGTGCGATGTGTGACAGTGGGTGCGATGTGTGACAGTGGGTGCGGTGTGTGACAGGGTGTTTGATGTCTGACAGTGTGCCTGATGTGTGACAGTGTGTTTGATGTGTGACAGTATGTTTGATGTGTGACAGTTTGTTTGATGTGTGACAGTGTGTGTGATATGTAGAAGTGTGTTTGATGAGTGACAGTGTGTGATTTGTGACAGTGAGTGTGCCGTGTGAACATCTGTGTGATGTGTGACAGTGTTTGTGACGTGTGACAGGGTGTGTGATGTGTGACAGGGTGTGTGACGTGTGACAGAGTGTTTGAAATGTGACCACGTGTGATATGTGACAGTGAGTGCGATGTGTGACAGTGTGTGTGACGTGTGACAGTGTGTGTGATGTGTGACAGTGTGTGTGATGTGTGACAGTGTGTTTGATGTGTGACAGCGTGTGTGATGTGTGACAATGAGTGTGATGTGCAACCGTGGGTGTGACGCGTGACAGAGTGGGTGTGATGCGTGACAGTGTGGGTGTGACGCGTGACAGTGTGGGTGTGACGCGTGACAGTGTGTGTGATGTGCGACAGTGTGATATGTGGCAGCATGTTTTTGATCTGTGACAGCGTATAATGTGTGACAGTGAGTGTGATGTGCAACCGTGTGTGTGATGTGTGTCAGTGAGTGCGATGTGTGACAGTGTGTGTGATGTCTGACAGTGTGCGTGATGTGTGACAGTGTGTGTGATGTGTGACAGTGTTTGTGATGTGTGACATTGTGTTTGATGTGTCACAGTGTGTTTGATGTGTGAGTGTGTGTGTGATGTGTGACAGTGTATTTGATGTGTGATGTGATGTGTGACAGTGTGTGTGAGGTGTGACAGTGTGTGTGATGTGTGACAGTATGATATGTGGCAGTGTGTTTGATGTGTGACAGTGTGATGTGTAATATTGTGTTTGATGTGTGGCAGTTTGTGTGATGTGTGACAGTGTATGTGATGTGTGACAGTTTGTTTGATGTGTGAGTGTGTGCGTGATGTGTGACTGTGTATTTGATGTGTGATGTGATGTGTGACAGTGTGTGTGATGTGTGACAGTGTGTGTGATGTGTGACAGTATGATATGTGGCAGTGTGATGGATGTGTGACAGTGTGATGTGTAATATTGTGTTTGATGTGTGACAGTGTTTGTGATGTGTGACAGTGTGTGTGACGTGTGACAGTGTGCTTGATGTGTGACACTGTGATGTGTGGCAGTGTGTGTGATGTGTGACAGCATCTGTGATGTGTGACAGCGTCTGTGATGTGTGACAGGGTCTGTGATGTGTGACAGCGTCTGTGATGTGTGACAGTGTGTTTGATGTGTAGCAGTGTGTTTGATGTGTGTCAGTGAGTGCGATGTGTGACAGTGAGTGCGATGTGTGACAGTGAGTGCGATGTGTGACAGTGTGTGCAATGTGTGTGAGTGTTTGTGATGTGTGAGTGTGTGTGATGTGTGAGTGTGTGAGATGTGTGACAGTGTGCTTCATGTTTGACAGTGTGTATGATGTGTGACAGTGTGTGCGATGTGTGACAGTGTGTGCGATGTGTGACAGTGTGTATGATGTGTGACAGTGTGTATGATGTGTGACAGTGTGTGCGATGTGTGACAGTGAGTGCGATGTGTGACAGTGAGTGCGATGTGTGACAGTGTGTTTGATATTTGAAAGTGTGTTTGATGTGTGACAGGGTGTGTGACGTGTGACAGGGTGTGTGACGTGTGACAGGGTGTGTGACGCGTGACAGGGTGTCTGATGTGTGACAGTGAGTGCGATGTGTGACAGTGTGTGTGATGTGTGACAGCGTGTGTGATGTGTGACAGTGTGTGTGATACGTGACAGTTTGTGTGATGTGTGACAGTGTGTGCGATGTGTGACAGTGTGTGCAAGTGTGACAGTGTGTTTGATGTCTGACAGGGTGCATGATGTGTGACAGTGTGTGTGATGTGTGACAGTGTATGTGATGTGTGACAGTGTGTGTGATGTGTGACAGAGTATTTGATGTGTGATGTGATGTGTGACAGTGTGTGTGATGTGTGACAGTGTGTGTGATGTGTGACAGTATGATATGTGGCAGTGTGATGGATGTGTGACAGTTTGATGTGTAATATTGTGTTTGATGTGTGACAGTGTGTGTGATGTGTGACAGTGTATGTGATGTCTGACAGTTTGTTTGATGTGTGACAGTGTGTGTGATGTGTGACAGCGTGATATGTGGCAGTGTGTATGATGTGTGACAGTGAGTGCGATGTGTGACAGTGTGTGTGATGTGTGACAGTGCGTGTGATCTGTGACAGCGTCTGTGATATGTGACAGTGTGTTTGATGTGTGACAGCGTGATATGTGGCAGTATGTTTGATGTGTGACAGTGTGCGATGTGTGACAGTGTGTACGATGTGTGACAGTGGGTGCGATGTGTGAAAGTGGGTGCGATGTGTGACAGTGGGTGCGATGTGTGACAGTGGGTGCGATGTGTGACAGTGGGTGCGGTGTGTGACAGGGTGTTTGATGTCTGACAGTGTGTTTGATGTCTGACAGTGTGCCTGATGTGTGACAGTGTGTTTGATGTGTGACAGTATGTTTGATGTGTGACAGTATGTTTGATGTGTGACAGTGTGTGTGATCTGTAGCAGTGTGTTTGATGAGTGACAGTGTGTGATTTGTGACAGTGAGTGTGCCGTGTGAACATCTGTGTGATGTGTGACAGTGTTTGTGACGTGTGACAGGGTGTGTGACGTGTGACAGGGTGTGTGACGTGTGACAGAGTGTTTGAAATGTGACCACGTGTGATATGTGACAGTGAGTGCGATGTGTGACAGTGTGTGCGACGTGTGACAGTGTGTGTGATGTGTGACAGCGTGTGTGATGTGTGACAGCGTGTTTGATGTGTGACAGCGTGTGTGATGTGTGACAATGAGTGTGATGTGCAACCGTGGGTGTGACGCGTGACAGAGTGGGTGTGATGCGTGACAGTGTGGGTGTGACGCGTGACAGTGTGGGTGTGACGCGTGACAGTGTGTGTGATGTGCGACAGTGTGATATGTGGCAGCATGTTTTTGATGTGTGACAGCGTATAATGTGTGACAGTGAGTGTGATGTGCAACCGTGTGTGTGATGTTTGTCAGTGAGTGCGATGTGTGACAGTGTGTGTGATGTCTGACAGTGTGCGTGATGTGTGACAGTGTGTGTGAGGTGTGACAGTGTGTGTGATGTGTGACAGTATGATATGTGGCAGTGTGTTTGATGTGTGACAGTGTGATGTGTAATATTGTGTTTGATGTGTGGCAGTTTGTGTGATGTGTGACAGTGTATGTGATGTGTGACAGTTTGTTTGATGTGTGAGTGTGTGCGTGATGTGTGACTGTGTATTTGATGTGTGATGTGATGTGTGACAGTGTGTGTGATGTGTGACAGTGTGTGTGATGTGTGACAGTATGATATGTGGCAGTGTGATGGATGTGTGACAGTGTGATGTGTAATATTGTGTTTGATGTGTGACAGTGTTTGTGATGTGTGACAGTGTGTGTGACGTGTGACAGTGTGCTTGATGTGTGACACTGTGATGTGTGGCAGTGTGTGTGATGTGTGACAGCATCTGTGATGTGTGACAGCGTCTGTGATGTGTGACAGGGTCTGTGATGTGTGACAGCGTCTGTGATGTGTGACAGTGTGTTTGATGTGTAGCAGTGTGTTTGATGTGTGTCAGTGAGTGCGATGTGTGACAGTGAGTGCGATGTGTGACAGTGAGTGCGATGTGTGACAGTGTGTGCAATGTGTGTGAGTGTTTGTGATGTGTGAGTGTGTGTGATGTGTGAGTGTGTGAGATGTGTGACAGTGTGCTTCATGTTTGACAGTGTGTATGATGTGTGACAGTGTGTGCGATGTGTGACAGTGTGTGCGATGTGTGACAGTGTGTATGATGTGTGACAGTGTGTATGATGTGTGACAGTGTGTGCGATGTGTGACAGTGAGTGCGATGTGTGACAGTGAGTGCGATGTGTGACAGTGTGTTTGATATTTGAAAGTGTGTTTGATGTGTGACAGGGTGTGTGACGTGTGACAGGGTGTGTGACGTGTGACAGGGTGTGTGACGCGTGACAGGGTGTCTGATGTGTGACAGTGAGTGCGATGTGTGACAGTGTGTGTGATGTGTGACAGCGTGTGTGATGTGTGACAGTGTGTGTGATACGTGACAGTTTGTGTGATGTGTGACAGTGTGTGCGATGTGTGACAGTGTGTGCAAGTGTGACAGTGTGTTTGATGTCTGACAGGGTGCATGATGTGTGACAGTGTGTGTGATGTGTGACAGTGTATGTGATGTGTGACAGTGTGTGTGATGTGTGACAGTGTATTTGATGTGTGATGTGATGTGTGACAGTGTGTGTGATGTGTGACAGTGTGTGTGATGTGTGACAGTATGATATGTGGCAGTGTGATGGATGTGTGACAGTTTGATGTGTAATATTGTGTTTGATGTGTGACAGTGTGTGTGATGTGTGACAGTGTATGTGATGTCTGACAGTTTGTTTGATGTGTGACAGTGTGTGTGATGTGTGACAGCGTGATATGTGGCAGTGTGTATGATGTGTGACAGTGAGTGCGATGTGTGACAGTGTGTGTGATGTGTGACAGTGCGTGTGATCTGTGACAGCGTCTGTGATATGTGACAGTGTGTTTGATGTGTGACAGCGTGATATGTGGCAGTATGTTTGATGTGTGACAGTGTGCGATGTGTGACAGTGTGTACGATGTGTGACAGTGGGTGCGATGTGTGAAAGTGGGTGCGATGTGTGACAGTGGGTGCGATGTGTGACAGTGGGTGCGATGTGTGACAGTGGGTGCGGTGTGTGACAGGGTGTTTGATGTCTGACAGTGTGTTTGATGTCTGACAGTGTGCCTGATGTGTGACAGTGTGTTTGATGTGTGACAGTATGTTTGATGTGTGACAGTATGTTTGATGTGTGACAGTGTGTGTGATCTGTAGCAGTGTGTTTGATGAGTGACAGTGTGTGATTTGTGACAGTGAGTGTGCCGTGTGAACATCTGTGTGATGTGTGACAGTGTTTGTGACGTGTGACAGGGTGTGTGACGTGTGACAGGGTGTGTGACGTGTGACAGAGTGTTTGAAATGTGACCACGTGTGATATGTGACAGTGAGTGCGATGTGTGACAGTGTGTGCGACGTGTGACAGTGTGTGTGATGTGTGACAGCGTGTGTGATGTGTGACAGCGTGTTTGATGTGTGACAGCGTGTGTGATGTGTGACAATGAGTGTGATGTGCAACCGTGGGTGTGACGCGTGACAGAGTGGGTGTGATGCGTGACAGTGTGGGTGTGACGCGTGACAGTGTGGGTGTGACGCGTGACAGTGTGTGTGATGTGCAACAGTGTGATATGTGGCAGCATGTTTTTGATGTGTGACAGCGTATAATGTGTGACAGTGAGTGTGATGTGCAACCGTGTGTGTGATGTGTGTCAGTGAGTGCGATGTGTGACAGTGTGTGTGATGTCTGACAGTGTGCGTGATGTGTGACAGTGTGTGTGAGGTGTGACAGTGTGTGTGATGTGTGACAGTATGATATGTGGCAGTGTGTTTGATGTGTGACAGTGTGATGTGTAATATTGTGTTTGATGTGTGGCAGTTTGTGTGATGTGTGACAGTGTATGTGATGTGTGACAGTTTGTTTGATGTGTGAGTGTGTGCGTGATGTGTGACTGTGTATTTGATGTGTGATGTGAGGTGTGACAGTGTGTGTGATGTGTGACAGTGTGTGTGATGTGTGACAGTATGATATGTGGCAGTGTGATGGATGTGTGACAGTGTGATGTGTAATATTGTGTTTGATGTGTGACAGTGTTTGTGATGTGTGACAGTGTGTGTGACGTGTGACAGTGTGCTTGATGTGTGACACTGTGATGTGTGGCAGTGTGTGTGATGTGTGACAGCATCTGTGATGTGTGACAGCGTCTGTGATGCGTGACAGGGTCTGTGATGTGTGACAGCGTCTGTGATGTGTGACAGTGTGTTTGATGTGTAGCAGTGTGTTTGATGTGTGTCAGTGAGTGCGATGTGTGACAGTGAGTGCGATGTGTGACAGTGAGTGCGATGTGTGACAGTATGTGCAATGTGTGTGAGTGTTTGTGATGTGTGAGTGTGTGTGATGTGTGAGTGTGTGAGATGTGTGACAGTGTGCTTCATGTTTGACAGTGTGTATGATGTGTGACAGTGTGTGCGATGTGTGACAGTGTGTGCGATGTGTGACAGTGTGTATGATGTGTGACAGTGTGTATGATGTGTGACAGTGTGTGCGATGTGTGACAGTGAGTGCGATGTGTGACAGTGAGTGCGATGTGTGACAGTGTGTTTGATATCTGAAAGTGTGTTTGATGTGTGACAGGGTGTGTGACGTGTGACAGGGTGTGTGACGTGTGACAGGGTGTGTGACGCGTGACAGGGTGTCTGATGTGTGACAGTGAGTGCGATGTGTGACAGTGTGTGTGATGTGTGACAGCGTGTGTGATGTGTGACAGTGTGTGTGATACGTGACAGTTTGTGTGATGTGTGACAGTGTGTGCGATGTGTGACAGTGTGTGCGAGTGTGACAGTGTGTTTGATGTCTGACAGGGTGCATGATGTGTGACAGTGTTTGTGATGTGTGACAGTGTATGTGATGTGTGACAGTGTGTTTGATGTGTGAGTGTGTGTGTAATGTGTGACAGTGTATTTGATGTGTGATGTGATGTGTGACAGTGTGTGTGATGTGTGACAGTGTGTGTGATGTGTGACAGTATGATATGTGGCAGTGTGATGGATGTGTGACAGTTTGATGTGTAATATTGTGTTTGATGTGTGACAGTGTGTGTGATGTGTGACAGTGTATGTGATGTCTGACAGTTTGTTTGATGTGTGACAGTGTGTGTGATGTGTGACAGCGTGATATGTGGCAGTGTGTATGATGTGTGACAGTGAGTGCGATGTGTGACAGTGTGTGTGATGTGTGACAGTGCGTGTGATCTGTGACAGCGTCTGTGATGTGTGACAGTGTGTTTGATGTGTGACAGCGTGATATGTGGCAGTATGTTTGATGTGTGACAGTGTGCGATGTGTGACAGTGTGTACGATGTGTGACAATGGGTGCGATGTGTGACAGTGGGTGCGATGTGTGACAGTGGGTGCGGTGTGTGACAGGGTGTTTGATGTCTGACAGTGTGTTTGATGTCTGACAGTGTGCCTGATGTGTGACAGTGTGTTTGATGTGTGACAGTATGTTTGATGTGTGACAGTATGTTTGATGTGTGACAGTGTGTGTGATCTGTAGCAGTGTGTTTGATGAGTGACAGTGTGTGATTTGTGACAGTGAGTGTGCCGTGTGAACATCTGTGTGATGTGTGACAGTGTTTGTGACGTGTGACAGGGTGTGTGACGTGTGACAGGGTGTGTGACGTGTGACAGAGTGTTTGAAATGTGACCACGTGTGATATGTGACAGTGAGTGCGATGTGTGACAGTGTGTGCGACGTGTGACAGTGTGTGTGATGTGTGACAGTGTGTGTGATGTGTGACAGCGTGTTTGATGTGTGACAGCGTGTGTGATGTGTGACAATGAGTGTGATGTGCAACCGTGGGTGTGACGCATGACAGAGTGGGTGTGATGCGTGACAGTGTGGGTGTGACGCGTGACAGTGTGGGTGTGACGCGTGACAGTGTGTGTGATGTGCGACAGTGTGATATGTGGCAGCATGTTTTTGATGTGTGACAGCGTATAATGTGTGACAGTGAGTGTGATGTGCAACCGTGTGTGTGATGTGTGTCAGTGAGTGCGATGTGTGACAGTGTGTGTGATGTGTGACAGTGTGTTTGATGTGTGACAGATTGTGTGATGTGTGACAGCGTGATATGTGGCAGTGTGTTTGATGTGTGACAGTGTGTGATGTGTGACAGTGTGTGCGATGTGTCAAAGTGTGTGCGATGTGTCAAAATGGGTGCGATGTGTGACAGTGGGTGCGATGTGTGACAGTGGGTGCGATGTGTGACAGGGTGTTTGATGTCTGACAGTGTGCGTGATGTGTGACAGTGTGTTTGATGTGTGACAGTATGTTTGATGTGTGACTGTGTGTGTGATGTGTGACAGTGTGATATGTAGCAGTGTGTTTGATGAGTGACAGTGTGTGACTTGTGACAGTGAGTGTGACATGTGAACATCTGTGTGATGAGTGACAGTGTTTGTGACGTGTGACACGGTGTGTGACGTGTGACAGGGTGTGTGACGTGTGACAGGGTGTTTGCTGTGTGACAGTTTGTGTGATGTGTGACAGTGTGTGCGATGTGTGACAGTGTGTTTCATGTGTGAGTGTGTGCATGAAGTGTGACAGTTTGTGTGATGTGTGACAGTGTGTGTGATGTGTGACAGCATCTGTGATGTGTGACAGCGTCTGTGATGTGTGACAGGGTCTGTGATGTGTGACAGCGTCTGTGATGTGTGACAGTGTGTTTGATGTGTAGCAGTGTGTTTGATGTGTGTCAGTGAGTGCGATGTGTGACAGTGAGTGCGATGTGTGACAGTGAGTGCGATGTGTGACAGTGAGTGCGATGTGTGACAGTGTGTGCAATGTGTGTGAGTGTTTGTGATGTGTGAGTGTGTGTGATGTGTGAGTGTGTGAGATGTGTGACAGTGTGCTTCATGTTTGACAGTGTGTATGATGTGTGACAGTGTGTGCGATGTGTGACAGTGTGTGCGATGTGTGACAGTGTGTATGATGTGTGACAGTGTGTATGATGTGTGACAGTGTGTGCGATGTGTGACAGTGAGTGCGATGTGTGACAGTGAGTGCGATGTGTGACAGTGTGTTTGATATCTGAAAGTGTGTTTGATGTGTGACAGGGTGTGTGACGTGTGACAGGGTGTGTGACGTGTGACAGGGTGTGTGACGCGTGACAGGGTGTCTGATGTGTGACAGTGAGTGCGATGTGTGACAGTGTGTGTGATGTGTGACAGCGTGTGTGATGTGTGACAGTGTGTGTGATACGTGACAGTTTGTGTGATGTGTGACAGTGTGTGCGATGTGTGACAGTGTGTGCGAGTGTGACAGTGTGTTTGATGTCTGACAGGGTGCATGATGTGTGACAGTGTTTGTGATGTGTGACAGTGTATGTGATGTGTGACAGTGTGTTTGATGTGTGAGTGTGTGTGTAATGTGTGACAGTGTATTTGATGTGTGATGTGATGTGTGACAGTGTGTGAGATGTGTGACAGTGTGTGTGATGTGTGACAGTATGATATGTGGCAGTGTGATGGATGTGTGACAGTTTGATGTGTAATATTGTGTTTGATGTGTGACAGTGTGTGTGATGTGTGACAGTGTATGTGATGTCTGACAGTTTGTTTGATGTGTGACAGTGTGTGTGATGTGTGACAGCGTGATATGTGGCAGTGTGTATGATGTGTGACAGTGAGTGCGATGTGTGACAGTGTGTGTGATGTGTGACAGTGCGTGTGATCTGTGACAGCGTCTGTGATGTGTGACAGTGTGTTTGATGTGTGACAGCGTGATATGTGGCAGTATGTTTGATGTGTGACAGTGTGCGATGTGTGACAGTGTGTACGATGTGTGACAGTGGGTGCGATGTGTGACAGTGGGTGCGATGTGTGACAGTGGGTGCGATGTGTGACAGTGGGTGCGATGTGTGACAGTGGGTGTGGTGTGTGACAGGGTGTTTGATGTCTGACAGTGTGTTTGATGTCTGACAGTGTGCCTGATGTGTGACAGTGTGTTTGATGTGTGACAGTATGTTTGATGTGTGACAGTATGTTTGATGTGTGACAGTGTGTGTGATCTGTAGCAGTGTGTTTGATGAGTGACAGTGTGTGATTTGTGACAGTGAGTGTGCCGTGTGAACATCTGTGTGATGTGTGACAGTGTTTGTGACGTGTGACAGGGTGTGTGACGTGTGACAGGGTGTGTGACGTGTGACAGAGTGTTTGAAATGTGACCACGTGTGATATGTGACAGTGAGTGCGATGTGTGACAGTGTGTGCGACGTGTGACAGTGTGTGTGATGTGTGACAGTGTGTGTGATGTGTGACAGCATCTGTGATGTGTGACAGCGTCTGTGATGTGTGACAGGGTCTGTGATGTGTGACAGCGTCTGTGATGTGTGACAGTGTGTTTGATGTGTAGCAGTGTGTTTGATGTGTGTCAGTGAGTGCGATGTGTGACAGTGAGTGCGATGTGTGACAGTGAGTGCGATGTGTGACAGTGTGTGCAATGTGTGTGAGTGTTTGTGATGTGTGAGTGTGTGTGATGTGTGAGTGTGTGAGATGTGTGACAGTGTGCTTCATGTTTGACAGTGTGTATGATGTGTGACAGTGTGTGCGATGTGTGACAGTGTGTGCGATGTGTGACAGTGTGTATGATGTGTGACAGTGTGTATGATGTGTGACAGTGTGTGCGATGTGTGACAGTGAGTGCGATGTGTGACAGAGAGTGCGATGTGTGACAGTGTGTTTGATATCTGAAAGTGTGTTTGATGTGTGACAGGGTGTGTGACGTGTGACAGGGTGTGTGACGTGTGACAGGGTGTGTGACGCGTGACAGGGTGTCTGATGTGTGACAGTGAGTGCGATGTGTGACAGTGTGTGTGATGTGTGACAGCGTGTGTGATGTGTGACAGTGTGTGTGATACGTGACAGTTTGTGTGATGTGTGACAGTGTGTGCGATGTGTGACAGTGTGTGCGAGTGTGACAGTGTGTTTGATGTCTGACAGGGTGCATGATGTGTGACAGTGTTTGTGATGTGTGACAGTGTATGTGATGTGTGACAGTGTGTTTGATGTGTGAGTGTGTGTGTGATGTGTGACAGTGTATTTGATGTGTGATGTGATGTGTGACAGTGTGTGTGATGTGTGACAGTGTGTGTGATGTGTGACAGTATGATATGTGGCAGTGTGATGGATGTGTGACAGTTTGATGTGTAATATTGTGTTTGATGTGTGACAGTGTGTGTGATGTGTGACAGTGTATGTGATGTCTGACAGTTTGTTTGATGTGTGACAGTGTGTGTGATGTGTGACAGCGTGATATGTGGCAGTGTGTATGATGTGTGACAGTGAGTGCGATGTGTGACAGTGTGTGTGATGTGTGACAGTGCGTGTGATCTGTGACAGCGTCTGTGATGTGTGACAGTGTGTTTGATGTGTGACAGCGTGATATGTGGCAGTATGTTTGATGTGTGACAGTGTGCGATGTGTGACAGTGTGTACGATGTGTGACAGTGGGTGCGATGTGTGAAAGTGGGTGCGATGTGTGACAGGGTGTTTGATGTCTGACAGTGTGTTTGATGTCTGACAGTGTGCCTGATGTGTGACAGTGTGTTTGATGTGTGACAGTATGTTTGATGTGTGACAGTATGTTTGATGTGTGACAGTGTGTGTGATCTGTAGCAGTGTGTTTGATGAGTGACAGTGTGTGATTTGTGACAGTGAGTGTGCCGTGTGAACATCTGTGTGATGTGTGACAGTGTTTGTGACGTGTGACAGGGTGTGTGACGTGTGACAGGGTGTGTGACGTGTGACAGAGTGTTTGAAATGTGACCACGTGTGATATGTGACAGTGAGTGCGATGTGTGACAGTGTGTGCGACGTGTGACAGTGTGTGTGATGTGTGACAGTGTGTGTGATGTGTGACAGCGTGTTTGATGTGTGACAGCGTGTTTGATGTGTGACAGCGTGTGTGATGTGTGACAATGAGTGTGATGTGCAACCGTGGGTGTGACGCATGACAGAGTGGGTGTGATGCGTGACAGTGTGGGTGTGACGCGTGACAGTGTGGGTGTGACGCGTGACAGTGTGTGTGATGTGCGACAGTGTGATATGTGGCAGCATGTTTTTGATGTGTGACAGCGTATAATGTGTGACAGTGAGTGTGATGTGCAACCGTGTGTGTGATGTTTGTCAGTGAGTGCGATGTGTGACAGTGTGTGTGATGTCTGACAGTGTGCGTGATGTGTGACAGTGTGTGTGAGGTGTGACAGTGTGTGTGATGTGTGACAGTATGATATGTGGCAGTGTGTTTGATGTGTGACAGTGTGATGTGTAATATTGTGTTTGATGTGTGGCAGTTTGTGTGATGTGTGACAGTGTATGTGATGTGTGACAGTTTGTTTGATGTGTGAGTGTGTGCGTGATGTGTGACTGTGTATTTGATGTGTGATGTGATGTGTGACAGTGTGTGTGATGTGTGACAGTGTGTGTGATGTGTGACAGTATGATATGTGGCAGTGTGATGGATGTGTGACAGTGTGATGTGTAATATTGTGTTTGATGTGTGACAGTGTTTGTGATGTGTGACAGTGTGTGTGACGTGTGACAGTGTGCTTGATGTGTGACACTGTGATGTGTGGCAGTGTGTGTGATGTGTGACAGCATCTGTGATGTGTGACAGCGTCTGTGATGTGTGACAGGGTCTGTGATGTGTGACAGCGTCTGTGATGTGTGACAGTGTGTTTGATGTGTAGCAGTGTGTTTGATGTGTGTCAGTGAGTGCGATGTGTGACAGTGAGTGCGATGTGTGACAGTGAGTGCGATGTGTGACAGTGTGTGCAATGTGTGTGAGTGTTTGTGATGTGTGAGTGTGTGTGATGTGTGAGTGTGTGAGATGTGTGACAGTGTGCTTCATGTTTGACAGTGTGTATGATGTGTGACAGTGTGTGCGATGTGTGACAGTGTGTGCGATGTGTGACAGTGTGTATGATGTGTGACAGTGTGTATGATGTGTGACAGTGTGTGCGATGTGTGACAGTGAGTGCGATGTGTGACAGTGAGTGCGATGTGTGACAGTGTGTTTGATATTTGAAAGTGTGTTTGATGTGTGACAGGGTGTGTGACGTGTGACAGGGTGTGTGACGTGTGACAGGGTGTGTGACGCGTGACAGGGTGTCTGATGTGTGACAGTGAGTGCGATGTGTGACAGTGTGTGTGATGTGTGACAGCGTGTGTGATGTGTGACAGTGTGTGTGATACGTGACAGTTTGTGTGATGTGTGACAGTGTGTGCGATGTGTGACAGTGTGTGCAAGTGTGACAGTGTGTTTGATGTCTGACAGGGTGCATGATGTGTGACAGTGTGTGTGATGTGTGACAGTGTATGTGATGTGTGACAGTGTGTGTGATGTGTGACAGTGTATTTGATGTGTGATGTGATGTGTGACAGTGTGTGTGATGTGTGACAGTGTGTGTGATGTGTGACAGTATGATATGTGGCAGTGTGATGGATGTGTGACAGTTTGATGTGTAATATTGTGTTTGATGTGTGACAGTGTGTGTGATGTGTGACAGTGTATGTGATGTCTGACAGTTTGTTTGATGTGTGACAGTGTGTGTGATGTGTGACAGCGTGATATGTGGCAGTGTGTATGATGTGTGACAGTGAGTGCGATGTGTGACAGTGTGTGTGATGTGTGACAGTGCGTGTGATCTGTGACAGCGTCTGTGATATGTGACAGTGTGTTTGATGTGTGACAGCGTGATATGTGGCAGTATGTTTGATGTGTGACAGTGTGCGATGTGTGACAGTGTGTACGATGTGTGACAGTGGGTGCGATGTGTGAAAGTGGGTGCGATGTGTGACAGTGGGTGCGATGTGTGACAGTGGGTGCGATGTGTGACAGTGGGTGCGGTGTGTGACAGGGTGTTTGATGTCTGACAGTGTGTTTGATGTCTGACAGTGTGCCTGATGTGTGACAGTGTGTTTGATGTGTGACAGTATGTTTGATGTGTGACAGTATGTTTGATGTGTGACAGTGTGTGTGATCTGTAGCAGTGTGTTTGATGAGTGACAGTGTGTGATTTGTGACAGTGAGTGTGCCGTGTGAACATCTGTGTGATGTGTGACAGTGTTTGTGACGTGTGACAGGGTGTGTGACGTGTGACAGGGTGTGTGACGTGTGACAGAGTGTTTGAAATGTGACCACGTGTGATATGTGACAGTGAGTGCGATGTGTGACAGTGTGTGCGACGTGTGACAGTGTGTGTGATGTGTGACAGCGTGTGTGATGTGTGACAGCGTGTTTGATGTGTGACAGCGTGTGTGATGTGTGACAATGAGTGTGATGTGCAACCGTGGGTGTGACGCGTGACAGAGTGGGTGTGATGCGTGACAGTGTGGGTGTGACGCGTGACAGTGTGGGTGTGACGCGTGACAGTGTGTGTGATGTGCAACAGTGTGATATGTGGCAGCATGTTTTTGATGTGTGACAGCGTATAATGTGTGACAGTGAGTGTGATGTGCAACCGTGTGTGTGATGTGTGTCAGTGAGTGCGATGTGTGACAGTGTGTGTGATGTCTGACAGTGTGCGTGATGTGTGACAGTGTGTGTGAGGTGTGACAGTGTGTGTGATGTGTGACAGTATGATATGTGGCAGTGTGTTTGATGTGTGACAGTGTGATGTGTAATATTGTGTTTGATGTGTGGCAGTTTGTGTGATGTGTGACAGTGTATGTGATGTGTGACAGTTTGTTTGATGTGTGAGTGTGTGCGTGATGTGTGACTGTGTATTTGATGTGTGATGTGAGGTGTGACAGTGTGTGTGATGTGTGACAGTGTGTGTGATGTGTGACAGTATGATATGTGGCAGTGTGATGGATGTGTGACAGTGTGATGTGTAATATTGTGTTTGATGTGTGACAGTGTTTGTGATGTGTGACAGTGTGTGTGACGTGTGACAGTGTGCTTGATGTGTGACACTGTGATGTGTGGCAGTGTGTGTGATGTGTGACAGCATCTGTGATGTGTGACAGCGTCTGTGATGCGTGACAGGGTCTGTGATGTGTGACAGCGTCTGTGATGTGTGACAGTGTGTTTGATGTGTAGCAGTGTGTTTGATGTGTGTCAGTGAGTGCGATGTGTGACAGTGAGTGCGATGTGTGACAGTGAGTGCGATGTGTGACAGTATGTGCAATGTGTGTGAGTGTTTGTGATGTGTGAGTGTGTGTGATGTGTGAGTGTGTGAGATGTGTGACAGTGTGCTTCATGTTTGACAGTGTGTATGATGTGTGACAGTGTGTGCGATGTGTGACAGTGTGTGCGATGTGTGACAGTGTGTATGATGTGTGACAGTGTGTATGATGTGTGACAGTGTGTGCGATGTGTGACAGTGAGTGCGATGTGTGACAGTGAGTGCGATGTGTGACAGTGTGTTTGATATCTGAAAGTGTGTTTGATGTGTGACAGGGTGTGTGACGTGTGACAGGGTGTGTGACGTGTGACAGGGTGTGTGACGCGTGACAGGGTGTCTGATGTGTGACAGTGAGTGCGATGTGTGACAGTGTGTGTGATGTGTGACAGCGTGTGTGATGTGTGACAGTGTGTGTGATACGTGACAGTTTGTGTGATGTGTGACAGTGTGTGCGATGTGTGACAGTGTGTGCGAGTGTGACAGTGTGTTTGATGTCTGACAGGGTGCATGATGTGTGACAGTGTTTGTGATGTGTGACAGTGTATGTGATGTGTGACAGTGTGTTTGATGTGTGAGTGTGTGTGTAATGTGTGACAGTGTATTTGATGTGTGATGTGATGTGTGACAGTGTGTGTGATGTGTGACAGTGTGTGTGATGTGTGACAGTATGATATGTGGCAGTGTGATGGATGTGTGACAGTTTGATGTGTAATATTGTGTTTGATGTGTGACAGTGTGTGTGATGTGTGACAGTGTATGTGATGTCTGACAGTTTGTTTGATGTGTGACAGTGTGTGTGATGTGTGACAGCGTGATATGTGGCAGTGTGTATGATGTGTGACAGTGAGTGCGATGTGTGACAGTGTGTGTGATGTGTGACAGTGCGTGTGATCTGTGACAGCGTCTGTGATGTGTGACAGTGTGTTTGATGTGTGACAGCGTGATATGTGGCAGTATGTTTGATGTGTGACAGTGTGCGATGTGTGACAGTGTGTACGATGTGTGACAATGGGTGCGATGTGTGACAGTGGGTGCGATGTGTGACAGTGGGTGCGGTGTGTGACAGGGTGTTTGATGTCTGACAGTGTGTTTGATGTCTGACAGTGTGCCTGATGTGTGACAGTGTGTTTGATGTGTGACAGTATGTTTGATGTGTGACAGTATGTTTGATGTGTGACAGTGTGTGTGATCTGTAGCAGTGTGTTTGATGAGTGACAGTGTGTGATTTGTGACAGTGAGTGTGCCGTGTGAACATCTGTGTGATGTGTGACAGTGTTTGTGACGTGTGACAGGGTGTGTGACGTGTGACAGGGTGTGTGACGTGTGACAGAGTGTTTGAAATGTGACCACGTGTGATATGTGACAGTGAGTGCGATGTGTGACAGTGTGTGCGACGTGTGACAGTGTGTGTGATGTGTGACAGTGTGTGTGATGTGTGACAGCGTGTTTGATGTGTGACAGCGTGTGTGATGTGTGACAATGAGTGTGATGTGCAACCGTGGGTGTGACGCATGACAGAGTGGGTGTGATGCGTGACAGTGTGGGTGTGACGCGTGACAGTGTGGGTGTGACGCGTGACAGTGTGTGTGATGTGCGACAGTGTGATATGTGGCAGCATGTTTTTGATGTGTGACAGCGTATAATGTGTGACAGTGAGTGTGATGTGCAACCGTGTGTGTGATGTGTGTCAGTGAGTGCGATGTGTGACAGTGTGTGTGATGTGTGACAGTGTGTTTGATGTGTGACAGATTGTGTGATGTGTGACAGCGTGATATGTGGCAGTGTGTTTGATGTGTGACAGTGTGTGATGTGTGACAGTGTGTGCGATGTGTCAAAGTGTGTGCGATGTGTCAAAATGGGTGCGATGTGTGACAGTGGGTGCGATGTGTGACAGTGGGTGCGATGTGTGACAGGGTGTTTGATGTCTGACAGTGTGCGTGATGTGTGACAGTGTGTTTGATGTGTGACAGTATGTTTGATGTGTGACTGTGTGTGTGATGTGTGACAGTGTGATATGTAGCAGTGTGTTTGATGAGTGACAGTGTGTGACTTGTGACAGTGAGTGTGACATGTGAACATCTGTGTGATGAGTGACAGTGTTTGTGACGTGTGACACGGTGTGTGACGTGTGACAGGGTGTGTGACGTGTGACAGGGTGTTTGCTGTGTGACAGTTTGTGTGATGTGTGACAGTGTGTGCGATGTGTGACAGTGTGTTTCATGTGTGAGTGTGTGTATGAAGTGTGACAGTTTGTGTGATGTGTGACAGTGTGTGTGATGTGTGACAGCATCTGTGATGTGTGACAGCGTCTGTGATGTGTGACAGGGTCTGTGATGTGTGACAGCGTCTGTGATGTGTGACAGTGTGTTTGATGTGTAGCAGTGTGTTTGATGTGTGTCAGTGAGTGCGATGTGTGACAGTGAGTGCGATGTGTGACAGTGAGTGCGATGTGTGACAGTGAGTGCGATGTGTGACAGTGTGTGCAATGTGTGTGAGTGTTTGTGATGTGTGAGTGTGTGTGATGTGTGAGTGTGTGAGATGTGTGACAGTGTGCTTCATGTTTGACAGTGTGTATGATGTGTGACAGTGTGTGCGATGTGTGACAGTGTGTGCGATGTGTGACAGTGTGTATGATGTGTGACAGTGTGTATGATGTGTGACAGTGTGTGCGATGTGTGACAGTGAGTGCGATGTGTGACAGTGAGTGCGATGTGTGACAGTGTGTTTGATATCTGAAAGTGTGTTTGATGTGTGACAGGGTGTGTGACGTGTGACAGGGTGTGTGACGTGTGACAGGGTGTGTGACGCGTGACAGGGTGTCTGATGTGTGACAGTGAGTGCGATGTGTGACAGTGTGTGTGATGTGTGACAGCGTGTGTGATGTGTGACAGTGTGTGTGATACGTGACAGTTTGTGTGATGTGTGACAGTGTGTGCGATGTGTGACAGTGTGTGCGAGTGTGACAGTGTGTTTGATGTCTGACAGGGTGCATGATGTGTGACAGTGTTTGTGATGTGTGACAGTGTATGTGATGTGTGACAGTGTGTTTGATGTGTGAGTGTGTGTGTAATGTGTGACAGTGTATTTGATGTGTGATGTGATGTGTGACAGTGTGTGAGATGTGTGACAGTGTGTGTGATGTGTGACAGTATGATATGTGGCAGTGTGATGGATGTGTGACAGTTTGATGTGTAATATTGTGTTTGATGTGTGACAGTGTGTGTGATGTGTGACAGTGTATGTGATGTCTGACAGTTTGTTTGATGTGTGACAGTGTGTGTGATGTGTGACAGCGTGATATGTGGCAGTGTGTATGATGTGTGACAGTGAGTGCAATGTGTGACAGTGTGTGTGATGTGTGACAGTGCGTGTGATCTGTGACAGCGTCTGTGATGTGTGACAGTGTGTTTGATGTGTGACAGCGTGATATGTGGCAGTATGTTTGATGTGTGACAGTGTGCGATGTGTGACAGTGTGTACGATGTGTGACAGTGGGTGCGATGTGTGACAGTGGGTGCGATGTGTGACAGTGGGTGCGATGTGTGACAGTGGGTGCGATGTGTGACAGTGGGTGCGATGTGTGACAGTGGGTGTGGTGTGTGACAGGGTGTTTGATGTCTGACAGTGTGTTTGATGTCTGACAGTGTGCCTGATGTGTGACAGTGTGTTTGATGTGTGACAGTATGTTTGATGTGTGACAGTATGTTTGATGTGTGACAGTGTGTGTGATCTGTAGCAGTGTGTTTGATGAGTGACAGTGTGTGATTTGTGACAGTGAGTGTGCCGTGTGAACATCTGTGTGATGTGTGACAGTGTTTGTGACGTGTGACAGGGTGTGTGACGTGTGACAGGGTGTGTGACGTGTGACAGAGTGTTTGAAATGTGACCACGTGTGATATGTGACAGTGAGTGCGATGTGTGACAGTGTGTGCGACGTGTGACAGTGTGTGTGATGTGTGACAGTGTGTGTGATGTGTGACAGCATCTGTGATGTGTGACAGCGTCTGTGATGTGTGACAGGGTCTGTGATGTGTGACAGCGTCTGTGATGTGTGACAGTGTGTTTGATGTGTAGCAGTGTGTTTGATGTGTGTCAGTGAGTGCGATGTGTGACAGTGAGTGCGATGTGTGACAGTGAGTGCGATGTGTGACAGTGTGTGCAATGTGTGTGAGTGTTTGTGATGTGTGAGTGTGTGTGATGTGTGAGTGTGTGAGATGTGTGACAGTGTGCTTCATGTTTGACAGTGTGTATGATGTGTGACAGTGTGTGCGATGTGTGACAGTGTGTGCGATGTGTGACAGTGTGTATGATGTGTGACAGTGTGTATGATGTGTGACAGTGTGTGCGATGTGTGACAGTGAGTGCGATGTGTGACAGAGAGTGCGATGTGTGACAGTGTGTTTGATATCTGAAAGTGTGTTTGATGTGTGACAGGGTGTGTGACGTGTGACAGGGTGTGTGACGTGTGACAGGGTGTGTGACGCGTGACAGGGTGTCTGATGTGTGACAGTGAGTGCGATGTGTGACAGTGTGTGTGATGTGTGACAGCGTGTGTGATGTGTGACAGTGTGTGTGATACGTGACAGTTTGTGTGATGTGTGACAGTGTGTGCGATGTGTGACAGTGTGTGCGAGTGTGACAGTGTGTTTGATGTCTGACAGGGTGCATGATGTGTGACAGTGTTTGTGATGTGTGACAGTGTATGTGATGTGTGACAGTGTGTTTGATGTGTGAGTGTGTGTGTGATGTGTGACAGTGTATTTGATGTGTGATGTGATGTGTGACAGTGTGTGTGATGTGTGACAGTGTGTGTGATGTGTGACAGTATGATATGTGGCAGTGTGATGGATGTGTGACAGTTTGATGTGTAATATTGTGTTTGATGTGTGACAGTGTGTGTGATGTGTGACAGTGTATGTGATGTCTGACAGTTTGTTTGATGTGTGACAGTGTGTGTGATGTGTGACAGCGTGATATGTGGCAGTGTGTATGATGTGTGACAGTGAGTGCGATGTGTGACAGTGTGTGTGATGTGTGACAGTGCGTGTGATCTGTGACAGCGTCTGTGATGTGTGACAGTGTGTTTGATGTGTGACAGCGTGATATGTGGCAGTATGTTTGATGTGTGACAGTGTGCGATGTGTGACAGTGTGTACGATGTGTGACAGTGGGTGCGATGTGTGAAAGTGGGTGCGATGTGTGACAGTGGGTGCGGTGTGTGACAGGGTGTTTGATGTCTGACAGTGTGTTTGATGTCTGACAGTGTGCCTGATGTGTGACAGTGTGTTTGATGTGTGACAGTATGTTTGATGTGTGACAGTATGTTTGATGTGTGACAGTGTGTGTGATCTGTAGCAGTGTGTTTGATGAGTGACAGTGTGTGATTTGTGACAGTGAGTGTGCCGTGTGAACATCTGTGTGATGTGTGACAGTGTTTGTGACGTGTGACAGGGTGTGTGACGTGTGACAGGGTGTGTGACGTGTGACAGAGTGTTTGAAATGTGACCACGTGTGATATGTGACAGTGAGTGCGATGTGTGACAGTGTGTGCGACGTGTGACAGTGTGTGTGATGTGTGACAGTGTGTGTGATGTGTGACAGCGTGTTTGATGTGTGACAGCGTGTGTGATGTGTGACAATGAGTGTGATGTGCAACCGTGGGTGTGACGCATGACAGAGTGGGTGTGATGCGTGACAGTGTGGGTGTGACGCGTGACAGTGTGGGTGTGACGCGTGACAGTGTGTGTGATGTGCGACAGTGTGATATGTGGCAGCATGTTTTTGATGTGTGACAGCGTATAATGTGTGACAGTGAGTGTGATGTGCAACCGTGTGTGTGATGTGTGTCAGTGAGTGCGATGTGTGACAGCATCTGTGATGTGTGACAGTGTGTTTGATGTGTGACAGATTGTGTGATGTGTGACAGCGTGATATGTGGCAGTGTGTTTGATGTGTGACAGTGTGCGATGTGTGACAGTGAGTGCGATGTGTGACAGTGGGTGCGATGTGTGACAGGGTGTTTGATGTCTGACAGTGTGCGTGATGTGTGACAGTGTGTTTGATGTGTGACAGTATGTTTGATGTGTGACTGTGTGTGTGATGTGTGACAGTGTGATATGTAGCAGTGTGTTTGATGAGTGACAGTGTGTGACTTGTGACAGTGAGTGTGACATGTGAACATCTGTGTGATGAGTGACAGTGTTTGTGACGTGTGACACGGTGTGTGTCGTGTGACAGGGTGTGTGACGTGTGACAGGGTGTTTGCTGTGTGACAGTTTGTGTGATGTGTGACAGTGTGTGCGATGTGTGACAGTGTGTTTCATGTGTGAGTGTGTGTATGAAGTGTGACAGTTTGTGTGATGTGTGACAGTGTGTGTGATGTGTGACAGCATCTGTGATGTGTGACAGCGTCTGTGATGTGTGACAGGGTCTGTGATGTGTGACAGCGTCTGTGATGTGTGACAGTGTGTTTGATGTGTAGCAGTGTGTTTGATGTGTGTCAGTGAGTGCGATGTGTGACAGTGAGTGCGATGTGTGACAGTGAGTGCGATGTGTGACAGTGTGTGCAATGTGTGTGAGTGTTTGTGATGTGTGAGTGTGTGTGATGTGTGAGTGTGTGAGATGTGTGACAGTGTGCTTCATGTTTGACAGTGTGTATGATGTGTGACAGTGTGTGCGATGTGTGACAGTGTGTGCGATGTGTGACAGTGTGTATGATGTGTGACAGTGTGTATGATGTGTGACAGTGTGTGCGATGTGTGACAGTGAGTGCGATGTGTGACAGTGAGTGCGATGTGTGACAGTGAGTGCGATGTGTGACAGTGTGTTTGATATCTGAAAGTGTGTTTGATGTGTGACAGGGTGTGTGACGTGTGACAGGGTGTGTGACGTGTGACAGGGTGTGTGACGCGTGACAGGGTGTCTGATGTGTGACAGTGAGTGCGATGTGTGACAGTGTGTGTGATGTGTGATAGCGTGTGTGATGTGTGACAGTGTGTGTGATACGTGACAGTTTGTGTGATGTGTGACAGTGTGTGCGATGTGTGACAGTGTGTGCGAGTGTGACAGTGTGTTTGATGTCTGACAGGGTGCATGATGTGTGACAGTGTTTGTGATGTGTGACAGTGTATGTGATGTGTGACAGTGTGTTTGATGTGTGAGTGTGTGTGTAATGTGTGACAGTGTATTTGATGTGTGATGTGATGTGTGACAGTGTGTGAGATGTGTGACAGTGTGTGTGATGTGTGACAGTATGATATGTGGCAGTGTGATGGATGTGTGACAGTTTGATGTGTAATATTGTGTTTGATGTGTGACAGTGTGTGTGATGTGTGACAGTGTATGTGATGTCTGACAGTTTGTTTGATGTGTGACAGTGTGTGTGATGTGTGACAGCGTGATATGTGGCAGTGTGTATGATGTGTGACAGTGAGTGCGATGTGTGACAGTGTGTGTGATGTGTGACAGTGCGTGTGATCTGTGACAGCGTCTGTGATGTGTGACAGTGTGTTTGATGTGTGACAGCGTGATATGTGGCAGTATGTTTGATGTGTGACAGTGTGCGATGTGTGACAGTGTGTACGATGTGTGACAGTGGGTGCGATGTGTGAAAGTGGGTGCGATGTGTGACAGTGGGTGCGATGTGTGACAGTGGGTGCGATGTGTGACAGTGGGTGCGGTGTGTGACATGGTGTTTGATGTCTGACAGTGTGTTTGATGTCTGACAGTGTGCCTGATGTGTGACAGTGTGTTTGATGTGTGACAGTATGTTTGATGTGTGACAGTATGTTTGATGTGTGACAGTGTGTGTGATCTGTAGCAGTGTGTTTGATGAGTGACAGTGTGTGATTTGTGACAGTGAGTGTGCCGTGTGAACATCTGTGTGATGTGTGACAGTGTTTGTGACGTGTGACAGGGTGTGTGACGTGTGACAGGGTGTGTGACGTGTGACAGAGTGTTTGAAATGTGACCACGTGTGATATGTGACAGTGAGTGCGATGTGTGACAGTGTGTGCGACGTGTGACAGTGTGTGTGATGTGTGACAGTGTGTGTGATGTGTGACAGCATCTGTGATGTGTGACAGCGTCTGTGATGTGTGACAGGGTCTGTGATGTGTGACAGCGTCTGTGATGTGTGACAGCGTCTGTGATGTGTGACAGTGTGTTTGATGTGTAGCAGTGTGTTTGATGTGTGTCAGTGAGTGCGATGTGTGACAGTGAGTGCGATGTGTGACAGTGAGTGCGATGTGTGACAGTGTGTGCAATGTGTGTGAGTGTTTGTGATGTGTGAGTGTGTGTGATGTGTGAGTGTGTGAGATGTGTGACAGTGTGCTTCATGTTTGACAGTGTGTATGATGTGTGACAGTGTGTGCGATGTGTGACAGTGTGTGCGATGTGTGACAGTGTGTATGATGTGTGACAGTGTGTATGATGTGTGACAGTGTGTGCGATGTGTGACAGTGAGTGCGATGTGTGACAGTGAGTGCGATGTGTGACAGTGTGTTTGATATCTGAAAGTGTGTTTGATGTGTGACAGGGTGTGTGACGTGTGACAGGGTGTGTGACGTGTGACAGGGTGTGTGACGCGTGACAGGGTGTCTGATGTGTGACAGTGAGTGCGATGTGTGACAGTGTGTGTGATGTGTGACAGCGTGTGTGATGTGTGACAGTGTGTGTGATACGTGACAGTTTGTGTGATGTGTGACAGTGTGTGCGATGTGTGACAGTGTGTGCGAGTGTGACAGTGTGTTTGATGTCTGACAGGGTGCATGATGTGTGACAGTGTTTGTGATGTGTGACAGTGTATGTGATGTGTGACAGTGTGTTTGATGTGTGAGTGTGTGTGTGATGTGTGACAGTGTATTTGATGTGTGATGTGATGTGTGACAGTGTGTGTGATGTGTGACAGTGTGTGTGATGTGTGACAGTATGATATGTGGCAGTGTGATGGATGTGTGACAGTTTGATGTGTAATATTGTGTTTGATGTGTGACAGTGTGTGTGATGTGTGACAGTGTATGTGATGTCTGACAGTTTGTTTGATGTGTGACAGTGTGTGTGATGTGTGACAGCGTGATATGTGGCAGTGTGTATGATGTGTGACAGTGAGTGCGATGTGTGACAGTGTGTGTGATGTGTGACAGTGCGTGTGATCTGTGACAGCGTCTGTGATGTGTGACAGTGTGTTTGATGTGTGACAGCGTGATATGTGGCAGTATGTTTGATGTGTGACAGTGTGCGATGTGTGACAGTGTGTACGATGTGTGACAGTGGGTGCGATGTGTGAAAGTGGGTGCAATGTGTGACAGTGGGTGCGATGTGTGACAGTGGGTGCGATGTGTGACAGTGGGTGCGATGTGTGACAGTGGGTGCGGTGTGTGACAGGGTGTTTGATGTCTGACAGTGTGTTTGATGTCTGACAGTGTGCCTGATGTGTGACAGTGTGTTTGATGTGTGACAGTATGTTTGATGTGTGACAGTATGTTTGATGTGTGACAGTATGTTTGATGTGTGACAGTGTGTGTGATGAGTGACAGTGTGTGATTTGTGACAGTGAGTGTGCCGTGTGAACATCTGTGTGATGTGTGACAGTGTTTGTGACGTGTGACAGGGTGTGTGACGTGTGACAGGGTGTGTGACGTGTGACAGAGTGTTTGAAATGTGACCACGTGTGATATGTGACAGTGAGTGCGATGTGTGACAGTGTGTGCGACGTGTGACAGTGTGTGTGATGTGTGACAGTGTGTGTGATGTGTGACAGCGTGTTTGATGTGTGACAGCGTGTGTGATGTGTGACAATGAGTGTGATGTGCAACCGTGGGTGTGACGCATGACAGAGTGGGTGTGATGCGTGACAGTGTGGGTGTGACGCGTGACAGTGTGGGTGTGACGCGTGACAGTGTGTGTGATGTGCGACAGTGTGATATGTGGCAGCATGTTTTTGATGTGTGACAGCGTATAATGTGTGACAGTGAGTGTGATGTGCAACCGTGTGTGTGATGTGTGTCAGTGAGTGCGATGTGTGACAGTGTGTGTGATGTGTGACAGTGTGTGTGATGTGTGACAGCATCTGTGATGTGTGACAGTGTGTTTGATGTGTGACAGATTGTGTGATGTGTGACAGCGTGATATGTGGCAGTGTGTTTGATGTGTGACAGTGTGCGATGTGTGACAGTGTGTGCGATGTGTCAAAGTGGGTGCGATGTGTGACAGTGGGTGCGATGTGTGACAGTGGGTGCGATGTGTGACAGTGGGTGCGATGTGTGACAGGGTGTTTGATGTCTGACAGTGTGCGTGATGTGTGACAGTGTGTTTGATGTGTGACAGTATGTTTGATGTGTGACTGTGTGTGTGATGTGTGACAGTGTGATATGTAGCAGTGTGTTTGATGAGTGACAGTGTGTGACTTGTGACAGTGAGTGTGACATGTGAACATCTGTGTGATGAGTGACAGTGTTTGTGACGTGTGACACGGTGTGTGACGTGTGACAGGGTGTGTGACGTGTGACAGGGTGTTTGCTGTGTGACAGTTTGTGTGATGTGTGACAGTGTGTGCGATGTGTGACAGTGTGTTTCATGTGTGAGTGTGTGTATGAAGTGTGACAGTTTGTGTGATGTGTGACAGTGTGTGTTATGTGTGACAGTGTGTGTGATGTGTGACATTGTGTATGATGCATGACAGTGTGTGTGATGTGTGACAGTTTGATATGTGGCAGTGTGTTTGATGTGTGACAGCGTATGATGTGTGACAGTGTGTGTGACGTGTGACAGTGTGCTTGATGTGTGACACTGTGATGTGTGGCAGTGTGTGTGATGTGTGACAGCATCTGTGATGTGCGACAGCGTCTGTGATGTGTGACAGCGTCTGTGATGTGTGACAGCGTCTGTGATGTGTGACAGTGTGTTTGATGTGTAGCAGTGTGTTTGATGTGTGTCAGTGAGTGCGATGTGTGACAGTGAGTGCGATGTGTGACAGTGAGTGCGATGTGTGAAAGTGGGTGCGATGTGTGACAGTGGGTGCGATGTGTGACAGTGGGTGTGATGTGTGACAGTGGGTGCGGTGTGTGACAGTGGGTGCGGTGTGTGACAGGGTGTTTGATGTCTGACAGTGTGTTTGATGTCTGACAGTGTGCCTGATGTCTGACAGTGTGTTTGATGTGTGACAGTATGTTTGATGTGTGACAGTATGTTTGATGTGTGACAGTGTGTGTGATGTGTGACAGTGTGTGTGATGTGTGACAGTGTGTGTGATGTGTGACAGTATGATATGTGGCAGTGTGTTTGATGTGTGACAGTGTGATGTGTAATATTGTGTTTGATGTGTGACAGTATGTTTGATGTGTGACAGTATGTTTGATGTGTGACAGTGTGTGTGATGTGTGACAGTGTGTGTGATGTGTGACAGTGTGTGTGATGTGTGACAGTATGATATGTGGCAGTGTGATGGATGTGTGACAGTGTGATGTGTAATATTGTGTTTGATGTGTGACAGTGTTTGTGATGTGTGACAGTGTGTGTGACGTGTGACAGTGTGCTTGATGTGTGACACTGTGATGTGTGGCAGTGTGTGTGATGGGTGACAGCATCTGTGATGTGTGACAGCATCTGTGATGTGTGACAGCGTCTGTGATGTGTGACAGCGTCTGTGATGTGTGACAGTGTGTTTGATGTATAGCAGTGTGTTTGATGTGTGTCAGTGAGTGCGATGTGTGACAGTGAGTGCGATGTGTGACAGTGTGTGCAATGTGTGTGAGTGTTTGTGATGTGTGAGTGTGTGTGATGTGTGAGTGTGTGAGATGTGTGACAGTGTGCTTCATGTTTGACAGTGTGTGCGATGTGTGACAGTGTGTGCGATGTGTGACAGTGTGTGCGATGTGTGACAGTGAGTGCGATGTGTGACAGTGAGTGCAATGTGTGACAGTGTGTGCGATGTGTGACAGTGTGTATGATCTGTGACAGTGTGTATGATGTGTGACAGTGTGTGCAATGTGTGACAGTGAGTGCGATGTGTGACAGTGAGTGCGATGTGTGACAGTGTGTTTGATATCTGAAAGTGTGTTTGATGTGTGACAGGGTGTGTGACGTGTGACAGGGTGTGTGACGTGTGACAGGGTGTGTGACGTGTGACAGGGTGTGTGACGCGTGACAGGGTGTCTGATGTGTGACAGTGAGTGCGATGTGTGACAGTGTGTGTGATGTGTGACAGCGTGTGTGATGTGTGACAGTGTGTGTGATACGTGACAGTTTGTGTGATGTGTGACAGTGTGTGCGATGTGTGACAGTGTGTGCGAGTGTGACAGTGTGTTTGATGTCTGACAGGGTGCATGATGTGTGACAGTGTGTGTGATGTGTGACAGTGTATGTGATGTGTGACATTGTGTTTGATGTGTCACAGTGTGTGTGATGTGTGACAGTGTGATATGTAGCAGTGTGTTTGATGAGTGACAGTGTGTGATTTGTGACAGTGAGTGTGACGTGTGAACATCTGTGTGATGTGTGACAGGGTCTTTAAAGTGTGACAGTGTGTGCGATGTGTGACAGTGTGTGCGATGTGTGACAGTGTGTGCGATGTGTGACAGTGTGTGCGATGTCTGACAGTGTGCGTGATGTGTGACAGTGTGTGTGATGTGTGACATTGTGTTTGATGTGTCACAGTGTGTTTGATGTGTGAGTGTGTGTGTGATGTGTGACAGTGTATTTGATGTGTGATGTGATGTGTGACAGTGTGTGTGAGGTCTGACAGTGTGTGTGATGTGTGACAGTATGATATGTGGCAGTGTGTTTGATGTGTGACAGTGTGATGTGTAATATTGTGTTTGATGTGTGACAGTGTGTGTGATGTGTGACAGTGTATGTGACGTGTGACAGTTTGTTTGATGTGTGAGTGTGTGTGTGATGTGTGACAGTGTATTTGATGTGTGATGTGATGTGTGACAGTGTGTGTGATGTGTGACAGCATCTGTGATGTGTGACAGCGTCTGTGATGTGTGACAGGGTCTGTGATGTGTGACAGCTTCTGTGATGTGTGACAGCGTCTGTGATGTGTGACAGTGTGTTTGATGTGTAGCAGTGTGTTTGATGTGTGTCAGTGAGTGCGATGTGTGACAGTGAGTGCGATGTGTGACAGTGAGTGCGATGTGTGACAGTGTGTGCAATGTGTGTGAGTGTTTGTGATGTGTGAGTGTGTGTGATGTGTGAGTGTGTGAGATGTGTGACAGTGTGCTTCATGTTTGACAGTGTGTATGATGTGTGACAGTGTGTGCGATGTGTGACAGTGTGTGCGATGTGTGACAGTGTGTATGATGTGTGACAGTGTGTATGATGTGTGACAGTGTGTGCGATGTGTGACAGTGAGTGCGATGTGTGACAGTGAGTGCGATGTGTGACAGTGTGTTTGATATCTGAAAGTGTGTTTGATGTGTGACAGGGTGTGTGACGTGTGACACGGTGTGTGCCGTGTGACAGGGTGTGTGACGCGTGACAGGGTGTCTGATGTGTGACAGTGAGTGCGATGTGTGACAGTGTGTGTGATGTGTGACAGCGTGTGTGATGTGTGACAGTGTGTGTGATACGTGACAGTTTGTGTGATGTGTGACAGTGTGTGCGATGTGTGACAGTGTGTGCGAGTGTGACAGTGTGTTTGATGTCTGACAGGGTGCATGATGTGTGACAGTGTTTGTGATGTGTGACAGTGTATGTGATGTGTGACAGTGTGTTTGATGTGTGAGTGTGTGTGTGATGTGTGACAGTGTATTTGATGTGTGATGTGATGTGTGACAGTGTGTGTGATGTGTGACAGTGTGTGTGATGTGTGACAGTATGATATGTGGCAGTGTGATGGATGTGTGACAGTTTGATGTGTAATATTGTGTTTGATGTGTGACAGTGTGTGTGATGTGTGACAGTGTATGTGATGTCTGACAGTTTGTTTGATGTGTGACAGTGTGTGTGATGTGTGACAGCGTGATATGTGGCAGTGTGTATGATGTGTGACAGTGAGTGCGATGTGTGACAGTGTGTGTGATGTGTGACAGTGCGTGTGATCTGTGACAGCGTCTGTGATGTGTGACAGTGTGTTTGATGTGTGACAGCGTGATATGTGGCAGTATGTTTGATGTGTGACAGTGTGCGATGTGTGACAGTGTGTACGATGTGTGACAGTGGGTGCGATGTGTGAAAGTGGGTGCGATGTGTGACAGTGGGTGCGATGTGTGACAGTGGGTGCGATGTGTGACAGTGGGTGCGATGTGTGACAGTGGGTGCGGTGTGTGACAGGGTGTTTGATGTCTGACAGTGTGTTTGATGTCTGACAGTGTGCCTGATGTGTGACAGTGTGTTTGATGTGTGACAGTATGTTTGATGTGTGACAGTATGTTTGATGTGTGACAGTATGTTTGATGTGTGACAGTGTGTGTGATGAGTGACAGTGTGTGATTTGTGACAGTGAGTGTGCCGTGTGAACATCTGTGTGATGTGTGACAGTGTTTGTGACGTGTGACAGGGTGTGTGACGTGTGACAGGGTGTGTGACGTGTGACAGAGTGTTTGAAATGTGACCACGTGTGATATGTGACAGTGAGTGCGATGTGTGACAGTGTGTGCGACGTGTGACAGTGTGTGTGATGTGTGACAGTGTGTGTGATGTGTGACAGCGTGTTTGATGTGTGACAGCGTGTGTGATGTGTGACAATGAGTGTGATGTGCAACCGTGGGTGTGACGCATGACAGAGTGGGTGTGATGCGTGACAGTGTGGGTGTGACGCGTGACAGTGTGGGTGTGACGCGTGACAGTGTGTGTGATGTGCGACAGTGTGATATGTGGCAGCATGTTTTTGATGTGTGACAGCGTATAATGTGTGACAGTGAGTGTGATGTGCAACCGTGTGTGTGATGTGTGTCAGTGAGTGCGATGTGTGACAGTGTGTGTGATGTGTGACAGTGTGTGTGATGTGTGACAGCATCTGTGATGTGTGACAGTGTGTTTGATGTGTGACAGATTGTGTGATGTGTGACAGCGTGATATGTGGCAGTGTGTTTGATGTGTGACAGTGTGCGATGTGTGACAGTGTGTGCGATGTGTCAAAGTGGGTGCGATGTGTGACAGTGGGTGCGATGTGTGACAGTGGGTGCGATGTGTGACAGTGGGTGCGATGTGTGACAGGGTGTTTGATGTCTGACAGTGTGCGTGATGTGTGACAGTGTGTTTGATGTGTGACAGTATGTTTGATGTGTGACTGTGTGTGTGATGTGTGACAGTGTGATATGTAGCAGTGTGTTTGATGAGTGACAGTGTGTGACTTGTGACAGTGAGTGTGACATGTGAACATCTGTGTGATGAGTGACAGTGTTTGTGACGTGTGACACGGTGTGTGACGTGTGACAGGGTGTGTGACGTGTGACAGGGTGTTTGCTGTGTGACAGTTTGTGTGATGTGTGACAGTGTGTGCGATGTGTGACAGTGTGTTTCATGTGTGAGTGTGTGTATGAAGTGTGACAGTTTGTGTGATGTGTGACAGTGTGTGTTATGTGAGACAGTGTGTGTGATGTGTGACATTGTGCATGATGCATGACAGTGTGTGTGATGTGTGACAGTTTGATATGTGGCAGTGTGTTTGATGTGTGACAGCGTATGATGTGTGACAGTGTGTGTGACGTGTGACAGTGTGCTTGATGTGTGACACTGTGATGTGTGGCAGTGTGTGTGATGTGTGACAGCATCTGTGATGTGCGACAGCGTCTGTGATGTGTGACAGCGTCTGTGATGTGTGACAGCGTCTGTGATGTGTGACAGTGTGTTTGATGTGTAGCAGTGTGTTTGATGTGTGTCAGTGAGTGCGATGTGTGACAGTGAGTGCGATGTGTGACAGTGAGTGCGATGTGTGAAAGTGGGTGCGATGTGTGACAGTGGGTGCGATGTGTGACAGTGGGTGTGATGTGTGACAGTGGGTGCGGTGTGTGACAGTGGGTGCGGTGTGTGACAGGGTGTTTGATGTCTGACAGTGTGTTTGATGTCTGACAGTGTGCCTGATGTCTGACAGTGTGTTTGATGTGTGACAGTATGTTTGATGTGTGACAGTATGTTTGATGTGTGACAGTGTGTGTGATGTGTGACAGTGTGTGTGATGTGTGACAGTGTGTGTGATGTGTGACAGTATGATATGTGGCAGTGTGTTTGATGTGTGACAGTGTGATGTGTAATATTGTGTTTGATGTGTGGCAGTTTGTGTGATGTGTGACAGTGTATGT
This sequence comes from Heterodontus francisci, assembly GCF_036365525.1. Lineage (NCBI taxonomy): Eukaryota > Metazoa > Chordata > Chondrichthyes > Heterodontiformes > Heterodontidae > Heterodontus > Heterodontus francisci. The sequence goes on from NC_090371.1 coordinate 240,591,454, forward strand.
GATGTGTGACAGTTTGTTTGATGTGTGAGTGTGTGCGTGATGTGTGACAGTGTGTGTGATGTGTGACAGTATGATATGTGGCAGTGTGATGGATGTGTGACAGTGTGATGTGTAATATTGTGTTTGATGTGTGACAGTGTTTGTGATGTGTGACAGTGTGTGTGACGTGTGACAGTGTGCTTGATGTGTGACACTGTGATGTGTGGCAGTGTGTGTGATGGGTGACAGCATCTGTGATGTGTGACAGCATCTGTGATGTGTGACAGCGTCTGTGATGTGTGACAGCGTCTGTGATGTGTGACAGTGTGTTTGATGTATAGCAGTGTGTTTGATGTGTGTCAGTGAGTGCGATGTGTGACAGTGAGTGCGATGTGTGACAGTGAGTGCGATGTGTGACAGTGTGTGCAATGTGTGTGAGTGTTTGTGATGTGTGAGTGTGTGTGATGTGTGAGTGTGTGAGATGTGTGACAGTGTGCTTCATGTTTGACAGTGTGTATGATGTGTGACAGTGTGTGCGATGTGTGACAGTGTGTGCGATGTGTGACAGTGTGTGCGATGTGTGACAGTGAGTGCGATGTGTGACAGTGAGTGCAATGTGTGACAGTGTGTGCGATGTGTGACAGTGTGTATGATCTGTGACAGTGTGTATGATGTGTGACAGTGTGTGCAATGTGTGACAGTGAGTGCGATGTGTGACAGTGAGTGCGATGTGTGACAGTGTGTTTGATATCTGAAAGTGTGTTTGATGTGTGACAGGGTGTGTGACGTGTGACAGGGTGTGTGACGTGTGACAGGGTGTGTGACGTGTGACAGGGTGTGTGACGCGTGACAGGGTGTCTGATGTGTGACAGTGAGTGCGATGTGTGACAGTGTGTGTGATGTGTGACAGCGTGTGTGATGTGTGACAGTGTGTGTGATACGTGACAGTTTGTGTGATGTGTGACAGTGTGTGCGATGTGTGACAGTGTGTGCGAGTGTGACAGTGTGTTTGATGTCTGACAGGGTGCATGATGTGTGACAGTGTGTGTGATGTGTGACAGTGTATGTGATGTGTGACATTGTGTTTGATGTGTCACAGTGTGTGTGATGTGTGACAGTGTGATATGTAGCAGTGTGTTTGATGAGTGACAGTGTGTGATTTGTGACAGTGAGTGTGACGTGTGAACATCTGTGTGATGTGTGACAGGGTCTTTAAAGTGTGACAGTGTGTGCGATGTGTGACAGTGTGTGCGATGTGTGACAGTGTGTGCGATGTGTGACAGTGTGTGCGATGTCTGACAGTGTGCGTGATGTGTGACAGTGTGTGTGATGTGTGACATTGTGTTTGATGTGTCACAGTGTGTTTGATGTGTGAGTGTGTGTGTGATGTGTGACAGTGTATTTGATGTGTGATGTGATATGTGACAGTGTGTGTGAGGTCTGACAGTGTGTGTGATGTGTGACAGTATGATATGTGGCAGTGTGTTTGATGTGTGACAGTGTGATGTGTAATATTGTGTTTGATGTGTGACAGTGTGTGTGATGTGTGACAGTGTATGTGACGTGTGACAGTTTGTTTGATGTGTGAGTGTGTGTGTGATGTGTGACAGTGTATTTGATGTGTGATGTGATGTGTGACAGTGTGTGTGATGTGTGACAGTGTGTGTGATGTGTGACAGTATGATATGTGGCAGTGTGATGGATGTGTGACAGTTTGATGTGTAATATTGTATTTGATGTGTGACAGTGTGTGTGATGTGTGACAGTGTATGTGATGTCTGACAGTTTGTTTGATGTGTGACAGTGTGTGTGATGTGTGACAGCGTGATATGTGGCAGTGTGTATGATGTGTGACAGTGAGTGCGATGTGTGACAGTGTGTGTGATGTGTGACAGTGCGTGTGATCTGTGACAGCGTCTGTGATGTGTGACAGTGTGTTTGATGTGTGACAGCGTGATATGTGGCAGTATGTTTGATGTGTGACAGTGTGCAATGTGTGACAGTGTGTATGATGTGTGACAGTGGGTGCGATGTGTGAAAGTGGGTGCGATGTGTGACAGTGGGTGCGATGTGTGACAGTGGGTGCGATGTGTGACAGTGGGTGCGGTGTGTGACAGGGTGTTTGATGTCTGACAGTGTGTTTGATGTCTGACAGTGTGTTTGATGTCTGACAGTGTGCCTGATGTGTGACAGTGTGTTTGATGTGTGACAGTATGTTTGATGTGTGACAGTTTGTTTGATGTGTGACAGTGTGTGTGATATGTAGAAGTGTGTTTGATGAGTGACAGTGTGTGATTTGTGACAGTGAGTGTGCCGTGTGAACATCTGTGTGATGTGTGACAGTGTTTGTGACGTGTGACAGGGTGTGTGATGTGTGACAGGGTGTGTGACGTGTGACAGAGTGTTTGAAATGTGACCACGTGTGATATGTGACAGTGAGTGCGATGTGTGACAGTGTGTGTGACGTGTGACAGTGTGTGTGATGTGTGACAGTGTGTGTGATGTGTGACAGTGTGTTTGATGTGTGACAGCGTGTGTGATGTGTGACAATGAGTGTGATGTGCAACCGTGGGTGTGACACGTGACAGAGTGGGTGTGATGCGTGACAGTGTGGGTGTGACGCGTGACAGTGTGGGTGTGACGCGTGACAGTGTGTGTGATGTGCGACAGTGTGATATGTGGCAGCATGTTTTTGATCTTTGACAGCGTATAATGTGTGACACTGAGTGTGATGTGCAACCGTGTGTTTGATGTGTGTCAGTGAGTGCGATGTGTGACAGTGAGTGCGATGTGTGACAGTGAGTGCGATGTGTGACAGTGTGTGCAATGTGTGTGAGTGTTTGTGATGTGTGAGTGTGTGTGATGTGTGAGTGTGTGAGATGTGTGACAGTGTGCTTCATGTTTGACAGTGTGTATGATGTGTGACAGTGTGTGCGATGTGTGACAGTGTGTGCGATGTGTGACAGTGTGTATGATGTGTGACAGTGTGTATGATGTGTGACAGTGTGTGCGATGTGTGACAGTGAGTGCGATGTGTGACAGTGAGTGCGATGTGTGACAGTGTGTTTGATATTTGAAAGTGTGTTTGATGTGTGACAGGGTGTGTGACGTGTGACAGGGTGTGTGACGTGTGACAGGGTGTGTGACGCGTGACAGGGTGTCTGATGTGTGACAGTGAGTGCGATGTGTGACAGTGTGTGTGATGTGTGACAGCGTGTGTGATGTGTGACAGTGTGTGTGATACGTGACAGTTTGTGTGATGTGTGACAGTGTGTGCGATGTGTGACAGTGTGTGCAAGTGTGACAGTGTGTTTGATGTCTGACAGGGTGCATGATGTGTGACAGTGTGTGTGATGTGTGACAGTGTATGTGATGTGTGACAGTGTGTTTGATGTGTGAGTGTGTGTGTGATGTGTGACAGTGTATTTGATGTGTGATGTGATGTGTGACAGTGTGTGTGATGTGTGACAGTATGATATGTGGCAGTGTGATGGATGTGTGACAGTTTGATGTGTAATATTGTGTTTGATGTGTGACAGTGTGTGTGATGTGTGACAGTGTATGTGATGTCTGACAGTTTGTTTGATGTGTGACAGTGTGTGTGATGTGTGACAGCGTGATATGTGGCAGTGTGTATGATGTGTGACAGTGAGTGCGATGTGTGACAGTGTGTGTGATGTGTGACAGTGCGTGTGATCTGTGACAGCGTCTGTGATATGTGACAGTGTGTTTGATGTGTGACAGCGTGATATGTGGCAGTATGTTTGATGTGTGACAGTGTGCGATGTGTGACAGTGTGTACGATGTGTGACAGTGGGTGCGATGTGTGAAAGTGGGTGCGATGTGTGACAGTGGGTGCGATGTGTGACAGTGGGTGCGATGTGTGACAGTGGGTGCGGTGTGTGACAGGGTGTTTGATGTCTGACAGTGTGTTTGATGTCTGACAGTGTGCCTGATGTGTGACAGTGTGTTTGATGTGTGACAGTATGTTTGATGTGTGACAGTATGTTTGATGTGTGACAGTGTGTGTGATCTGTAGCAGTGTGTTTGATGAGTGACAGTGTGTGATTTGTGACAGAGAGTGTGCCGTGTGAACATCTGTGTGATGTGTGACAGTGTTTGTGACGTGTGACAGGGTGTGTGACGTGTGACAGGGTGTGTGACGTGTGACAGAGTGTTTGAAATGTGACCACGTGTGATATGTGACAGTGAGTGCGATGTGTGACAGTGTGTGCGACGTGTGACAGTGTGTATGATGTGTGACAGCGTGTGTGATGTGTGACAGCGTGTTTGATGTGTGACAGCGTGTGTGATGTGTGACAATGAGTGTGATGTGCAACCGTGGGTGTGACGCGTGACAGAGTGGGTGTGATGCGTGACAGTGTGGGTGTGACGCGTGACAGTGTGGGTGTGATGCGTGACAGTGTGTGTGATGTGCGACAGTGTGATATGTGGCAGCATGTTTTTGATGTGTGACAGCGTATAATGTGTGACAGTGAGTGTGATGTGCAACCGTGTGTGTGATGTGTGTCAGTGAGTGCGATGTGTGACAGTGTGTGTGATGTCTGACAGTGTGCGTGATGTGTGACAGTGTGTGTGATGTGTGACAGTGTTTGTGATGTGTGACATTGTGTTTGATGTGTCACAGTGTGTTTGATGTGTGAGTGTGTGTGTGATGTGTGACAGTGTATTTGATGTGTGATGTGATGTGTGACAGTGTGTGTGAGGTGTGACAGTGTGTGTGATGTGTGACAGTATGATATGTGGCAGTGTGTTTGATGTGTGACAGTGTGATGTGTAATATTGTGTTTGATGTGTGGCAGTTTGTGTGATGTGTGACAGTGTATGTGATGTGTGACAGTTTGTTTGATGTGTGAGTGTGTGCGTGATGTGTGACTGTGTATTTGATGTGTGATGTGATGTGTGACAGTGTGTGTGATGTGTGACAGTGTGTGTGATGTGTGACAGTATGATATGTGGCAGTGTGATGGATGTGTGACAGTGTGATGTGTAATATTGTGTTTGATGTGTGACAGTGTTTGTGATGTGTGACAGTGTGTGTGACGTGTGACAGTGTGCTTGATGTGTGACACTGTGATGTGTGGCAGTGTGTGTGATGTGTGACAGCATCTGTGATGTGTGACAGCGTCTGTGATGTGTGACAGGGTCTGTGATGTGTGACAGCGTCTGTGATGTGTGACAGTGTGTTTGATGTGTAGCAGTGTGTTTGATGTGTGTCAGTGAGTGCGATGTGTGACAGTGAGTGCGATGTGTGACAGTGAGTGCGATGTGTGACAGTGTGTGCAATGTGTGTGAGTGTTTGTGATGTGTGAGTGTGTGTGATGTGTGAGTGTGTGAGATGTGTGACAGTGTGCTTCATGTTTGACAGTGTGTATGATGTGTGACAGTGTGTGCGATGTGTGACAGTGTGTATGATGTGTGACAGTGTGTATGATGTGTGACAGTGTGTGCGATGTGTGACAGTGAGTGCGATGTGTGACAGTGAGTGCGATGTGTGACAGTGTGTTTGATATCTGAAAGTGTGTTTGATGTGTGACAGGGTGTGTGACGTGTGACAGGGTGTGTGACGTGTGACAGGGTGTGTGACGCGTGACAGGGTGTCTGATGTGTGACAGTGAGTGCGATGTGTGACAGTGTGTGTGATGTGTGACAGCGTGTGTGATGTGTGACAGTGTGTGTGATACGTGACAGTTTGTGTGATGTGTGACAGTGTGTGCGATGTGTGACAGTGTGTGCGAGTGTGACAGTGTGTTTGATGTCTGACAGGGTGCATGATGTGTGACAGTGTTTGTGATGTGTGACAGTGTATGTGATGTGTGACAGTGTGTTTGATGTGTGAGTGTGTGTGTGATGTGTGACAGTGTATTTGATGTGTGATGTGATGTGTGACAGTGTGTGTGATGTGTGACAGTGTGTGTGATGTGTGACAGTATGATATGTGGCAGTGTGATGGATGTGTGACAGTTTGATGTGTAATATTGTGTTTGATGTGTGACAGTGTGTGTGATGTGTGACAGTGTATGTGATGTCTGACAGTTTGTTTGATGTGTGACAGTGTGTGTGATGTGTGACAGCGTGATATGTGGCAGTGTGTATGATGTGTGACAGTGAGTGCGATGTGTGACAGTGTGTGTGATGTGTGACAGTGCGTGTGATCCGTGACAGCGTCTGTGATGTGTGACAGTGTGTTTGATGTGTGACAGCGTGATATGTGGCAGTATGTTTGATGTGTGACAGTGTGCGATGTGTGACAGTGTGTACGATGTGTGACAGTGGGTGCGATGTGTGAAAGTGGGTGCGATGTGTGACAGTGGGTGCGATGTGTGACAGTGGGTGCGATGTGTGACAGTGAGTGCGGTGTGTGACAGGGTGTTTGATGTCTGACAGTGTGTTTGATGTCTGACAGTGTGCCTGATGTGTGACAGTGTGTTTGATGTGTGACAGTATGTTTGATGTGTGACAGTATGTTTGATGTGTGACAGTGTGTGTGATCTGTAGCAGTGTGTTTGATGAGTGACACTGTGTGATTTGTGACAGTGAGTGTGCCGTGTGAACATCTGTGTGATGTGTGACAGTGTTTGTGACGTGTGACAGGGTGTGTGACGTGTGACAGGGTGTGTGACGTGTGACAGAGTGTTTGAAATGTGACCACGTGTGATATGTGACAGTGAGTGCGATGTGTGACAGTGTGTGCGACGTGTGACAGTGTGTGTGATGTGTGACAGTGTGTGTGATGTGTGACAGCGTGTTTGATGTGTGACAGCGTGTGTGATGTGTGACAATGAGTGTGATGTGCAACCGTGGGTGTGACGCATGACAGAGTGGGTGTGATGCGTGACAGTGTGGGTGTGACGCGTGACAGTGTGGGTGTGACGCGTGACAGTGTGTGTGATGTGCGACAGTGTGATATGTGGCAGCATGTTTTTGATGTGTGACAGCGTATAATGTGTGACAGTGAGTGTGATGTGCAACCGTGTGTGTGATGTGTGTCAGTGAGTGCGATGTGTGACAGTGTGTGTGATGTGTGACAGTGTGTGTGATGTGTGACAGCATCTGTGATGTGTGACAGTGTGTTTGATGTGTGACAGATTGTGTGATGTGTGACAGCGTGATATGTGGCAGTGTGTTTGATGTGTGACAGTGTGCGATGTGTGACAGTGTGTGCGATGTGTCAAAGTGGGTGCGATGTGTGACAGTGGGTGCGATGTGTGACAGTGGGTGCGATGTGTGACAGGGTGTTTGATGTCTGACAGTGTGCGTGATGTGTGACAGTGTGTTTGATGTGTGACAGTATGTTTGATGTGTGACTGTGTGTGTGATGTGTGACAGTGTGATATGTAGCAGTGTGTTTGATGAGTGACAGTGTGTGACTTGTGACAGTGAGTGTGACATGTGAACATCTGTGTGATGAGTGACAGTGTTTGTGACGTGTGACACGGTGTGTGACGTGTGACAGGGTGTGTGACGTGTGACAGGGTGTTTGCTGTGTGACAGTTTGTGTGATGTGTGACAGTGTGTGCGATGTGTGACAGTGTGTTTCATGTGTGAGTGTGTGTATGAAGTGTGACAGTTTGTGTGATGTGTGACAGTGTGTGTTATGTGTGACAGTGTGTGTGATGTGTGACATTGTGTATGATGCATGACAGTGTGTGTGATGTGTGACAGTTTGATATGTGGCAGTGTGTTTGATGTGTGACAGCGTATGATGTGTGACAGTGTGTGTGACGTGTGACAGTGTGCTTGATGTGTGACACTGAGATGTGTGGCAGTGTGTGTGATGTGTGACAGCATCTGTGATGTGCGACAGCGTCTGTGATGTGTGACAGCGTCTGTGATGTGTGACAGCGTCTGTGATGTGTGACAGTGTGTTTGATGTGTAGCAGTGTGTTTGATGTGTGTCAGTGAGTGCGATGTGTGACAGTGAGTGCGATGTGTGACAGTGGGTGCGATGTGTGAAAGTGGGTGCGATGTGTGACAGTGGGTGCGATGTGTGACAGTGGGTGTGATGTGTGACAGTGGGTGCGGTGTGTGACAGTGGGTGCGGTGTGTGACAGGGTGTTTGATGTCTGACAGTGTGTTTGATGTCTGACAGTGTGCCTGATGTGTGACAGTGTGTTTGATGTGTGACAGTATGTTTGATGTGTGACAGTATGTTTGATGTGTGACAGTGTGTGTGATGTGTGACAGTGTGTGTGATGTGTGACAGTGTGTGTGATTTGTGACAGTGTGATATGTAGCAGTGTGTTTGATGAGTGACAGTGTGTGATTTGTGACAGTGAGTGTGCCGTGTGAACATCTGTGTGATGTGTGTCAGTGTTTGCGACGTGTGACAGGGTGTGTGACGTGTGACAGGGTGTGTGACGTGTGACAGAGAGTTTGAAATGTGACCACGTGTGATATGTGACAGTGAGTGCGATGTGTGACAGTGTGTGTGACGTGTGGCAGTGTGTGTGATGTGTGACAGTGTGTGTGATGTGTGACAGTGTATGTGATGTGTGACAGTGTATGTGATGTGTCACAGTGTGTTTGATGTGTGACAGCGTGTTTGATGTGTGACAGTGTGTTTGATGTGTGAGTGTGTGTGTGATGTGTGACAGTGAGTGCGATGTGTGACAGTGTGTTTGATATCTGAAAGTGTGTTTGATGTGTGACAGGGTGTGTGACGTGTGACAGGGTGTGTGACGTGTGACAGGGTGTGTGACGCGTGACAGGGTGTGTGATGTGTGACAGTGAGTGCGATGTGTGACACTGTGTGTGATGTGTGACAGCGTGTGTGATGTGTGACAGTGTGTGTGATATGTGACAGTTTGTGTGATGTGCGACAGTGTGTGCGATGTGTGACAGTGTGTGCGAGTGTGACAGTGTGTTTGATGTCTGACAGTGTGCATGATGTGTGACAGTGTGTGTGATGTGTGACAGTGTGTGTGATGTGTGACATTGTGTTTGATGTGTCACAGTGTGTTTGGTGTGTGAGTGTGTGTGTGATGTGTGACAGTGTATTTGATGTGTGATGTGATGTGTGACAGTGTGTGTGATGTGTGACAGTGTGTGTGATGTGTGACAGGCTGATATGTGGCTGTGTGTTTGATGTGTGACAGTGTGATATGTAATATTGTGATTGATGTGTGACAGTGTGTGTGATGTGTGACAGTGTATGTGAAGTGTGACAGTTTGTTTGATGTGTGACAGTGTGTGTGATGTGTGACAGCGTGATATGTGGCAGTGTGTAAGATGTGTGACAGTGTGTGTGATGTCTGACAGTGTGCGTGATGTGTCACAGTGTGTTTGATGTGTGAGTGTGTGTGTGATGTGTGACAGTGTATCTGATGTGTGATGTGATGTGTGACAGTTTGTGTGAGGTGTGACAGTGTGTGTGATGTTTGACAGTATGATATGTGGCAGTGTGTTTGATGTGTGACAGTGTGATGTGTAATATTGTGTTTGATGTGTGACAGTGTGTGTGATGTGTGACAGTGTATGTGATGTGTGACAGTTTGTTTGATGTGTGAGTGTGTGTGTGATGTGTGACAGTGTATTTGATGTGTGATGTGATGTGTGACAGTGTGTGTGATGTGTGACAGTGTGTGTGATGTGTGACAGTATGATATGTGGCAGTGTGATGGATGTGTGACAGTTTGATGTGTAATATTGTGTTTGATGTGTGACAGTGTGTGTGATGTGTGACAGTGTATTTGATGTGTGACAGTTTGTTTGATGTGTGACAGTGTGTGTGATGTGTGACAGCGTGATATGTGGCAGTGTGTTTGATGTGTGACAGTGAGTGCGATGTGTGACAGTGTGTGTGATGTGTGACAGTGCGTGTGATCTGTGACAGCGTCTGTGATGTGTGACAGTGTGTTTGATGTGTGACAGCGTGATATGTGGCAGTATGTTTGATGTGTGACAGTGTGCGATGTGTGACAGTGTGTACGATGTGTGACAGTGGGTGCGATGTGCAAAAGTGGGTGCGATGTGTGACAGTGGGTGCGATGTGTGACAGTGGGTGCGATGTGTGACAGTGGGTGCGGTGTGTGACAGGGTGTTTGATGTCTGACAGTGTGTTTGATGTCTGACAGTGTGCCTGATGTGTGACAGTGTGTTTGATGTGTGACAGTATGTTTGATGTGTGACAGTATGTTTGATGTGTGACAGTGTGTGTGATGTGTGACAGTGTGTGTGATTTGTGACAGTGTGATATGTAGCAGTGTGTTTGATGAGTGACAGTGTGTGATTTGTGACAGTGAGTGTGCCGTGTGAACATCTGTGTGATGTGTGTCAGTGTTTGTGACGTGTGACAGGGTGTGTGACGTGTGACAGGGTGATATGTGGCAGTGTGTTTGATGTGTGACAGTGTGCGATGTGTGACAGTGTGTGCGATGTGTGAAAGTGGGTGCGATGTGTGACAGTGGGTGCGATGTGTGACAGTGGGTGCGATGTGTGACAGGGTGTTTGATGTCTGACAGTGTGTTTGATGTCTGACAGTGTGTTTGATGTCTGACAGTGTGCGTGATGTGTGACAGTGTGTGCGATGTGTGACAGTGTGTTTCATGTGTGAGTGTGTGTATGAAGTGTGACAGTCTGTGTGATGTGTGACAGTGTGTGTTATGTGTGACAGTGTGTGTGATGTGTGACATTGTGTATGATGCATGACAGTGTGTGTGATGTGTGACAGTTTGATATGTGGCAGTGTGTTTGATGTGTGACAGCGTATGATGTGTGACAGTGTGTGTGACGTGTGACAGTGTGCTTGATGTGTGACACTGTGATGTGTGGCAGTGTGTTTGATGTGTGACAGCATCTGTGATGTGTGACAGCGTCTGTGATGTGTGACAGCGTCTGTGATGTGTGACAGTGTGTTTGATGTGTAGCAGTGTGTTTGATGTGTGTCAGTGAGTGCGATGTGTGACAGTGAGTGCGATGTGTGACAGTGTGTGCGATGTGTGTGAGTGTGTGTGATGTGTGAGTGTGTGAGATGTGTGACAGTGTGCTTCATGTTTGACAGTGTGTATGATGTGTGACAGTGTGTGCGATGTGTGACAGTGTGTATGATGTGTGACAGTGTGTATGATGTGTGATAGTGTGTGCGATGTGTGACAGTGAGTGCGATGTGTGACAGTGAGTGCGATGTGTGACAGTGTGTTTAATATCTGAAAGTGTGTTTGATGTGTGATAGGGTGTGTGACGTGTGACAGGGTGTGTGACGTGTGACAGGGTGTGTGACGTGTGACAGGGTGTGTGACGCGTGACAGGGTGTGTGATGTGTGACAGTGAGTGCGATGTGTGACAGTGTGTGTGATGTGTGACAGCGTGTGTGATGTGTGACAGTGTGTGTGATATGTGACAGTTTGTGTGATGTGTGACAGTGTGTGCGATGTGTGACAGTGTGTGCGAGTGTGACAGTGTGTTTGATGTCTGACAGTGTGCATGATGTGTGACAGTGTGTGTGATGTGTGACAGTGTATGTGATGTGTGACATTGTGTTTGATGTGTCACAGTGTGTTTGATGTGTGACAGTGTGTTTGATGTGTGACAGTGTGTTTGATGTGTGAGTGTGTGTGTGATGTGTGACAGTGTATTTGATGTGTGATGTGATGTGTGACAGTGTGTGTGATGTGTGACAGTGTGTGTGATGTGTGACAGGCTGATATGTGGCAGTGTGTTTGATGTGTGACAGTGTGATATGTAATATTGTGTTTGATGTGTGACAGTGTGTGTGATGTATGACAGTGTATGTGATGTGTGACAGTTTGTTTGATGTGTGACAGCGTGATATGTGGCAGTATGTTTGATGTGTGACAGTGTGCGATGTGTGACAGTGTGTACGATGTGCGACAGTGGGTGCGATGTGCAAAAGTGGGTGCGATGTGTGACAGTGGGTGCGATGTGTGACAGTGGGTGCGATGTGTGACAGTGGGTGTGGTGTGTGACAGGGTGTTTGATGTCTGACAGTGTGTTTGATGTCTGACAGTGTGCCTGATGTGTGACAGTGTGTTTGATGTGTGACAGTATGTTTGATGTGTGACAGTATGTTTGATGTGTGACAGTGTGTGTGATTTGTGACAGTGTGATATGTAGCAGTGTGTTTGATGAGTGACAGTGTGTGATTTGTGACAGTGAGTGTGCCGTGTGAACATCTGTGTGACGTGTGTCAGTGTTTGTGACGTGTGACAGGGTGTGTGACGTGTGACAGGGTGTGTGACGTGTGACAGAGTGTTTGAAATGTGACCACGTGTGATATGTGACAGTGAGTGCGATGTGTGACAGTGTGTGCGACGTGTGACAGTCTGTGTGATGTGTGACAGCGTGTTTGATGTGTGACAGCGTGTGTGATGTGTGACAATGAGTGTGATGTGCAACCGTGGGTGTGACGCGTGACAGAGTGGGTGTGATGCGTGACAGTGTGGGTGTGACGCGTGACAGTGTGGGTGTGATGCGTGACAGTGTGTGTGATGTGCGACAGTGTGATATGTGGCAGCATGTTTTTGATGTGTGACAGCGTATAATGTGTGACAGTGAGTGTGATGTGCAACCGTGTGTGTGATGTGTGTCAGTGAGTGCGATGTGTGACACTGTGTGTGATGTGTGACAGTGTGTGTGATGTGTGACAGCATCTGTGATGTGTGACAGTGTGTTTGATGTGTGACAGATTGTGTGATGTGTGACAGCGTGATATGTGGCAGTGTGTTTGATGTGTGACAGTGTGCGATGTGTGTCAGTGAGTGCGATGTGTGACAGTGTGTGTGATGTGTGACAGTGTGTGTGATGTGTGACAGCATCTGTGATGTGTGACAGTGTGTTTGATGTGTGACAGATTGTGTGATGTGTGACAGCGTGATATGTGGCAGTGTGTTTGATGTGTGACAGTGTGCGATGTGTGACAGTGTGTGCGATGTGTGAAAGTGGGTGCGATGTGTGACAGTGGGTGCGATGTGTGACAGTGGGTGCGATGTGTGACAGGGTGTTTGATGTCTGACAGTGTGTTTGATGTCTGACAGTGTGTTTGATGTCTGACAGTGTGCGTGATGTGTGACAGTGTGTTTGATGTGTGACAGTATGTTTGATGTGTGACTGTGTGTGTGATGTGTGACAGTGTGTGTGATGTGTGACAGTGTGATATGTAGCAGTGTGTTTGATGAGTGACAGTGTGTGACTTGTGACAGTGAGTGTGACATGTGAACATCTGTGTGATGAGTGACAGTGTTTCTGACGTGTGACACGGTGTGTGACGTGTGACAGGGTGTGTGACGTGTGACAGGGTGTTTGCTGTGTGACAGTTTGTGTGATGTGTGACAGTGTGTGCGATGTGTGACAGTGTGTTTCATGTGTGAGTGTGTGTATGAAGTGTGACAGTCTGTGTGATGTGTGACAGTGTGTGTTATGTGTGACAGTGTGTGTGATGTGTGACATTGTGTATGATGCATGACAGTGTGTGTGATGTGTGACAGTTTGATATGTGGCAGTGTGTTTGATGTGTGACAGCGTATGATGTGTGACAGTGTGTGTGACGTGTGACAGTGTGCTTGATGTGTGACACTGAGATGTGTGGCAGTGTGTGTGATGTGTGACAGCATCTGTGATGTGTGACAGCGTCTGTGATATGTGACAGCGTCTGTGATGTGTGACAGTGTGTTTGATGTGTAGCAGTGTGTTTGATGTGTGTCAGTGAGTGCGATGTGTGACAGTGAGTGCGATGTGTGACAGTGTGTGCGATGTGTGTGAGTGTTTGTGATGTCTGAGTGTGTGTGATGTGTGAGTGTGTGAGATGTGTGACAGTGTGCTTCATGTTTGACAGTGTGTATGATGTGTGACAGTGTGTGCGATGTGTGACAGTGTGTATGATGTGTGACAGTGTGTATGATGTGTGATAGTGTGTGCGATGTGTGACAGTGAGTGCGATGTGTGACAGTGAGTGCGATGTGTGACAGTGTGTTTGATATCTGAAAGTGTGTTTGATGTGTGACAGGGTGTGTGACGTGTGACAGGGTGTGTGACGTGTGACAGGGTGTGTGACGTGTGACAGGGTGTGTGACGCATGACAGGGTGTGTGATGTGTGACAGTGAGTGCGATGTGTGACAGTGTGTGTGATGTGTGACAGCGTGTGTGATGTGTGACAGTGTGTGTGATATGTGACAGTTTGTGTGATGTGTGACAGTGTGTGCGATGTGTGACAGTGTGTGCGAGTGTGACAGTGTGTTTGATGTCTGACAGTGTGCATGATGTGTGACAGTGTGTGTGATGTGTGACAGTGTATGTGATGTGTGACATTGTGTTTGATGTGTCACAGTGTGTTTGATGTGTGACAGTGTGTTTGATGTGTGACAGTGTGTTTGATGTGTGAGTGTGTGTGTGATGTGTGACAGTGTATTTGATGTGTGATGTGATGTGTGACAGTGTGTGTGATGTGTGACAGTGTGTGTGATGTGTGACAGGCTGATATGTGGCAGTGTGTTTGATGTGTGACAGTGTGATATGTAATATTGTGTTTGATGTGTGACAGTTTGTTTGATGTGTGACAGTGTGTGTGATGTGTGACAGCGTGATATGTGGCAGTGTGTGTGATGTGTGACAGTGTGTGTGATGTGTGACAGCGACTGTGATGTGTGACAGTGTGTTTGATGTGTGACAGATTGTGTGATGTGTGACAGCGTGATATGCGGCAGTGTGTTTGATATGTGACAGTGTGCGATGTGTGACAGTGTGTGCGATGTGTGACAGTGTGTGCGATGTGTGAAAGTGGGTGCGATGTGTGACAGTGGGTGCGATGTGTGACAGTGGGTGCGATGTGTGACAGGGTGTTTGATGTCTGACAGTGTGTTTGATGTCTGACAGTGTGTGTGGTGTGTGATGTGTGATAGTGTGTTTGATGTCTGACAGTATGTTTGATGTGTGACAGTGTGATATGTAGCAGTGTGTTTGATGAGTGACAGTGTGTGATTTGTGACAGTGTGTGTGACGTGTGAACATCTGTGTGATGTGTGAAAGGGTCTTTGAAGTGTGACAGTGTGTGCGATGTGTGACAGTGTGTGTGATGTGTGACAGTGTGTTTGATGTGTGAGTGTGTGTGTGATGTGTGACAGTGTATTTGATGTGTGATGTGATGTGTGACAGTGTGTGTGATGTGTGACAGTGTGTGTGATGTGTGACAGGCTGATATGTGGCAGTGTGTTTGATGTGTGACAGTGTGATATGTAATATTGTGTTTGATGTGTGACAGTGTGTGTGATGTGTGACAGTGTATGTGATGTGTGACAGTTTGTTTGATGTGTGACAGTGTGTGTGATGTGTGACAGCGTGATATGTGGCAGTGTGTTTGATGTGTGACAGTGTGTGTGATGTCTGACAGTGTGCGTGATGTGTGACAGTGTGTGTGATGTGTGACAGTGTATGTGATGTGTGACATTGTGTTTGATGTGTCACAGTGTGTTTGATGTGTGAGTGTGTGTGTGATGTGTGACAGTGTATTTGATGTGTGATGTGATGTGTGACAGTGTGTGTGAGGTGTGACAGTGTGTGTGATGTGTGACAGTATGATATGTGGCAGTGTGTTTGATGTGTGACAGTGTGATGTGTAATATTGTGTTTGATGTGTGACAGTGTGTGTGATGTGTGACAGTGTATGTGATGTGTGACAGTTTCTTTGATGTGTGAGTGCGTGTGTGATGTGTGACAGTGTATTTGATGTGTGATGTGATGTGTGACAGTGTGTGTGATGTGTGACAGTGTGTCTGATGTGTGACAGTATGATATGTGGCAGTGTGATGGATGTGTGACAGTTTGATGTGTAATATTGTGTTTGATGTGTGACAGTGTGTGTGATGTGTGACAGTGTATTTGATGTGTGACAGTTTGTTTGATGTGTGACAGTGTGTGTGATGTGTGACAGCGTGATATGTGGCAGTGTGTTTGATGTGTGACAGTGAGTGCGATGTGTGACAGTGTGTGCGACGTGTGACAGTGCGTGTGATCTGTGACAGCGTCTGTGATGTGTGACAGTGTGTTTGATGTGTGACAGCGTGATATGTGGCAGTATGTTTGATGTGTGACAGTGTGCGATGTGTGACAGTGTGTACGATGTGTGACAGTGGGTGCGATGTGCAAAAGTGGGTGCGATGTGTGATAGTGGGTGCGATGTGTGACAGTGGGTGCGATGTGTGACAGTGGGTGCGGTGTGTGACAGGGTGTTTGATGTCTGACAGTGTGTTTGATGTCTGACAGTGTGCCTGATGTGTGACAGTGTGTTTGATGTGTGACAGTATGTTTGATGTGTGACAGTATGTTTGATGTGTGACAGTGTGTGTGCTGTGTGACATTGTGTGTGATTCGTGACAGTGTGATATGTAGCAGTGTGTTTGATGAGTGACAGTGTGTGATTTGTGACAGTGAGTGTGCCGTGTGAACATCTGTGTGATGTGTGTCAGTGTTTGTGACGTGTGACAGGGTGTGTGACGTGTGACAGGGTGTGAGACGTGTGACAGAGTGTTTGAAATGTGACCACGTGTGATATGTGACTGTGAGTGCGATGTGTGACAGTGTGTGCGACGTGTGACAGTGTGTGTGATGTGTGACAGTCTGTGTGATGTGTGACAGCGTGTTTGATGTGTGACAGCGTGTGTGATGTGTGACAATGAGTGTGATGTGCAACCGTGGGTGTGACGCGTGACAGAGTGGGTGTGATGCGTAACAGTGTGGGTGTGACGCGTGACAGTGTGGGTGTGATGTGTGACAGTGTGTGTGATGTGCGACAGTGTGATATGTGGCAGCATGTTTTTGATGTGTGACAGCGTATAATGTGAGACAGTGAGTGTGATGTGCAACCGTGTGTGTGATGTGTGTCAGTGAGTGCGATGTGTGACAGTGTGTGTGATGTGTGACAGTGCGTGTGATGTGTGACAGCATCTGTGATGTGTGACAGTGTGTTTGATGTGTGACAGATTGTGTGATGTGTGACAGCGTGATATGTGGCAGTGTGTTTGATGTGTGACAGTGTGCGATGTGTGTCAGTGAGAGCGATGTGTGACAGTGTGTGTGATGTGTGACGGTGTGTGTGATGTGTGACAGCATCTGTGATGTGTGACAGTGTGTTTGATGTGTGACAGATTGTGTGATGTGTGACAGTGTGCGATGTGTGACAGTGTGTGCGATGTGTGAAAGTGGGTGCGATGTGTGACAGTGGGTGCGATGTGTGACAGTGGGTGCGGTGTGTGACAGGGTGTTTGATGTCTGACAGTGTGTTTGATGTCTGACAGTGTGCCTGATGTGTGACAGTGTGTTTGATGTGTGACAGTATGTTTGATGTGTGACAGTATGTTTGATGTGTGACAGTGTGTGTGCTGTGTGACATTGTGTGTGATTCGTGACAGTGTGATATGTAGCAGTGTGTTTGATGAGTGACAGTGTGTGATTTGTGACAGTGAGTGTGCCGTGTGAACATCTGTGTGATGTGTGTCAGTGTTTGTGACGTGTGACAGGGTGTGTGACGTGTGACAGGGTGTGAGACGTGTGACAGAGTGTTTGAAATGTGACCACGTGTGATATGTGACTGTGAGTGCGATGTGTGACAGTGTGTGCGACGTGTGACAGTGTGTGTGATGTGTGACAGTCTGTGTGATGTGTGACAGCGTGTTTGATGTGTGACAGCGTGTGTGATGTGTGACAATGAGTGTGATGTGCAACCGTGGGTGTGACGCGTGACAGAGTGGGTGTGATGCGTAACAGTGTGGGTGTGACGCGTGACAGTGTGGGTGTGATGTGTGACAGTGTGTGTGATG
Source organism: Heterodontus francisci (assembly GCF_036365525.1). Taxonomy (NCBI): domain Eukaryota; kingdom Metazoa; phylum Chordata; class Chondrichthyes; order Heterodontiformes; family Heterodontidae; genus Heterodontus; species Heterodontus francisci. Next base: position 240,609,223 of record NC_090371.1, read on the forward strand.
TGCGACAGTGTGATATGTGGCAGCATGTTTTTGATGTGTGACAGCGTATAATGTGAGACAGTGAGTGTGATGTGCAACCGTGTGTGTGATGTGTGTCAGTGAGTGCGATGTGTGACAGTGTGTGTGATGTGTGACAGTGCGTGTGATGTGTGACAGCATCTGTGATGTGTGACAGTGTGTTTGATGTGTGACAGATTGTGTGATGTGTGACAGCGTGATATGTGGCAGTGTGTTTGATGTGTGACAGTGTGCGATGTGTGTCAGTGAGAGCGATGTGTGACAGTGTGTGTGATGTGTGACGGTGTGTGTGATGTGTGACAGCATCTGTGATGTGTGACAGTGTGTTTGATGTGTGACAGATTGTGTGATGTGTGACAGTGTGCGATGTGTGACAGTGTGTGCGATGTGTGAAAGTGGGTGCGATGTGTGACAGTGGGTGCGATGTGTGACAGTCGGTGCGATGTGTGACAGGGTGTTTGATGTCTGACAGTGTGTTTGATGTCTGACAGTGTGTTTGATGTCTGACAGTGTGCGTGATGTGTGACAGTGTGTTTGATGTGTGACAGTATGTTTGATGTGTGACTGTGTGTGTGATGTGTGACAGTGTGTGTGATGTGTGACAGTGTGATATGTAGCAGTGTGTTTGATGAGTGACAGTGTGTGACTTGTGACAGTGAGTGTGACATGTGAACATCTGTGTGATGAGTGACAGTGTTTGTGACGTGTGACACGGTGTGTGACGTGTGACAGGGTGTGTGACGTGTGACAGGGTGTTTGCTGTGTGACAGTTTGTGTGATGTGTGACAGTGTGTGCGATGTGTGACAGTGTGTTTCATGTGTGAGTGTGTGTATGAAGTGTGACCGTCTGTGTGATGTGTGACAGTGTGTGTTATGTGTGACAGTGTGTGTGATGTGTGACATTGTGTATGATGCATGACAGTGTGTGTGATGTGTGACAGTTTGATATGTGGCAGTGTGTTTGATGTGTGACAGCGTATGATGTGTGACAGTGTGTGTGACGTGTGACAGTGTGCTTGATGTGTGACACTGTGATGTGTGGCAGTGTGTGTGATGTGTGACAGCATCTGTGATGTGTGACAGCGTCTGTGATGTGTGACAGCGTCTGTGATGTGTGACAGTGTGTTTGATGTGTAGCAGTGTGTTTGATGTGTGTCAGTGAGTGCGATGTGTGACAGTGAGTGCGATGTGTGACAGTGTGTGCGATGTGTGTGAGTGTTTGTGATGTGTGAGTGTGTGTGATGTGTGAGTGTGTGAGATGTGTGACAGTGTGCTTCATGTTTGACAGTGTGTATGATGTGTGACAGTGTGTGCGATGTGTGACAGTGTGTGCGATGTGTGACAGTGTGTATGATGTGTGACAGTGTGTATGATGTGTGATAGTGTGTGCGATGTGTGACAGTGAGTGCGATGTGTGACAGTGAGTGCGATGTGTGACAGTGTGTTTGATATCTGAAAGTGTGTTTGATGTGTGACAGGGTGTGTGACGTGTGACAGGGTGTGTGACGTGTGACAGGGTGTGTGACGCGTGACAGGGTGTGTGATGTGTGACAGTGAGTGCGATGTGTGACAGTGTGTGTGATGTGTGACAGCGTGTGTGATGTGTGACAGTGTGTGTGATATGTGACAGTTTGTGTGATGTGTGACAGTGTGTGCGATGTGTGACAGTGTGTGCGAGTGTGACAGTGTGTTTGATGTCTGACAGTGTGTTTGATGTGTCACAGTGTGTTTGATGTGTGACAGTGTGTTTGATGTTTGAGTGTGTGTGTGATGTGTGACAGTGTATTTGATGTGTGATGTGATGTGTGACAGTGTGTGTGATGTGTGACAGTGTGTGTGATGTGTGACAGGCTGATATGTGGCAGTGTGTTTGATGTGTGACAGTGTGATATGTAATATTGTGTTTGATGTGTGACAGTGTGTGTGATGTGTGACAGTGTATGTGATGTGTGACAGTTTGTTTGATGTGTGACAGTGTGTGTGATGTGTGACAGCGTGATATGTGGCAGTGTGTTTGATGTGTGACAGTGTGTGTGATGTGTGACAGTGTGTGTGATGTGTGACAGTGTGTGTGATGTGTGACAGCGACTGTGATGTGTGACAGTGTGTTTGATGTGTGACAGATTGTGTGATGTGTGACAGCGTGATATGCGGCAGTGTGTTTGATGTGTGACAGTGTGCGATCTGTGACAGTGTGTGCGATGTGTGACAGTGTGTGTGATGTGTGAAAGTGGGTGCGATGTGTGAAAGTGGGTGCGATGTGTGACAGTGGGTGCGATGTGTGACAGGGTGTTTGATGTCTGACAGTGTGTTTGATGTCTGACAGTGTGCGTGATGTGTGATAGTGTGTTTGATGTCTGACAGTATGTTTGATGTGTGACAGTGTGATATGTAGCAGTGTGTTTGATGAGTGACAGTGTGTGATTTGTGACAGTGTGTGTGACGTGTGAACATCTGTGTGATGTGTGAAAGGGTCTTTGAAGTGTGACAGTGTGTGCGATGTGTGACAGTGTGTGTGATGTGTGACAGTGTTTGTGATGTGTGGCATTGTGTTTGATGTGTCACAGTGTGTGTGATGTGTGACAGTGTGTGTGATGTGTGACAGTGTGTGTGATGTGTGACAGCGACTGTGATGTGTGACAGTGTGTTTGATGTGTGACAGATTGTGTGATGTGTGACAGCGTGATATGCGGCAGTGTGTTTGATGAGTGACAGTGTGCGATGTGTGACAGTGTGTGCGATGTGTGACAGTGTGTGCGATGTGTGAAAGTGGGTGCGATGTGTGACAGTGGGTGCGATGTGTGACAGTGTGCGTGATGTGTGATAGTGTGTTTGATGTCTGACAGTATGTTTGATGTGTGACAGTGTGTGTGATGTGTGACAGTGAGTGTGACGTGTGAACATCTGTGTGATGTGTGACAGGGTCTTTGAAGTGTGACAGTGTGTGCGATGTGTGACAGTGTGTGATTTGTGACAGTGAGTGTGACGTGTGAACATCTGTGTGATGTGTGACAGGGTCTTTGAAGTGTGACAGTGTGTGCGATGTGTGACAGTGTGTGCGATGTGTGACAGTGTGTTTGATGTCTGACAGTGTGCGTGATGTGTGACAGTGTGTGTGATGTGTGACAGTGTATGTGATGTGTGACATTGTGTTTGATGTGTCACAGTGTGTTTGATGTGTGAGTGTGTGTGTGATGTGTGACAGTGTATTTGATGTGTGATGTGATGTGTGACAGTGTGTGTGAGGTGTGACAGTGTGTGTGATGTGTGACAGTATGATATGTGGCAGTGTGTTTGATGTGTGACAGTGTGATGTGTAATATTGTGTTTGATGTGTGACAGTGTGTTTGATGTGTGACAGTGTGTGTGATGTGTGACAGTTTGTTTGATGTGTGAGTGTGTGTGTGATGTGTGACAGTTTGTTTGATGTGTGAGTGTGTGTGTGATTTGTGACAGTGCATTTGATGTGTGATGTGATGTGTGACAGTGTGTGTGAGGTGTGACAGTGTGTGTGATGTGTGACAGTATGATATGTGGCAGTGTGATGGATGTGTGACAGTGTGATGTGTAATATTGTGTTTGATGTGTGACAGTGTGTGTGATGTGTGACAGTGTATGTGATGTGTGACAGTGTATGTGATGTGTGACAGTTTGTTTGATGTGTGACAGTGTGTGTGATGTGTGACAGCGTGATATGTGGCAGTGTGTTTGATGTGTGACAGTGAGTGCGATGTGTGACAGTGTGTGTGATGTGTGACAGTGCGTGTGATCTGTGACAGCATCTGTGATGTGTGACAGTGTGTTTGATGTGTGACACTGTGTGATGTGTGACAGTGTGTGCGATGTGTGAAAGTGGGTGCGATGTGTGACAGTGGGTGCGATGTGTGACAGTGGGCGCGATGTGTGACAGTGGGTGCGGTGTGTGACAGTGGGTGCGGTGTGTGACAGGGTGTTTGATGTCTGACAGTGTGCCTGATGTGTGACAGTGTGTTTGATGTGTGACAGTATGTTTGATGTGTGACAGTGTGTTTGATGTGTGACAGTGTGTGTGATGTGTGACAGTGTGTGTGATTTGTGACAGTGTGATATGTAGCAGTGTGTTTGATGAGTGGCAGTGTGTGATTTGTGACAGTGAGTGTGACGTGTGAACATCTGTGTGATGTGTGACAGTGTTTGTGACGGGTGACAGGGTGTGTGACGTGTGACAGGGTGTGTGACGTGTGACAGAGTGTTTGAAATGTGACCACGTGTGATATGTGGACAGTGAGTGCGATGTGTGACAGTGTGTGCAACGTGTGACAGTGTGTGTGACGTGTGACAGTGTGTGTGACGTGTGACAGTGTGTGTGATGTGTGACAGCGTGTTTGATGTGTGACAGCGTGTGTGATGTGTGACAATGAGTGTGATGTGCAACGGTGGGTGTGACGCGTGACAGAGTTGGTGTGACAAGTGACAGTGTGGGTGTGACGCGTGACAGTGTGGGTGTGACGCGTGACAGTGTGGGTGTGACGCGTGACAGTGTGGGTGTGACGCGTGACAGTGTGTGTGATGTGTGACAGTGTGATATTTGGCAGCATGTTTTTGATGTGTGACAGCGTATAATGTGTGACAGTGAGTGTGATGTGCATCCGTCTGTGTGATGTGTGTCAGTGAGTGCGATGTGTGACAGTGTGTGTGATGTGTGACAGTGTGTGTGATGTGTGACAGCATCTGTGATGTGTGACAGTGTGTTTGATGTGTGACAGATTGTGTGATGTGTGACAGCGTGATATGTGGCAGTGTGTTTGATGTGTGACAGTGTGCGATGTGTGACAGTGTGTGCGATGTGTGAAAGTGGGTGCGATGTGTGACAGTGGGTGCGATGTGTGACAGTGGGTGCGATATGTGACAGGGTGTTTGATGTCTGACAGTGTGTTTGATGTCTGACAGTGTGCGTGATGTGTGACAGTGTGTTTGATGTGTGACAGTATGTTTGATGTGTGACAGTGTGTGTGATGTGTGACAGTGTGTGTGATTTGTGACAGTGTGATATGTAGCAGTGTGTTTGATGAGTGACAGTGTGTGATTTGTGACAGTGAGTGTGACGTGTGAACATCTGTGTGATGTGTGACAGTGTTTGTGACGGGTGACAGGGTGTGTGACGTGTGACAGGGTGTGTGACGTGTGACAGTGTGTGTGACGTGTGACAGCGTGATTGATGTGTGACATTGTGTGTGATGTGTGACAATGAGTGTGATGTGTGACAATGAGTGTGATGTGCAACCGTGGGTTTGACACGTGACAGAGTGGGTGTGATGCGTGACAGTGTGGGTGTGACGCGTGACAGTGTGGGTGTGACGCGTGACAGTGTGGGTGTGACGCGTGACAGTGTGTGTGATGTGCGACAGTGTGATATTTGGCAGCATGTTTTTGATGTGTGACAGCGTATAATGTGTGACAGTGAGTGTGATGTGCATCCGTGTGTGTGATGTGTGTCAGTGAGTGCGATGTGTGACAGTGTGTGTGATGTGTGACAGTGTGTGTGATGTGTGACAGCATCTGTGATGTGTGACAGTGTGTTTGATGTGTGACAGATTGTGTGATGTGTGACAGCGTGATATGTGGCAGTGTGTTTGATGTGTGATGGTGTGCGATGTGTGACAGTGTGTGCGATGTGTGAAAGTGGGTGCGATATGTGACAGTGGGTGCGATGTGTGACAGTGGGTGCGATGTGTGACAGGGTGTTTGATGTCTGACAGTGTGTTTGATGTCTAACAGTGTGCGTGATGTGTGACAGTGTGTTTGATGTGTGACAGTATGTTTGATGTGTGACTGTGTGTGTGATGTGTGGCAGTGTGTGTGATGTGTGACAGTGTGATATGTAGCAGTGTGTTTGATGAGTGACAGTGTGTGACTTGTGACAGTGAGTGTGACATGTGAACATCTGTGTGATGTGTGACAGTGTTTGTGACGTGTGACACGGTGTGTGACGTGTGACAGGGTGTGTGACGTGTGACAGGGTGTTTGATGTGTGACAGTTTGTGTGATGTGTGACAGTGTGTGCGATGTGTGACAGTGTGTTTCATGTGTGAGTGTGTGTATGAAGTGTGACAGTTTGTGTGATGTGTGACAGTGTGTGTTATGTGTGACAGTGTGTGTGATGTGTGACATTGTGTATGATGCATGACAGTGTGTGTGATGTGTGACAGTTTGATATGTGGCAGTGTGTTTGATGTGTGACAGCGTATGATGTGTGACAGTGTGTGTGACGTGTGACAGTGTGCTTGATGTGTGACACTGTGATGTGTGGCAGTGTGTGTGATGTGTGACAGCATCTGTGATGTGTGACAGCGTCTGTGATGTGTGACAGCGTCTGTGATGTGTGACAGTGTGTTTGATGTGTGTCAGTGAGTGCGATGTGTGACAGTGAGTGCGATGTGTGACAGTGAGTGCGATGTGTGACAGTGTGTGCGATGTGTGTGAGTGTTTGTGATGTGTGAGTGTGTGTGATGTGTGAGTGTGTGAGATGTGTGACAGTGTGCTTCATGTTTGACAGTGTGTATGATGTGTGACAGTGTGTATGATGTGTGACAGTGTGTGCGATGTGTGACAGTGTGTGCGATGTGTGACAGTGTGAGCGATGTGTGTCAGTGAGTGCGATGTGTGACAGTGAGTGCGATGTGTGACAGTGAGTGCGATGTGTGACACTGTGTGTGATGTGTGACAGTGTGATATGTAGCAGTGTGTTTGATAAGTGACAGTGTGTGATTTGTGACAGTGAGTGTGACGTGTGAACATCTGTGTGATGTGTGACAGTGTTTGTGACGTGTGACAGAGTGTGTGAAGTGTCACAGGGTGTGTGACGTGTCACAGGGTGTGTGACGTGTGACAGGGTGTTTGAAGTGGGACAGGGTGTATGAAGTGTGACAGGGTGTGATATGTGACAGTGAGTGCGATGTGTGACAGTGTGTGCGACGTGTGACAGTGTGTGTGACGTGTGACAGCGTGTGTGATGTGTGACAGCGTGTTTGATGTGTGACAGCGTGTGTGATGTGTGACAATGAGTGTGATGTGCAACCGTGGGTGTGACGCGTGACAGAGTGGGTGTGACGCGTGACAGTGTGTGCGATGTGTGACAGTGTGTGCGATGTGTGACAGTGTGTGTCACAGTGTGATATGTGGCAGTGTGTTTGATGTGTGACAACGTAGGACGTGTGACAGTGTGTTTGATGTGTGACATTGTGTTTGATGTGTGACAGCCTCTGTGATGCGTGACAGGTTGTGTGATGCGTGACAGGATGTGTGATGTGTGACAGGGTGTGTGATGTGTGACAGTGTGAGTGATGTCTAACAGTTTGTGTGATGTGTGACAGCGTGATATGTGGCAGTGTGTTTGATGTGTGACAGTGTGTGATGTGTGACAGTGTGTGATGTGTGACAGTGAGTGCGATGTGTGACAGTGAGTGCAATGTGTGACAGTGAGTGCGATGTGTGACAGTGTGTTTGATGTGTGGCAGTGTGTGTGATGTGTGACAGTTTGTCTGATGTGTGACAGCGTCTGTGATGTGTGACAGCGTCTGTGATGTGTGACAGTGTGTTTGATGTATGGCAGTGTGTTTGATGTATGGCAGTGTGTTTGATGTGTGACAGTGTGTGTGATGTGTGACAGTGTGTGTGATGTGTGACAGTGTGTGTGATGTGTGAGTGTTTGTGATGTGTGAGTGTGTGTGATGTGTGAGTGTGTGTGATGTGTGACAGTGTGCTTCATGTTTGACATTGTGTATGATGTGTGACAGTGTGTATGATGTGTGACAGTGTGTGCGATGTGTGACAGTGAGTGTGATGTGTGACAGTGACTGCGATGAGTGACAGTGACTGCGATGTGTGACAGTGTGCGATGTGTGACAGTGTGCGATGTGTGACAGTGTGTTCGATGTGTGACAGAGTGTATGATGTGTGACAGTGTGTGCGATGTGTGACAGTGAGTGCGATGTGTGACAGTGTGTGTGATGTGTGACAGTGCGTACGATGTGTGACAGTGTGTGCGTTGTGTGACAGTGAGTGCGATGTGTGACAGTGAGTGCGATGTGTGACAGCGTGATATGTGGCAGTGTGTTTGATGTGTGACAGTGTGTGATGAGTGACAGTGTGTGTGACGCGTGACAGTGTATGTGACGTGTGACAGTGCATGTGATGTGTGACCGTGTATGTCATGCGTGACAGTGTATGTCATGCGTGACAGTGTATGTCATGCGTGACAGTGTGTGTGATGTGTGACTGTGATATGTGACAGTGTATGATGTGTGAATGTGAGTGTGATGAGTGACTGTTTGTGTGATGTGTGACAGCGTGATATGTGGCAGTGTGTTTGCTGTGTGACAGTGTGTGATGTGTGAAAGTGTGTGTGATGTGTAACAGTATGTTTGATGTGTGACAGTTTGTGTGATGTGTGACAGTTTGTGTGATGTGTGACAGCGTGATATGTGGCTGTGAGTTTGATGTGTGACAGTGTGTGCGACGTGTGACAGTGTGTGCGAAGTGTGACAGTGTGTGCGATGTGTGACAGTGAGTGCGATGTGTGACAGTGAGTGCGATGTGTGTGTGACAGTGTGATATGTGGCAGTGTGTTTGATGTGTGACAGCGTAGGATGTGTGACAGTGTGTTTGATGTGTGACAGTGTGTTTGATGAGTGACAGCGTCTGTGATGCGTGACAGGGTGTGTGATGCGTGACAGGGTGTGTGATGTGTGACAGGGTGTGTGATGTGTGACAGTGTGTGTGATGTCTAACAGTTTGTGTGATGTGTGACAGCGTGATATGTGGCAGTGTGTTTGATGTGTGACAGTGAGTGATGTGTGACAGTGTGTGATGTGTGACAGTGAGTGCGATGTGTGACAGTGAGTACGATGTGTGACAGTGTGATAGATGTGTGGCAGTGTGTGTGATGTGTGACAGTGTGTGTGATGTGTGACAGTGTGTGTGATGTGTGAGTGTTTGTGAAGTGTGAGTGTGTGTGATGTGTGAGTGTGTGTGATGTGTGACAGTGTGCTTCATGTTTGACAGTGTGTATGATGTGTGACAGTGTGTATGATGTGTGACAGTGTGTGCGATGTGTGACAGTGACTGCGATGTGTGACAGTGTGCGATGTATGACAGTGTGCGATGTGTGACAGTGTGTGCGATGTGTGACAGTGTGTATGATGTGTGACAGTGTGTATGATGTGTGACAGTGTGTGCGATGTGTGACAGTGAGTGCGATGTGTGACAGTGTGCGATGTGTGACAGTGTGTATGATGTGTGACAGTGTGTATGATGTGTGACAGTGTGTATGATGTGTGACAGTGTGTGCGATGTGTGACAGTGAGTGCGATGTGTGACAGTGAGTGTGATGTGTGACAGTGTGTTTGATATCTGAAAGTGTGTTTGATGTGTGACAGTGTGTGCGAGTGTGACAGTGTGTTTGATGTCTGACAGTGTGCATGATGTGTGACAGTGTATGTGATGTGTGACATTGTGTTCGATGTGTCACAGTGTGTTTGATGTGTGACAGTGTGTTTGATGTGTGACAGTGTGTTTGATGTGTGAGTGTGTGTGTGATGTGTGACAGTGTATTTGATGTGTGATGTGATGTGTGACAGTGTGTGTGATGTGTGACAGTGTGTGTGATGTGTGACAGGCTGATATGTGGCAGTGTGTTTGATGTGTGACAGTGTGATGTGTTCTATTGTGTTTGATGTGTGACAGTGTGTGTGATGTGTGACAGTGTATGTGATGTGTGACAGTTTGTTTGATGTGTGACAGTGTGTGTGATGTGTGACAGTGTATGTGATGTGTGACAGTTTGTTTGATGTGACAGTGTCTGTGATGTGTGACAGCCTTATATGTGGCAGTGTGTTTGATGTGTGACAGTGTGTGTGATGTGTGACAGTGTGTGTGATGTGTGACAGCGACTGTGATGTGTGACAGTGTGTTTAGATCAGATCAGATCAGAGATACAGCACTGAAACAGGCCCTTCGGCCCACCGAGTCTGTGCCGACCATCAACCACCCATTTATACTAATCCTACACTAATCCCATATTCCTACCAAACATCCCCACCTGTCCCTATCACCTGCTTAAACTAGTGACAATTTATAATGGCCAATTTACCTATCAACCTGCAAGTCTTTTGGCTTGTGGGAGGAAACCGGAGCACGCGGAGAAAACCCACGCAGACACAGGGAGAACTTGCAAACTCCACACAGGCAGTACCCAGAATCGAACCCGGGTACCTGGAGCTGTGAGGCTGCAGTGCTAACCACTGCGCCACTGTGCCGCCCTGTGATGTGATGTGTGACAGCGTGTGTGATGTGTGACAGTGTATGTGATGTGTGACATTGTGTTTGATGTGTCACAGTGTGTTTGATGTGTGACAGTGTGTTTGATGTGTGATGTGATGTGTGACAGTGTGTGTGAGGTGTGACAGTGTGTGTGATGTGTGACATTATGATATGTGGCAGTGTGTTTGATGTGTGACAGTGTGATGTGTAATATTGTGTTTGATGTGTGACAGTGTGTGTGATGTGTGACAGTGTATGTGATGTGTGACAGTTTGTTTGATGTGTGACAGTGTGTGTGATGTGTGACAGTGTATTTGATGTGTGATGTGATGTGTGACAGTGTGTGTGATGTGTGACAGTGTGTGTGATGTGTGACAGGCTGATATGTGGCAGTGTGTTTGATGTGTGACAGTGTGATGTGTAATATTGTGTTTGATGTGTGGCAGTGTGTGTGATGTGTGACAGTGTATGTGATGTGTGACAGTGTGTTTGATGTGTGACAGTGTGTGAGATGTGTGACAGCGTGTGTGATGTGTGACAGCGTGATATGTGGCAGTGTGTTTGATGTGTGGCAGTGTGTGTGATGTGTGACAGTGTATTTGATGTGTGATGTGATGTGTGACAGTGTGTGTGAGGTGTGACAGTGTGTGTGATGTGTGACAGTATGATATGTGGCACTGTGTGTGATGTGTGACAGTGTATTTGATGTGTGATGTGATGTGTGACAGTGTGTGTGATGTGTGACAGTGTGTGTGATGTGTGACAGTGTGTGTGATGTGTGAGTGTTTGTGAAGTGTGAGTGTGTGTGATGTGTGAGTGTGTGTGATGTGTGACAGTGTGCTTCATGTTTGACAGTGTGTATGATGTGTGACAGTGTGTATGATGTGTGACAGTGTGTGTGATGTGTGACAGTGACTGCGATGTGTGACAGTGTGCGATGTATGACAGTGTGCGATGTATGACAGTGTGCGATGTGTGACAGTGAGTGCGATGTGTGACAGTGAGTGTGCTGTGTGACAGTGTGTTTGATATCTGAAAGTGTGTTTGATGAGTGACAGTGTGTATGATGTGTGACAGTGTGTATGATGTGTGACAGTGTGTGCGATGTGTGACAGTGAGTGTGATGTGTGACAGTGTGTTTGATATCTGAAAGTGTGTTTGATGAGTGACAGTGTGTGCGAGTGTGACAGTGTGTTTGATGTCTGACAGTGTGCATGATGTGTGACAGTGTGTGTGATGTGTGACAGTGTATGTGATGTGTGACATTGTGTTCGATGTGTCACAGTGTGTTTGATGTGTGACAGTGTGTTTGATGTGTGACAGTGTGTTTGATGTGTGAGTGTGTGTGTGATGTGTGACAGTGTATTTGATGTGTGATGTGATGTGTGACAGTGTGTGTGATGTGTGACAGTGTGTGTGATGTGTGACAGGCTGATATGTGGCAGTGTGTTTGATGTGTGACAGTGTGATGTGTTCTATTGTGTTTGATGTGTGACAGTGTGTGTGATGTGTGACAGTGTATGTGATGTGTGACAGTTTGTTTGATGTGTGACAGTGTGTGTGATGTGTGACAGCCTTATATGTGGCAGTGTGTTTGATGTGTGACAGTGTGTGTGATGTGTGACAGTGTGTGTGATGTGTGACAGCGACTGTGATGTGTGACAGTGTGTTTAGATCAGATCAGATCAGAGATACAGCACTGAAACAGGCGCTTCGGCCCACCGAGTCTGTGCCGACCATCAACCACCCATTTATACTAATCCTACACTAATCCCATATTCCTACCAAACATCCCCACCTGTCCCTATCACCTGCTTAAACTAGTGACAATTTATAATGGCCAATTTACCTATCAACCTGCAAGTCTTTTGGCTTGTGGGAGGAAACCGGAGCACCCGGAGAAAACCCACGCAGACACAGGGAGAACTTGCAAACTCCACACAGGCAGTACCCAGAATCGAACCCGGGTACCTGGAGCTGTGAGGCTGCAGTGCTAACCACTGCGCCACTGTGCCGCCCTGTGATGTGATGTGTGACAGCGTGTGTGATGTGTGACAGTGTATGTGATGTGTGACATTGTGTTTGATGTGTCACAGTGTGTTTGATGTGTGACAGTGTGTTTGATGTGTGGGTGTGTGTGTGATGTGTGACAGTGTATTTGATGTGTGATGTGATGTGTGACAGTGTGTGTGAGGTGTGACAGTGAGTCTGATGTGTGACATTATGATATGTGGCAGTGTGTTTGATGTGTGACAGTGTGTGTGATGTGTGACAGTGTATGTGATGTGTGACAGTTTGTTTGATGTGTGACAGTGTGTGTGATGTGTGACAGTGTATTTGATGTGTGATGTGATGTGTGACAGTGTGTGTGATGTGTGACAGTGTGTGTGATGTGTGACAGGCTGATATGTGGCAGTGTGTTTGATGTGTGACAGTGTGATGTGTAATATTGTGTTTGATGTGTGACAGTGTGTGTGTGAGGTGTGACAGTGTGTGTGATGTGTGACAGTATGATATGTGGCACTGTGTTTGATGTGTGACAGTGTGATTGATGTGTTATTGTGTGTGTGATGTGTGACAGTGTATTTGATGTGTGATGTGATGTGTGACAGTGTGTGTGATGTGTGACAGTGTGTGTGATGTGTGACAGTGTGATGTGTTCTATTGTGTTTGATGTGTGACAGTGTGTGTGATGTGTGACAGCGTGTGTGATGTGTGACAGCGTGTGTGATGTGTGACAGCGTGATATGTGGCAGTGTGTTTGATGTGTGGCAGTGTGTGTGATGTGTGACAGTGTATTTGATGTGTGATGTGATGTGTGACAGTGTGTGTGAGGTGTGACTGTGTGTGTGCAGTGTGACAGTATGATATGTGGCACTGTGTTTGATGTGTGACAGTGTGATTGATGTGTTAGTGTGTGTGTGATGTGTGACAGTGTATTTGATGTGTGATGTGATGTGTGACAGTGTGTGTGATGTGTGACAGTGTGTGTGATGTGTGACAGTGTGTGTGATGTGTGAGTGTTTGTGAAGTGTGAGTGTGTGTGATGTGTGAGTGTGTGTGATGTGTGACAGTGTGCTTCATGTTTGACAGTGTGTATGATGTGTGACAGTGTGTATGATGTGTGACAGTGTGTGCGATGTGTGACAGTGAGTGCGATGTGTGACAGTGAGTGCGATGTGTGACAGTGTGTATGATGTGTGACAGTGTGTATGATGTGTGACAGTGTGTGCGATGTGTGACAGTGAGAGCGATGTATGACAGTGAGTGTGATGTGTGACAGTGTGTTTGATATCTGAAAGTGTGTTTGATGTGTGACAGTGTGTGCATGATGTGTGACAGTGTGTTTGATGTGTGACAGTGTATGTGATGTGTGACATTGTGTTCGATGTGTCACAGTGTGTTTGATGTGTGACAGTGTGTTTGATGTGTGACAGTGTGTTTGATGTGTGAGTGTGTGTGTGATGTGTGACAGTGTATTTGATGTGTGATGTGATGTGTGACAGTGTGTGTGATGTGTGACAGTGTGTGTGATGTGTGACAGGCTGATATGTGGCAGTGTGTTTGATGTGTGACAGTGTGATGTGTTCTATTGTGTTTGATGTGTGACAGTGTGTGTGATGTGTGACAGTGTATGTGATGTGTGACAGTTTGTTTGATGTGTGACAGTGTGTGTGATGTGTGACAGCCTTATATGTGGCAGTGTGTTTGATGTGTGACAGTGTGTGTGATGTGTGACAGCGACTGTGATGTGTGACAGTGTGTTTAGATCAGATCAGATCAGAGATACAGCACTGAAACAGGCCCTTCGGCCCACCGAGTCTGTGCCGACCATCAACCACCCATTTATACTAATCCTACACTAATCCCATATTCCTACCAAACATCCCCACCTATCCCTATCACCTGCTTAAACTAGTGACAATTTATAATGGCCAATTTACCTATCAACCTGCAAGTCTTTTGGCTTCTGGGAGGAAACCGGAGCACCCGGAGAAAACCCACGCAGACACAGGGAGAACTTGCAAACTCCACACAGGCAGTACCCAGAATCGAACCCGGGTACCTGGAGCTGTGAGGCTGCAGTGCTAACCACTGTGCCACTGTGCCGCCCTGTGATGTGATGTGTGACAGCGTGTGTGATGTGTTACAGTGTATGTGATGTGTGACATTGTGTTTGATGTGTCACAGTGTGTTTGATGTGTGACAGTGTGTTTGATGTGTGGGTGTGTGTGTGATGTGTGACAGTGTATTTGATGTGTGATGTGATGTGTGACAGTGTGTGTGAGGTGTGACAGTGTGTGTGATGTGTGACATTATGATATGTGGCAGTGTGTTTGATGTGTGACAGTGTGATGTGTAATATTGTGTTTGATGTGTGACAGTGTGTGTGATGTGTGACAGTGTATGTGATGTGTGACAGTTTGTTTGATGTGTGACAGTGTGTGTGATGTGTGACAGTGTATTTGATGTGTGATGTGATGTGTGACAGTGTGTGTGATGTGTGACAGGCTGATATGTGGCAGTGTGTTTGATGTGTGACAGTGTGATGTGTAATATTGTGTTTGATGTGTGACATTGTGTGTGATGTGTGACAGTGTATGTGATGTGTGACAGTTTGTTTGATGTGTGACAGTGTGTGAGATGTGTGACAGCGTGTGTGATGTGTGACAGCGTGATATGTGGCAGTGTGTTTGATGTGTGGCAGTGTGTGTGATGTGTGACAGTGTATTTGATGTGTGATGTGATGTGTGACAGTGTGTGTGAGGTGTGACAGTGTGTGTGATGTGTGACAGTATGATATGTGGCACTGTGTTTGATGTGTGACAGTGTGATTGATGTGTTAGTGTGTGTGTGATGTGTGACAGTGTATTTGATGTGTGATGTGATGTGTGACAGTGTGTGTGATGTGTGACAGTGTGTGTGATGTGTGACAGTGTGTGTGATGTGTGTGTTTGTGAAGTGTGAGTGTGTGTGATGTGTGAGTGTGTGTGATGTGTGACAGTGTGCTTCATGTTTGACAGTGTGTATGATGTGTGACAGAGTGTATGATGTGTGACAGTGTGTGCGATGTGTGACAGTGTGTGCGATGCGTGACAGTGACTGCGATGTGTGACAGTGTGCGATGTGTGACAGTGTGCGATGTGTGACAGTGTGTGCGATGTGTGACAGTGTGTATGATGTGTGACAGTGTGTATGATGTGTGACAGTGTGTGCGATGTGTGACAGTGAGTGCGATGTGTGACAGTGTGCGATGTGTGACAGTGTGTATGATGTGTGACAGTGTGTATGATGTGTGACAGTGTGTGCGATGTGTGACAGTGTGTGCGATGTGTGACAGTGAGTGCCATGTGTGACAGTGAGTGTGATGTGTGACAGTGTGTTTGATATCTGAAAGTGTGTTTGATGTGTGACAGTGTGTGCGAGTGTGACAGTGTGTTTGATGTATGACAGTGTGCATGATGTGTGACAGTGTGTGTGATGTGTGACAGTGTATGTGATGTGTGACATTGTGTTCGATGTGTCACAGTGTGTTTGACTGTGTGACAGTGTGTTTGATGTGTGACAGTGTGTTTGATGTGTGAGTGTGTGTGTGATGTGTGACAGTGTATTTGATGTGTGATGTGATGTGTGACAGTGTGTGTGATGTGTGACAGTGTGTGTGATGTGTGACAGGCTGATATGTGGCAGTGTGTTTGATGTGTGACAGTGTGATGTGTTCTATTGTGTTTGATGTGTGACAGTGTGTGTGATGTGTGACAGTGTATGTGATGTGTGACAGTTTGTTTGATGTGTGACAGTGTGTGTGATGTGTGACAGCCTTATATGTGGCAGTGTGTTTGATGTGTGACAGTGTGTGTGATGTGTGACAGCGACTGTGATGTGTGACAGTGTGTTTAGATCAGATCAGATCAGAGATACAGCACTGAAACAGGCCCTTCGGCCCACCGAGTCTGTGCCGACCATCAACCACCCATTTATACTAATCCTACACTAATCCCATATTCCTACCAAACATCCCCACCTGTCCCTATCACCTGCTTAAACTAGTGACAATTTATAATGGCCAATTTTCCTATCAACCTGCAAGTCTTTTGGCTTCTGGGAGGAAACCGGAGCACCCGGAGAAAACCCACGCAGACACAGGGAGAACTTGCAAACTCCACACATGCAGTACCCAGAATCGAACCCGGGTACCTGGAGCTGTGAGGCTGCAGTGCTAACCACTGCGCCACTGTGCCGCCCTGTGATGTGATGTGTGACAGCATGTGTGATGTGTGACAGTGTGTGTGATGTGTGACAGGCTGATATGTGTCACAGTGTGTTTGATGTGTGACAGTGTGATGTGTAATATTGTGTTTGGTGTGTGACAGTGTGTGTGATGTGTGACAGTGTATGTGATGTGTGACAGTTTGTTTGATGTGTGACAGTGTGTGAGATGTGTGACAGCGTGTGTGATGTGTGACAGCGTGATATGTGGCAGTGTGTTTGATGTGTGGCAGTGTGTGTGATGTGTGACAGTGTATTTGATGTGTGATGTGATGTGTGACAGTGTGTGTGAGGTGTGACAGTGTGTGTGATGTGTGACAGTATGATATGTGGCACTGTGTTTGATGTGTGACAGTGTGATTGATGTGTTAGTGTGTGTGTGATGTGTGACAGTGTATTTGATGTGTGATGTGATGTGTGACAGTGTGTGTGATGTGTGACAGTGTGTGTGATGTGTGACAGTGTGATGTGTTCTATTGTGTTTGATGTGTGACAGTGTGTGTGATGTGTGACAGTGTATGTGATGTGTGACAGTTTGTTTGATGTGTGACAGTTTGTTTGATGTGTGACAGTGTGTGTGATGTGTGACAGCCTGATATGTGACAGTGTGTTTGATGTGTGACAGTGTGTGTGATGTGTGACAGTGTATGTGATGTGTGACAGTTTGTTTGATGTGTGACAGTTTGTTTGATGTGTGACAGTGTGTGTGATGTGTGACAGCCTGATATGTGACAGTGTGTTTGATGTGTGACAGTGTGTGTGATGTGTGACAGTGTGTGTGATGTGTGACAGCGACTGTGATGTGTGACAGTGTGTTTAGATCAGATCAGATCAGAGATACAGCACTGAAACAGGCCCTTCGGCCCACCGAGTCTGTGCTGACCATCAACCACCCATTTATACTAATCCTACACTAATCCCATATTCCTACCAAACATCCCCACCTGTCCCTGTCACCTGCTTAAACTAGTGACAATTTATAATGGCCAATTTACCTATCAACCTGCAAGTCTTTTGGCTTGTGGGAGGAAACCGGACCACCCGGAGAAAACCCACACAGACACAGGGAGAACTTGCAAACTCCACACAGGCAGTATGCAGAATCGAACCCGGGTACCTGGAGCTGTGAGGCTGCAGTGCTAACCACTGTGCCACTGTGCCGCCCTGTGATGTGATGTGTGACAGCGTGTGTGATGTGTGACAGTGTATGTGATGTGTGACATTGTGTTTGATGTGTCACAGTGTGTTTGATGTGTGACAGTGTGTTTGATGTGTGAGTGTGTGTGTGATGTGTGACAGTGTATTTGATGTGTGATGTGATGTGTGACAGTGTGTGTGAGGTGTGACAGTGTGTGTGATGTGTGACATTGTGTTCGATGTGTCACAGTGTGTTTGATGTGTGACAGTGTGTTTGATGTGTGACAGTGTGTTTGATGTGTGACAGTGTGTGTGATGTGTGACAGTGTATTTGATGTGTGATGTGATGTGTGACAGTGTATGTGATGTGTGACAGTTTGTTTGATGTGTGACAGTGTGTGTGATGTGTGACAGTGTATTTGATGTGTGATGTGATGTGTGACAGTGTGTGTGATGTGTGACAGTGTGTGTGATGTGTGACAGGCTGATATGTGGCAGTGTGTTTGATGTGTGACAGTGTGATGTGTAATATTGTGTTTGATGTGTGACAGTGTGTGTGTGAGGTGTGACAGTGTGTGTGATGTGTGACAGTATGATATGTGGCACTGTGTTTGATGTGTGACAGTGTGATTGATGTGTTATTGTGTGTGTGATGTGTGACAGTGTATTTGATGTGTGATGTGATGTGTGACAGTGTGTGTGATGTGTGACAGTGTGTGTGATGTGTGACAGTGTGATGTGTTCTATTGTGTTTGATGTGTGACAGTGTGTGTGATGTGTGACAGCGTGTGTGATGTGTGACAGCGTGTGTGATGTGTGACAGCGTGATATGTGGCAGTGTGTTTGATGTGTGGC
This sequence comes from Heterodontus francisci, assembly GCF_036365525.1. Taxonomy (NCBI): domain Eukaryota; kingdom Metazoa; phylum Chordata; class Chondrichthyes; order Heterodontiformes; family Heterodontidae; genus Heterodontus; species Heterodontus francisci. The sequence continues at coordinate 240,627,802 of NC_090371.1, forward strand.
AGTGTGTGTGATGTGTGACAGTGTATTTGATGTGTGATGTGATGTGTGACAGTGTGTGTGAGGTGTGACTGTGTGTGTGCAGTGTGACAGTATGATATGTGGCACTGTGTTTGATGTGTGACAGTGTGATTGATGTGTTAGTGTGTGTGTGATGTGTGACAGTGTATTTGATGTGTGATGTGATGTGTGACAGTGTGTGTGATGTGTGACAGTGTGTGTGATGTGTGACAGTGTGTGTGATGTGTGAGTGTTTGTGAAGTGTGAGTGTGTGTGATGTGTGAGTGTGTGTGATGTGTGACAGTGTGCTTCATGTTTGACAGTGTGTATGATGTGTGACAGTGTGTATGATGTGTGACAGTGTGTGCGATGTGTGACAGTGAGTGCGATGTGTGACAGTGAGTGCGATGTGTGACAGTGTGTATGATGTGTGACAGTGTGTATGATGTGTGACAGTGTGTGCGATGTGTGACAGTGAGAGCGATGTATGACAGTGAGTGTGATGTGTGACAGTGTGTTTGATATCTGAAAGTGTGTTTGATGTGTGACAGTGTGTGCATGATGTGTGACAGTGTGTTTGATGTGTGACAGTGTATGTGATGTGTGACATTGTGTTCGATGTGTCACAGTGTGTTTGATGTGTGACAGTGTGTTTGATGTGTGACAGTGTGTTTGATGTGTGAGTGTGTGTGTGATGTGTGACAGTGTATTTGATGTGTGATGTGATGTGTGACAGTGTGTGTGATGTGTGACAGTGTGTGTGATGTGTGACAGGCTGATATGTGGCAGTGTGTTTGATGTGTGACAGTGTGATGTGTTCTATTGTGTTTGATGTGTGACAGTGTGTGTGATGTGTGACAGTGTATGTGATGTGTGACAGTTTGTTTGATGTGTGACAGTGTGTGTGATGTGTGACAGCCTTATATGTGGCAGTGTGTTTGATGTGTGACAGTGTGTGTGATGTGTGACAGCGACTGTGATGTGTGACAGTGTGTTTAGATCAGATCAGATCAGAGATACAGCACTGAAACAGGCCCTTCGGCCCACCGAGTCTGTGCCGACCATCAACCACCCATTTATACTAATCCTACACTAATCCCATATTCCTACCAAACATCCCCACCTATCCCTATCACCTGCTTAAACTAGTGACAATTTATAATGGCCAATTTACCTATCAACCTGCAAGTCTTTTGGCTTCTGGGAGGAAACCGGAGCACCCGGAGAAAACCCACGCAGACACAGGGAGAACTTGCAAACTCCACACAGGCAGTACCCAGAATCGAACCCGGGTACCTGGAGCTGTGAGGCTGCAGTGCTAACCACTGTGCCACTGTGCCGCCCTGTGATGTGATGTGTGACAGCGTGTGTGATGTGTTACAGTGTATGTGATGTGTGACATTGTGTTTGATGTGTCACAGTGTGTTTGATGTGTGACAGTGTGTTTGATGTGTGGGTGTGTGTGTGATGTGTGACAGTGTATTTGATGTGTGATGTGATGTGTGACAGTGTGTGTGAGGTGTGACAGTGTGTGTGATGTGTGACATTATGATATGTGGCAGTGTGTTTGATGTGTGACAGTGTGATGTGTAATATTGTGTTTGATGTGTGACAGTGTGTGTGATGTGTGACAGTGTATGTGATGTGTGACAGTTTGTTTGATGTGTGACAGTGTGTGTGATGTGTGACAGTGTATTTGATGTGTGATGTGATGTGTGACAGTGTGTGTGATGTGTGACAGGCTGATATGTGGCAGTGTGTTTGATGTGTGACAGTGTGATGTGTAATATTGTGTTTGATGTGTGACATTGTGTGTGATGTGTGACAGTGTATGTGATGTGTGACAGTTTGTTTGATGTGTGACAGTGTGTGAGATGTGTGACAGCGTGTGTGATGTGTGACAGCGTGATATGTGGCAGTGTGTTTGATGTGTGGCAGTGTGTGTGATGTGTGACAGTGTATTTGATGTGTGATGTGATGTGTGACAGTGTGTGTGAGGTGTGACAGTGTGTGTGATGTGTGACAGTATGATATGTGGCACTGTGTTTGATGTGTGACAGTGTGATTGATGTGTTAGTGTGTGTGTGATGTGTGACAGTGTATTTGATGTGTGATGTGATGTGTGACAGTGTGTGTGATGTGTGACAGTGTGTGTGATGTGTGACAGTGTGTGTGATGTGTGTGTTTGTGAAGTGTGAGTGTGTGTGATGTGTGAGTGTGTGTGATGTGTGACAGTGTGCTTCATGTTTGACAGTGTGTATGATGTGTGACAGAGTGTATGATGTGTGACAGTGTGTGCGATGTGTGACAGTGTGTGCGATGCGTGACAGTGACTGCGATGTGTGACAGTGTGCGATGTGTGACAGTGTGCGATGTGTGACAGTGTGTGCGATGTGTGACAGTGTGTATGATGTGTGACAGTGTGTATGATGTGTGACAGTGTGTGCGATGTGTGACAGTGAGTGCGATGTGTGACAGTGTGCGATGTGTGACAGTGTGTATGATGTGTGACAGTGTGTATGATGTGTGACAGTGTGTGCGATGTGTGACAGTGTGTGCGATGTGTGACAGTGAGTGCCATGTGTGACAGTGAGTGTGATGTGTGACAGTGTGTTTGATATCTGAAAGTGTGTTTGATGTGTGACAGTGTGTGCGAGTGTGACAGTGTGTTTGATGTATGACAGTGTGCATGATGTGTGACAGTGTGTGTGATGTGTGACAGTGTATGTGATGTGTGACATTGTGTTCGATGTGTCACAGTGTGTTTGACTGTGTGACAGTGTGTTTGATGTGTGACAGTGTGTTTGATGTGTGAGTGTGTGTGTGATGTGTGACAGTGTATTTGATGTGTGATGTGATGTGTGACAGTGTGTGTGATGTGTGACAGTGTGTGTGATGTGTGACAGGCTGATATGTGGCAGTGTGTTTGATGTGTGACAGTGTGATGTGTTCTATTGTGTTTGATGTGTGACAGTGTGTGTGATGTGTGACAGTGTATGTGATGTGTGACAGTTTGTTTGATGTGTGACAGTGTGTGTGATGTGTGACAGCCTTATATGTGGCAGTGTGTTTGATGTGTGACAGTGTGTGTGATGTGTGACAGCGACTGTGATGTGTGACAGTGTGTTTAGATCAGATCAGATCAGAGATACAGCACTGAAACAGGCCCTTCGGCCCACCGAGTCTGTGCCGACCATCAACCACCCATTTATACTAATCCTACACTAATCCCATATTCCTACCAAACATCCCCACCTGTCCCTATCACCTGCTTAAACTAGTGACAATTTATAATGGCCAATTTTCCTATCAACCTGCAAGTCTTTTGGCTTCTGGGAGGAAACCGGAGCACCCGGAGAAAACCCACGCAGACACAGGGAGAACTTGCAAACTCCACACATGCAGTACCCAGAATCGAACCCGGGTACCTGGAGCTGTGAGGCTGCAGTGCTAACCACTGCGCCACTGTGCCGCCCTGTGATGTGATGTGTGACAGCATGTGTGATGTGTGACAGTGTGTGTGATGTGTGACAGGCTGATATGTGTCACAGTGTGTTTGATGTGTGACAGTGTGATGTGTAATATTGTGTTTGGTGTGTGACAGTGTGTGTGATGTGTGACAGTGTATGTGATGTGTGACAGTTTGTTTGATGTGTGACAGTGTGTGAGATGTGTGACAGCGTGTGTGATGTGTGACAGCGTGATATGTGGCAGTGTGTTTGATGTGTGGCAGTGTGTGTGATGTGTGACAGTGTATTTGATGTGTGATGTGATGTGTGACAGTGTGTGTGAGGTGTGACAGTGTGTGTGATGTGTGACAGTATGATATGTGGCACTGTGTTTGATGTGTGACAGTGTGATTGATGTGTTAGTGTGTGTGTGATGTGTGACAGTGTATTTGATGTGTGATGTGATGTGTGACAGTGTGTGTGATGTGTGACAGTGTGTGTGATGTGTGACAGTGTGATGTGTTCTATTGTGTTTGATGTGTGACAGTGTGTGTGATGTGTGACAGTGTATGTGATGTGTGACAGTTTGTTTGATGTGTGACAGTTTGTTTGATGTGTGACAGTGTGTGTGATGTGTGACAGCCTGATATGTGACAGTGTGTTTGATGTGTGACAGTGTGTGTGATGTGTGACAGTGTATGTGATGTGTGACAGTTTGTTTGATGTGTGACAGTTTGTTTGATGTGTGACAGTGTGTGTGATGTGTGACAGCCTGATATGTGACAGTGTGTTTGATGTGTGACAGTGTGTGTGATGTGTGACAGTGTGTGTGATGTGTGACAGCGACTGTGATGTGTGACAGTGTGTTTAGATCAGATCAGATCAGAGATACAGCACTGAAACAGGCCCTTCGGCCCACCGAGTCTGTGCTGACCATCAACCACCCATTTATACTAATCCTACACTAATCCCATATTCCTACCAAACATCCCCACCTGTCCCTATCACCTGCTTAAACTAGTGACAATTTATAATGGCCAATTTACCTATCAACCTGCAAGTCTTTTGGCTTGTGGGAGGAAACCGGAGCACCCGGAGAAAACCCACGCAGACACAGGGAGAACTTGCAAACTCCACACAGGCAGTACCCAGAATCGAACCCGGGTACCTGGAGCTGTGAGGCTGCAGTGCTAACCACTGCGCCACTGTGCCGCCCTGTGATGTGATGTGTGACAGCGTGTGTGATGTGTGACAGTGTATGTGATGTGTGACATTGTGTTTGATGTGTCACAGTGTGTTTGATGTGTGACAGTGTGTTTGATGTGTGGGTGTGTGTGTGATGTGTGACAGTGTATTTGATGTGTGATGTGATGTGTGACAGTGTGTGTGAGGTGTGACAGTGTGTGTGATGTGTGACATTATGATATGTGGCAGTGTGTTTGATGTGTGACAGTGTGATGTGTAATATTGTGTTTGATGTGCGACAGTGTGTGTGATGTGTGACAGTGTATGTGATGTGTGACAGTTTGTTTGATGCGTGACAGTGTGTGTGATGTGTGACAGTGTATTTGATGTGTGATGTGATGTGTGACAGTGTGTGTGATGTGTGACATTGTGTTTGATGTGTCACAGTGTGTTTGATGTGTGACAGTGTGATGTGTAATATTGTGTTTGATGTGTGACAGTGTGTGTGATGTGTGACAGTGTATGTGATGTGTGACAGTTTGTTTGATGTGTGACAGTGTGTGAGATGTGTGACAGCGTGTGTGATGTGTGACAGCGTGATATGTGGCAGTGTGTTTGATGTGTGGCAGTGTGTGTGATGTGTGACAGTGTATTTGATGTGTGATGTGATGTGTGACAGTGTGTGTGAGGTGTGACAGTGTGTGTGATGTGTGACAGTATGATATGTGGCACTGTGTTTGATGTGTGACAGTGTGATTGATGTGTTAGTGTGTGTGTGATGTGTGACAGTGTATTTGATGTGTGATGTGATGTGTGACAGTGTGTGTGATGTGTGACAGTGTGTGTGATGTGTGACAGTGTGTGTGATGTGTGAGTGTTTGTGAAGTGTGAGTGTGTGTGATGTGTGAGTGTGTGTGATGTGTGACAGTGTGCTTCATGTTTGACAGTGTGTATGATGTGTGACAGTGTGTATGATGTGTGACAGTGTGTGCGATGTGTGACAGTGAGTGCGATGTGTGACAGTGAGTGCGATGTGTGACAGTGTGTATGATGTGTGACAGTGTGTATGATGTGTGACAGTGTGTGCGATGTGTGACAGTGAGAGCGATGTATGACAGTGAGTGTGATGTGTGACAGTGTGTTTGATATCTGAAAGTGTGTTTGATGTGTGACAGTGTGTGCATGATGTGTGACAGTGTGTTTGATGTGTGACAGTGTATGTGATGTGTGACATTGTGTTCGATGTGTCACAGTGTGTTTGATGTGTGACAGTGTGTTTGATGTGTGACAGTGTGTTTGATGTGTGAGTGTGTGTGTGATGTGTGACAGTGTATTTGATGTGTGATGTGATGTGTGACAGTGTGTGTGATGTGTGACAGTGTGTGTGATGTGTGACAGGCTGATATGTGGCAGTGTGTTTGATGTGTGACAGTGTGATGTGTTCTATTGTGTTTGATGTGTGACAGTGTGTGTGATGTGTGACAGTGTATGTGATGTGTGACAGTTTGTTTGATGTGTGACAGTGTGTGTGATGTGTGACAGCCTTATATGTGGCAGTGTGTTTGATGTGTGACAGTGTGTGTGATGTGTGACAGCGACTGTGATGTGTGACAGTGTGTTTAGATCAGATCAGATCAGAGATACAGCACTGAAACAGGCCCTTCGGCCCACCGAGTCTGTGCCGACCATCAACCACCCATTTATACTAATCCTACACTAATCCCATATTCCTACCAAACATCCCCACCTATCCCTATCACCTGCTTAAACTAGTGACAATTTATAATGGCCAATTTACCTATCAACCTGCAAGTCTTTTGGCTTCTGGGAGGAAACCGGAGCACCCGGAGAAAACCCACGCAGACACAGGGAGAACTTGCAAACTCCACACAGGCAGTACCCAGAATCGAACCCGGGTACCTGGAGCTGTGAGGCTGCAGTGCTAACCACTGTGCCACTGTGCCGCCCTGTGATGTGATGTGTGACAGCGTGTGTGATGTGTTACAGTGTATGTGATGTGTGACATTGTGTTTGATGTGTCACAGTGTGTTTGATGTGTGACAGTGTGTTTGATGTGTGGGTGTGTGTGTGATGTGTGACAGTGTATTTGATGTGTGATGTGATGTGTGACAGTGTGTGTGAGGTGTGACAGTGTGTGTGATGTGTGACATTATGATATGTGGCAGTGTGTTTGATGTGTGACAGTGTGATGTGTAATATTGTGTTTGATGTGTGACAGTGTGTGTGATGTGTGACAGTGTATGTGATGTGTGACAGTTTGTTTGATGTGTGACAGTGTGTGTGATGTGTGACAGTGTATTTGATGTGTGATGTGATGTGTGAGAGTGTGTGTGATGTGTGACAGGCTGATATGTGGCAGTGTGTTTGATGTGTGACAGTGTGATGTGTAATATTGTGTTTGATGTGTGACATTGTGTGTGATGTGTGACAGTGTATGTGATGTGTGACAGTTTGTTTGATGTGTGACAGTGTGTGAGATGTGTGACAGCGTGTGTGATGTGTGACAGCGTGATATGTGGCAGTGTGTTTGATGTGTGGCAGTGTGTGTGATGTGTGACAGTGTATTTGATGTGTGATGTGATGTGTGACAGTGTGTGTGAGGTGTGACAGTGTGTGTGATGTGTGACAGTATGATATGTGGCACTGTGTTTGATGTGTGACAGTGTGATTGATGTGTTAGTGTGTGTGTGATGTGTGACAGTGTATTTGATGTGTGATGTGATGTGTGACAGTGTGTGTGATGTGTGACAGTGTGTGTGATGTGTGACAGTGTGTGTGATGTGTGTGTTTGTGAAGTGTGAGTGTGTGTGATGTGTGAGTGTGTGTGATGTGTGACAGTGTGCTTCATGTTTGACAGTGTGTATGATGTGTGACAGAGTGTATGATGTGTGACAGTGTGTGCGATGTGTGACAGTGTGTGCGATGCGTGACAGTGACTGCGATGTGTGACAGTGTGCGATGTGTGACAGTGTGCGATGTGTGACAGTGTGTGCGATGTGTGACAGTGTGTATGATGTGTGACAGTGTGTATGATGTGTGACAGTGTGTGCGATGTGTGACAGTGAGTGCGATGTGTGACAGTGTGCGATGTGTGACAGTGTGTATGATGTGTGACAGTGTGTATGATGTGTGACAGTGTGTGCGATGTGTGACAGTGTGTGCGATGTGTGACAGTGAGTGCCATGTGTGACAGTGAGTGTGATGTGTGACAGTGTGTTTGATATCTGAAAGTGTGTTTGATGTGTGACAGTGTGTGCGAGTGTGACAGTGTGTTTGATGTATGACAGTGTGCATGATGTGTGACAGTGTGTGTGATGTGTGACAGTGTATGTGATGTGTGACATTGTGTTCGATGTGTCACAGTGTGTTTGACTGTGTGACAGTGTGTTTGATGTGTGACAGTGTGTTTGATGTGTGAGTGTGTGTGTGATGTGTGACAGTGTATTTGATGTGTGATGTGATGTGTGACAGTGTGTGTGATGTGTGACAGTGTGTGTGATGTGTGACAGGCTGATATGTGGCAGTGTGTTTGATGTGTGACAGTGTGATGTGTTCTATTGTGTTTGATGTGTGACAGTGTGTGTGATGTGTGACAGTGTATGTGATGTGTGACAGTTTGTTTGATGTGTGACAGTGTGTGTGATGTGTGACAGCCTTATATGTGGCAGTGTGTTTGATGTGTGACAGTGTGTGTGATGTGTGACAGCGACTGTGATGTGTGACAGTGTGTTTAGATCAGATCAGATCAGAGATACAGCACTGAAACAGGCCCTTCGGCCCACCGAGTCTGTGCCGACCATCAACCACCCATTTATACTAATCCTACACTAATCCCATATTCCTACCAAACATCCCCACCTGTCCCTATCACCTGCTTAAACTAGTGACAATTTATAATGGCCAATTTTCCTATCAACCTGCAAGTCTTTTGGCTTCTGGGAGGAAACCGGAGCACCCGGAGAAAACCCACGCAGACACAGGGAGAACTTGCAAACTCCACACATGCAGTACCCAGAATCGAACCCGGGTACCTGGAGCTGTGAGGCTGCAGTGCTAACCACTGCGCCACTGTGCCGCCCTGTGATGTGATGTGTGACAGCATGTGTGATGTGTGACAGTGTGTGTGATGTGTGACAGGCTGATATGTGTCACAGTGTGTTTGATGTGTGACAGTGTGATGTGTAATATTGTGTTTGGTGTGTGACAGTGTGTGTGATGTGTGACAGTGTATGTGATGTGTGACAGTTTGTTTGATGTGTGACAGTGTGTGAGATGTGTGACAGCGTGTGTGATGTGTGACAGCGTGATATGTGGCAGTGTGTTTGATGTGTGGCAGTGTGTGTGATGTGTGACAGTGTATTTGATGTGTGATGTGATGTGTGACAGTGTGTGTGAGGTGTGACAGTGTGTGTGATGTGTGACAGTATGATATGTGGCACTGTGTTTGATGTGTGACAGTGTGATTGATGTGTTAGTGTGTGTGTGATGTGTGACAGTGTATTTGATGTGTGATGTGATGTGTGACAGTGTGTGTGATGTGTGACAGTGTGTGTGATGTGTGACAGTGTGATGTGTTCTATTGTGTTTGATGTGTGACAGTGTGTGTGATGTGTGACAGTGTATGTGATGTGTGACAGTTTGTTTGATGTGTGACAGTTTGTTTGATGTGTGACAGTGTGTGTGATGTGTGACAGCCTGATATGTGACAGTGTGTTTGATGTGTGACAGTGTGTGTGATGTGTGACAGTGTATGTGATGTGTGACAGTTTGTTTGATGTGTGACAGTTTGTTTGATGTGTGACAGTGTGTGTGATGTGTGACAGCCTGATATGTGACAGTGTGTTTGATGTGTGACAGTGTGTGTGATGTGTGACAGTGTGTGTGATGTGTGACAGCGACTGTGATGTGTGACAGTGTGTTTAGATCAGATCAGATCAGAGATACAGCACTGAAACAGGCCCTTCGGCCCACCGAGTCTGTGCTGACCATCAACCACCCATTTATACTAATCCTACACTAATCCCATATTCCTACCAAACATCCCCACCTGTCCCTGTCACCTGCTTAAACTAGTGACAATTTATAATGGCCAATTTACCTATCAACCTGCAAGTCTTTTGGCTTGTGGGAGGAAACCGGACCACCCGGAGAAAACCCACACAGACACAGGGAGAACTTGCAAACTCCACACAGGCAGTATGCAGAATCGAACCCGGGTACCTGGAGCTGTGAGGCTGCAGTGCTAACCACTGTGCCACTGTGCCGCCCTGTGATGTGATGTGTGACAGCGTGTGTGATGTGTGACAGTGTATGTGATGTGTGACATTGTGTTTGATGTGTCACAGTGTGTTTGATGTGTGACAGTGTGTTTGATGTGTGAGTGTGTGTGTGATGTGTGACAGTGTATTTGATGTGTGATGTGATGTGTGACAGTGTGTGTGAGGTGTGACAGTGTGTGTGATGTGTGACATTGTGTTCGATGTGTCACAGTGTGTTTGATGTGTGACAGTGTGTTTGATGTGTGACAGTGTGTGTGATGTGTGACAGTGTATTTGATGTGTGATGTGATGTGTGACAGTGTGTGTGAAATGTGACAGTGTGTGTGATGTGTGACAGGCTGATATGTGGCAGTGTGTTTGATGTGTGACAGTGTGATGTGTTCTATTGTGTTTGATGTGTGACAGTGTGTGTGATGTGTGACAGTGTATGTGATGTGTGACAGTTTGTTTGATGTGTGACAGTGTGTGTGATGTGTGACAGCCTGATATGTGGCAGTGTGTTTGATGTGTGACAGTGTGTGTGATGTGTGACAGTGTGTGTGATGTGTTACAGCGACTGTGATGTGTTACAGCGACTGTGATGTGTGACAGTGTGTTTAGATCAGATCAGATCAGAGATACAGCACTGAAACAGGCCCTTCGGCCCACCGAGTCTGTGCCGACCATCAACCACCCATTTATACTAATCCTACACTAATCCCATATTCCTACCAAACATCCCCACCTATCCCTATCACCTGCTTAAACTAGTGACAATTTATAATGGCCAATTTACCTATCAACCTGCAAGTCTTTTGGCTTCTGGGAGGAAACCGGAGCACCCGGAGAAAACCCACGCAGACACAGGGAGAACTTGCAAACTCCACACAGGCAGTACCCAGAATCGAACCCGGGTACCTGGAGCTGTGAGGCTGCAGTGCTAACCACTGTGCCACTGTGCCGCCCTGTGATGTGATGTGTGACAGCGTGTGTGATGTGTTACAGTGTATGTGATGTGTGACATTGTGTTTGATGTGTCACAGTGTGTTTGATGTGTGACAGTGTGTTTGATGTGTGGGTGTGTGTGTGATGTGTGACAGTGTATTTGATGTGTGATGTGATGTGTGACAGTGTGTGTGAGGTGTGACAGTGTGTGTGATGTGTGACATTATGATATGTGGCAGTGTGTTTGATGTGTGACAGTGTGATGTGTAATATTGTGTTTGATGTGTGACAGTGTGTGTGATGTGTGACAGTGTATGTGATGTGTGACAGTTTGTTTGATGTGTGACAGTGTGTGTGATGTGTGACAGTGTATTTGATGTGTGATGTGATGTGTGAGAGTGTGTGTGATGTGTGACAGGCTGATATGTGGCAGTGTGTTTGATGTGTGACAGTGTGATGTGTAATATTGTGTTTGATGTGTGACATTGTGTGTGATGTGTGACAGTGTATGTGATGTGTGACAGTTTGTTTGATGTGTGACAGTGTGTGAGATGTGTGACAGCGTGTGTGATGTGTGACAGCGTGATATGTGGCAGTGTGTTTGATGTGTGGCAGTGTGTGTGATGTGTGACAGTGTATTTGATGTGTGATGTGATGTGTGACAGTGTGTGTGAGGTGTGACAGTGTGTGTGATGTGTGACAGTATGATATGTGGCACTGTGTTTGATGTGTGACAGTGTGATTGATGTGTTAGTGTGTGTGTGATGTGTGACAGTGTATTTGATGTGTGATGTGATGTGTGACAGTGTGTGTGATGTGTGACAGTGTGTGTGATGTGTGACAGTGTGTGTGATGTGTGTGTTTGTGAAGTGTGAGTGTGTGTGATGTGTGAGTGTGTGTGATGTGTGACAGTGTGCTTCATGTTTGACAGTGTGTATGATGTGTGACAGAGTGTATGATGTGTGACAGTGTGTGCGATGTGTGACAGTGTGTGCGATGCGTGACAGTGACTGCGATGTGTGACAGTGTGCGATGTGTGACAGTGTGCGATGTGTGACAGTGTGTGCGATGTGTGACAGTGTGTATGATGTGTGACAGTGTGTATGATGTGTGACAGTGTGTGCGATGTGTGACAGTGAGTGCGATGTGTGACAGTGTGCGATGTGTGACAGTGTGTATGATGTGTGACAGTGTGTATGATGTGTGACAGTGTGTGCGATGTGTGACAGTGTGTGCGATGTGTGACAGTGAGTGCCATGTGTGACAGTGAGTGTGATGTGTGACAGTGTGTTTGATATCTGAAAGTGTGTTTGATGTGTGACAGTGTGTGCGAGTGTGACAGTGTGTTTGATGTATGACAGTGTGCATGATGTGTGACAGTGTGTGTGATGTGTGACAGTGTATGTGATGTGTGACATTGTGTTCGATGTGTCACAGTGTGTTTGACTGTGTGACAGTGTGTTTGATGTGTGACAGTGTGTTTGATGTGTGAGTGTGTGTGTGATGTGTGACAGTGTATTTGATGTGTGATGTGATGTGTGACAGTGTGTGTGATGTGTGACAGTGTGTGTGATGTGTGACAGGCTGATATGTGGCAGTGTGTTTGATGTGTGACAGTGTGATGTGTTCTATTGTGTTTGATGTGTGACAGTGTGTGTGATGTGTGACAGTGTATGTGATGTGTGACAGTTTGTTTGATGTGTGACAGTGTGTGTGATGTGTGACAGCCTTATATGTGGCAGTGTGTTTGATGTGTGACAGTGTGTGTGATGTGTGACAGCGACTGTGATGTGTGACAGTGTGTTTAGATCAGATCAGATCAGAGATACAGCACTGAAACAGGCCCTTCGGCCCACCGAGTCTGTGCCGACCATCAACCACCCATTTATACTAATCCTACACTAATCCCATATTCCTACCAAACATCCCCACCTGTCCCTATCACCTGCTTAAACTAGTGACAATTTATAATGGCCAATTTTCCTATCAACCTGCAAGTCTTTTGGCTTCTGGGAGGAAACCGGAGCACCCGGAGAAAACCCACGCAGACACAGGGAGAACTTGCAAACTCCACACATGCAGTACCCAGAATCGAACCCGGGTACCTGGAGCTGTGAGGCTGCAGTGCTAACCACTGCGCCACTGTGCCGCCCTGTGATGTGATGTGTGACAGCATGTGTGATGTGTGACAGTGTGTGTGATGTGTGACAGGCTGATATGTGTCACAGTGTGTTTGATGTGTGACAGTGTGATGTGTAATATTGTGTTTGGTGTGTGACAGTGTGTGTGATGTGTGACAGTGTATGTGATGTGTGACAGTTTGTTTGATGTGTGACAGTGTGTGAGATGTGTGACAGCGTGTGTGATGTGTGACAGCGTGATATGTGGCAGTGTGTTTGATGTGTGGCAGTGTGTGTGATGTGTGACAGTGTATTTGATGTGTGATGTGATGTGTGACAGTGTGTGTGAGGTGTGACAGTGTGTGTGATGTGTGACAGTATGATATGTGGCACTGTGTTTGATGTGTGACAGTGTGATTGATGTGTTAGTGTGTGTGTGATGTGTGACAGTGTATTTGATGTGTGATGTGATGTGTGACAGTGTGTGTGATGTGTGACAGTGTGTGTGATGTGTGACAGTGTGATGTGTTCTATTGTGTTTGATGTGTGACAGTGTGTGTGATGTGTGACAGTGTATGTGATGTGTGACAGTTTGTTTGATGTGTGACAGTTTGTTTGATGTGTGACAGTGTGTGTGATGTGTGACAGCCTGATATGTGACAGTGTGTTTGATGTGTGACAGTGTGTGTGATGTGTGACAGTGTATGTGATGTGTGACAGTTTGTTTGATGTGTGACAGTTTGTTTGATGTGTGACAGTGTGTGTGATGTGTGACAGCCTGATATGTGACAGTGTGTTTGATGTGTGACAGTGTGTGTGATGTGTGACAGTGTGTGTGATGTGTGACAGCGACTGTGATGTGTGACAGTGTGTTTAGATCAGATCAGATCAGAGATACAGCACTGAAACAGGCCCTTCGGCCCACCGAGTCTGTGCTGACCATCAACCACCCATTTATACTAATCCTACACTAATCCCATATTCCTACCAAACATCCCCACCTGTCCCTGTCACCTGCTTAAACTAGTGACAATTTATAATGGCCAATTTACCTATCAACCTGCAAGTCTTTTGGCTTGTGGGAGGAAACCGGAGCACCCGGAGAAAACCCACACAGACACAGGGAGAACTTGCAAACTCCACACAGGCAGTATGCAGAATCGAACCCGGGTACCTGGAGCTGTGAGGCTGCAGTGCTAACCACTGTGCCACTGTGCCGCCCTGTGATGTGATGTGTGACAGCGTGTGTGATGTGTGACAGTGTATGTGATGTGTGACATTGTGTTTGATGTGTCACAGTGTGTTTGATGTGTGACAGTGTGTTTGATGTGTGAGTGTGTGTGTGATGTGTGACAGTGTATTTGATGTGTGATGTGATGTGTGACAGTGTGTGTGAGGTGTGACAGTGTGTGTGATGTGTGACATTGTGTTCGATGTGTCACAGTGTGTTTGATGTGTGACAGTGTGTTTGATGTGTGACAGTGTGTTTGATGTGTGACAGTGTGTGTGATGTGTGACAGTGTATTTGATGTGTGATGTGATGTGTGACAGTGTGTGTGAAATGTGACAGTGTGTGTGATGTGTGACAGGCTGATATGTGGCAGTGTGTTTGATGTGTGACAGTGTGATGTGTTCTATTGTGTTTGATGTGTGACAGTGTGTGTGATGTGTGACAGTGTATGTGATGTGTGACAGTTTGTTTGATGTGTGACAGTGTGTGTGATGTGTGACAGCCTGATATGTGGCAGTGTGTTTGATGTGTGACAGTGTGTGTGATGTGTGACAGTGTGTGTGATGTGTTACAGCGACTGTGATGTGTTACAGCGACTGTGATGTGTGACAGTGTGTTTAGATCAGATCAGATCAGAGATACAGCACTGAAACAGGCCCTTCGGCCCACCGAGTCTGTGCCGACCATCAACCACCCATTTATACTAATCCTACACTAATCCCATATTCCTACCAAACATCCCCACCTGTCCCTATCACCTGCTTAAACTAGTGACAATTTATAATGGCCAATTTACCTATCAACCTGCAAGTCATTTGGCTTGTGGGAGGAAACCGGAGCACCCGGAGAAAACCCACGCAGACACAGGGAGAACTTGCAAACTCCACACAGGCAGTACCCAGAATCGAACCCGGGTACCTGGAGCTGTGAGGCTGCAGTGCTAACCACTGCGCCACTGTGCCGCCCTGTGATGTGATGTGTGACAGCGTGTGTGATGTGTGACAGTGTATGTGATGTGTGACAGTGTGTTTGATGTGTCACAGTGTGTTTGATGTGTGACAGTGTGTTTGATGTGTGGGTGTGTGTGTGATGTGTGACAGTGTATTTGATGTGTGATGTGATGTGTGACAGTGTGTGTGAGGTGTGACAGTGTGTGTGATGTGTGACATTATGATATGTGGCAGTGTGTTTGATGTGTGACAGTGTGATGTGTAATATTCTGTTTGATGTGTGACAGTGTGTGTGATGTGTGACAGTGTATGTGATGTGTGACAGTTTGTTTGATGTGTGACAGTGTGTGTGATGTGTGACAGTGTATTTGATGTGTGATGTGATGTGTGACAGTGTGTGTGATGTGTGACAGTGTGTGTGATGTGTGACAGGCTGATATGTGGCAGTGTGTTTGATGTGTGACAGTGTGATGTGTAATATTGTGTTTGATGTGTGACAGTGTGTGTGATGTGTGACAGTGTATGTGATGTGTGACAGTTTGTTTGATGTGTGACAGTGTGTGAGATGTGTGACAGTGTGTGTGATGTGTGACAGCGTGATATGTGGCAGTGTGTTTGATGTGTGGCAGTGTGTGTGATGTGTGACAGTGTATTTGATGTGTGATGTGATGTGTGACAGTGTGTGTGAGGTGTGACAGTGTGTGTGATGTGTGACAGTATGATATGTGGCACTGTGTTTGATGTGTGACAGTGTGATTGATGTGTTAGTGTGTGTGTGATGTGTGACAGTGTATTTGATGTGTGATGTGATGTGTGACAGTGTGTGTGATGTGTGACAGTGTGTGTGATGTGTGACAGTGTGATGTGTTCTATTGTGTTTGATGTGTGACAGTGTGTGTGATGTGTGACAGTGTATGTGATGTGTGACAGTTTGTTTGATGTGTGACAGTGTGTGTGATGTGTGACAGCCTGATATGTGGCAGTGTGTTTGATGTGTGACAGTGTGTGTGATGTGTGACAGTGTGTGTGATGTGTGACAGTGACTGTGATGTGTGACAGTGTGTTTAGATCAGATCAGATCAGAGATACAGCACTGAAACAGGCCCTTCGGCCCACCGGGTCTGTGCCGAACATCATCCACCCATTTATACTAATCCTACACTAATCCCATATTCCTACCAAACATCCCCACCTGTCCCTATCACCTGCTTAAACTAGTGACAATTTATAATGGCCAATTTACCTATCAACCTGCAAGTCTTTTGGCTTGTGGGAGGAAACCGGAGCACCCGGAGAAAACCCACGCAGACACAGGGAGAACTTGCAAACTCCACACAGGCAGTACCCAGAATCGAACCCGGGTACCTGGAGCTGTGAGGCTGCAGTGCTAACCACTGCGCCACTGTGCCGCCCTGTGATGTGATGTGTGACAGCGTGTGTGATGTGTGACAGTGTATGTGATGTGTGACATTGTGTTTGATGTGTCACAGTGTGTTTGATGTGTGACAGTGTGTTTGATGTGTGGGTGTGTGTGTGATGTGTGACAGTGTATTTGATGTGTGATGTGATGTGTGACAGTGTGTGTGAGGTGTGACAGTGTGTGTGATGTGTGACATTATGATATGTGGCAGTGTGTTTGATGTGTGACAGTGTGATGTGTAATATTGTGTTTGATGTGCGACAGTGTGTGTGATGTGTGACAGTGTATGTGATGTGTGACAGTTTGTTTGATGCGTGACAGTGTGTGTGATGTGTGACAGTGTATTTGATGTGTGATGTGATGTGTGACAGTGTGTGTGATGTGTGACATTGTGTTTGATGTGTCACAGTGTGTTTGATGTGTGACAGTGTGATGTGTAATATTGTGTTTGATGTGTGACAGTGTGTGTGATGTGTGACAGTGTATGTGATGTGTGACAGTTTGTTTGATGTGTGACAGTGTGTGAGATGTGTGACAGCGTGTGTGATGTGTGACAGCGTGATATGTGGCAGTGTGTTTGATGTGTGGCAGTGTGTGTGATGTGTGACAGTGTATTTGATGTGTGATGTGATGTGTGACAGTGTGTGTGAGGTGTGACAGTGTGTGTGATGTGTGACAGTATGATATGTGGCACTGTGTTTGATGTGTGACAGTGTGATTGATGTGTTAGTGTGTGTGTGATGTGTGACAGTGTATTTGATGTGTGATGTGATGTGTGACAGTGTGTGTGATGTGTGACAGTGTGTGTGATGTGTGACAGTGTGATGTGTTCTATTGTGTTTGATGTGTGACAGTGTGTGTGATGTGTGACAGTGTATGTGATGTGTGACAGTTTGTTTGATGTGTGACAGTGTGTGTGATGTGTGACAGCCTGATATGTGGCAGTGTGTTTGATGTGTGACAGTGTGTGTGATGTGTGACAGTGTGTGTGATGTGTGACAGTGACTGTGATGTGTGACAGTGTGTTTAGATCAGATCAGATCAGAGATACAGCACTGAAACAGGCCCTTCGGCCCACCGAGTCTGTGCCGAACATCAACCACCCATTGAGACTAATCCTACACTAATCCCATATTCCTACCAAACATCCCCACCTGTCCCTATCACCTGCTTAAACTAGTGACAATTTATAATGGCCAATTTACCTATCAACCTGCAAGTCTTTTGGCTTGTGGGAGGAAACCGGAGCACCCGGAGAAAACCCACGCAGACACAGGGAGAACTTGCAAACTCCACACAGGCAGTACCCAGAATCGAACCCGGGTACCTGGAGCTGTGAGGCTGCAGTGCTAACCACTGCGCCACTGTGCCGCCCTGTGATGTGATGTGTGACAGCGTGTGTGATGTGTGACAGTGTATGTGATGTGTGACATTGTGTTTGATGTGTCACAGTGTGTTTGATGTGTGACAGTGTGTTTGATGTGTGGGTGTGTGTGTGATGTGTGACAGTGTATTTGATGTGTGATGTGATGTGTGACAGTGTGTGTGAGGTGTGACAGTGTGTGTGATGTGTGACATTATGATATGTGGCAGTGTGTTTGATGTGTGACAGTGTGATGTGTAATATTGTGTTTGATGTGTGACAGTGTGTGTGATGTGTGACAGTGTATGTGATGTGTGACAGTTTGTTCGATGCGTGACAGTGTGTGTGATGTGTGACAGTGTATTTGATGTGTGATGTGATGTGTGACAGTGTGTGTGATGTGTGACATTGTGTTTGATGTGTCACAGTGTGTTTGATGTGTGACAGTGTGATGTGTAATATTGTGTTTGATGTGTGACAGTGTGTGTGATGTGTGACAGTGTATGTGATGTGTGACAGTTTGTTTGATGTGTGACAGTGTGTGAGATGTGTGACAGCGTGTGTGATGTGTGACAGCGTGATATGTGGCAGTGTGTTTGATGTGTGGCAGTGTGTGTGATGTGTGACAGTGTATTTGATGTGTGATGTGATGTGTGACAGTGTGTGTGAGGTGTGACAGTGTGTGTGATGTGTGACAGTATGATATGTGGCACTGTGTTTGATGTGTGATTGATGTGTTAGTGTGTGTGTGATGTGTGACAGTGTATTTGATGTGTGATGTGATGTGTGACAGTGTGTGTGATGTGTGACAGTGTGTGTGATGTGTGACAGTGTGATGTGTTCTATTGTGTTTGATGTGTGACAGTGTGTGTGATGTGTGACAGTGTATGTGATGTGTGACAGTTTGTTTGATGTGTGACAGTGTGTGTGATGTGTGACAGCCTGATATGTGGCAGTGTGTTTGATGTGTGACAGTGTGTGTGATGTGTGACAGTGTGTGTGATGTGTGACAGCGACTGTGATGTGTGACAGTGTGTTTAGATCAGATCAGATCAGAGATACAGCACTGTAACAGGCCCTTTGGCCCACCGAGTCTGTGCTGACCATCAACCACCCATTTATACTAATCCTACACTGATCCCATATTCCTACCAAACATCCCCACCTGTCCCTGTCACCTGCTTAAACTAGGGACAATTTATAATGGC
Organism: Heterodontus francisci; assembly: GCF_036365525.1. NCBI lineage: Eukaryota > Metazoa > Chordata > Chondrichthyes > Heterodontiformes > Heterodontidae > Heterodontus > Heterodontus francisci. Next base: position 240,646,949 of record NC_090371.1, read on the forward strand.
CAATTTACCTATCAACCTGCAAGTCTTTTGGCTTGTGGGAGGAAACCGGAGCACCCGGAGAAAACCCACGCAGACACAGGGAGAACTTGCAAACTCCACACAGGCAGTACCCAGAATCGAACCCGGGTACCTGGAGCTGTGAGGCTGCAGTGCTAACCACTGCGCCACTGTGCCGCCCTGTGATGTGATGTGTGACAGCGTGTGTGATGTGTGACAGTGTATGTGATGTGTGACATTGTGTTTGATGTGTCACAGTGTGTTTGATGTGTGACAGTGTGTTTGATGTGTGGGTGTGTGTGTGATGTGTGACAGTGTATTTGATGTGTGATGTGAGGTGTGACAGTGTGTGTGATGTGTGACAGTGTGTGTAATGTGTGACAGTGTATTTGATGTGTGAGTGTTTGTGAAGTGTGAGTGTGTGTGATGTGTGAGTGTGTGTCATGTGTGACAGTGTGCTTCATGTTTGACATTGTGTATGATGTGTGACAGTGTGTATGATGTGTGACAGTGTGTGCGATGTGTGACAGTGAGTGCAATGTGTGACAGTGTGCTATGTGTGACAGTGTGTATGATGTGTGACAGTGTGTATGATGTGTGACAGTGTGTGCGATGTGTGACAGTGAGTGCGATGTGTGACAGTGAGTGTGATGTGTGACAGTGTGTTTGATATCTGAAAGTGTGTTTGATGTGTGACAGTGTGTGCGAGTGTGACAGTGTGTTTGATGTCTGACAGTGTGCATGATGTGTGACAGTGTGTGTGATGTGTGACAGTGTATGTGATGTGTGACATTGTGTTCGATGTGTCACAGTGTGTTTGACTGTGTGACAGTGTGTTTGATGTGTGACAGTGTGTTTGATGTGTGAGTGTGTGTGTGATGTGTGACAGTGTATTTGATGTGTGATGTGATGTGTGACAGTGTGTGTGATGTGTGACAGTGTATGTGATGTGTGACAGTGTGTGTGATAGTGTGTGTGATGTGTGACAGCCTTATATGTGGCAGTGTGTTTGATGTGTGACAGTGTGTGTGATGTGTGACAGCGACTGTGATGTGTGACAGTGTGTTTAGATCAGATCAGAGATACAGCACTGAAACAGGCCCTTCGGCCCACCGAGTCTGTGCCGACCATCAACCACCCATTTATACTAATCCGACACTAATCCCATATTCCTACCAAACATCCCCACCTGTCCCTATCACCTGCTTAAACTAGTGACAATTTATAATGGCCAATTTACCTATCAACCTGCAAGTCTTTTGGCTTCTGGGAGGAAACCGGAGCACCCGGAGAAAACCCACGCAGACACAGGGAGAACTTGCAAACTCCACACAGGCAGTACCCAGAATCGAACCCGGGTACCTGGAGCTGTGAGGCTGCAGTGCTAACCACTGCGCCACTGTGCCGCCCTGTGATGTGATGTGCGACAGCATGTGTGATGTGTGACAGTGTATGTGATGTGTGACATTGTGTTTGATGTGTCACAGTGTGTTTGATGTGTGACAGTGTGTTTGATGTGTGGGTGTGTGTGTGATGTGTGACAGTGTACTTGATGTGTGATGTGATGTGTGACAGTGTGTGTGAGGTGTGACAGTGTGTGTGATGTGTGACATTATGATATGTGGCAGTGTGTTTGATGTGTGACAGTGTGATGTGTAATATTGTGTTTGATGTGTGACAGTGTGTGTGATGTGTGACAGTGTATGTGATGTGTGACAGTTTGTTCGATGTGTGACAGTGTGTGTGATGTGTGACAGTGTATTTGATGTGTGATGTGATGTGTGACAGTGTGTGTGCTGTGTGACAGTGTGTGTGATGTGTGACAGTGTGTGTGATATGTGGCAGTGTGTTTGATGTGTGACAGTGTGATGTGTAATATTGTGTTTGATGTGTGACAGTGTGTGTGATGTGTGACAGTGTATGTGATGTGTGACAGTTTGTTTGATGTGTGACAGTGTGTGAGATGTGTGACAGTGTGTGAGATGTGTGACAGCGTGTGTGATGTGTGACAGCGTGTGTGATGTGTGACAGCGTGATATGTGGCAGTGTGTTTGATGTGTGGCAGTGTGTGTGATGTGTGACAGTGTATTTGATGTGTGATGTGATGTGTGACAGTGTGTGTGAGGTGTGACAGTGTGTGTGATGTGTGACAGTATGATATGTGGCACTGTGTTTGATGTGTGACAGTGTGATTGATGTGTTAGTGTGTGTGTGATGTGTGACAGTGTATTTGATGTGTGATGTGATGTGTGACAGTGTGTGTGATGTGTGACAGTGTGTGTGATGTGTGACAGTGTGATGTGTTCTATTGTGTTTGATGTGTGACAGTGTGTGTGATGTGTGACAGTGTATGTGATGTGTGACAGTTTGTTTGATGTGTGACAGTGTGTGTGATGTGTGACAGCCTGATATGTGGCAGTGTGTTTGATGTGTGACAGTGTGTGTGATGTGTGACAATATGTGTGATGTGTGACAGCGACTGTGATGTGTGACAGTGTGTTTAGATCAGATCAGATCAGAGATACAGCACTGAAACAGGCCCTTCGGCCCACCGAGTCTGTGCTGACCATCAACCACCCATTTATACTAATCCTGCACTAATCCCATATTCCTACCAAACATCCCCACCTGTCCCTATCACCTGCTTAAACTCGTGACAATTTATAATGGCCAATTTTGGCTTGTGGGAGGAAACCGGAGCACCCGGAGAAAACCCACGCAGACACAGGGAGAACTTGCAAACTCCACACAGGCAGTATGCAGAATCGAACCCGGGTACCTGGAGCTGTGAGGCTGCAGTGCTAACCACTGTGCCACAGTGCCGCCCTGTGATGTGATGTGTGACAGCGTGTGTGATGTGTGACAGTGTATGTGATGTGTGACATTGTGTTTGATGTGTCACGGTGTGTTTGATGTGTGACAGTGTGTTTGATGTGTGAGTCTGTGTGTGATGTGTGACAGTGTATTTGATGTGTGATGTGATGTGTGACAGTGTGTGTGAGGTGTGACAGTGTGTGAGATGTGTGACATTATGATATGTGGCAGTGTGTTTGATCTGTGACAGTGTGTGTGATATGTGACAGTTTGTGTGATGTGTGACAGTGTGTGCGATGTGTGACAGTGTGTGCGAGTGTGACAGTGTGTTTGATGTCTGACAGTGTGCATGATGTGTGACAGTGTGTGTGATGTGTGACAGTGTATGTGATGTGTGACATTGTGTTCGATGTGTCACAGTGTGTTTGATGTGTGACAGTGTGTTTGATGTGTGACAGTGTGTTTGATGTGTGAGTGTGTGTGTGATGTGTGACAGTGTATTTGATGTGTGATGTGATGTGTGACAGTGTGTGTGATGTGTGACAGTGTGTGTGATGTGTGACAGGCTGATATGTGGCAGTGTGTTTGATGTGTGACAGTGTGATGTGTTCTATTGTGTTTGATGTGTGACAGTGTGTGTGATGTGTGACAGTGTATGTGATGTGTGACAGTTTGTTTGATGTGTGACAGTGTGTGTGATGTGTGACAGCCTGATTTGTGGCAGTGTGTTTGATGTGTGACAGTGTGTGTGATGTGTGACAGTGTGTGATGTGTGACACTGTGTGTGATGTGTGACAGCGACTGTGATGTGTGACAGTGTGTTTAGATCAGATCAGATCAGAGATACAGCACTGAAACAGGCCCTTCGGCCCACCGAGTCTGTGCCGACCATCAACCACCCATTTATACTAATCCTACACTAATCCCATATTCCTACCAAACATCCCCACCTGTCCCTATCACCTGCTTAAACTAGTGACAATTTATAATGGCCAATTTACCTATCAACCTGCAAGTCTTTTGGCTTGTGGGAGGAAACCGGAGCACCCGGAGAAAACCCACGCAGACACAGGGAGAACTTGCAAACTCCACACAGGCAGTACCCAGAATCGAACCCGGGTACCTGGAGCTGTGAGGCTGCAGTGCTAACCACTGCGCCACTGTGCCGCCCTGTGATGTGATGTGTGACAGCGTGTGTGATGTGTGACAGTGTATCTGATGTGTGACATAGTGTTTGATGTGTCACAGTGTGTTTGATGTGTGACAGTGTGTTTGATGTGTGGGTGTGTGTGTGATGTGTGACAGTGTATTTGATGTGTGATGTGATGTGTGACAGTGTGTGTGAGGTGTGACACGTGTGTGTGATGTGTGACATTATGATATGTGGCAGTGTGTTTGATGTGTGACAGTGTGATGTGTAATATTCTGTTTGATGTGCGACAGTGTGTGTGATGTGTGACAGTGTATGTGATGTGTGACAGTTTGTTTGATGTGTGACAGTGTGTGTGATGTGTGACAGTGTATTTGATGTGTGATGTGATGTGTGACAGTGTGTGTGATGTGTGACAGTGTGTGTGATGTGTGACAGGCTGATATGTGGCAGTGTGTTTGATGTGTGACAGTGTGATGTGTAATATTGTGTTTGATGTGTGACAGTGTGTGTGATGTGTGACAGTGTATGTGATGTGTGACAGTTTGTTTGATGTGTGACAGTGTGTGAGATGTGTGACAGTGTGTGTGATGTGTGACAGCGTGATATGTGGCAGTGTGTTTGATGTGTGGCAGTGTGTGTGATGTGTGACAGTGTATTTGATGTGTGATGTGATGTGTGACAGTGTGTGTGAGGTGTGACAGTGTGTGTGATGTGTGACAGTATGATATGTGGCACTGTGTTTGATGTGTGACAGTGTGATTGATGTGTTAGTGTGTGTGTGATGTGTGACAGTGTATTTGATGTGTGATGTGATGTGTGACAGTGTGTGTGATGTGTGACAGTGTGTGTGATGTGTGACAGTGTGATGTGTTCTATTGTGTTTGATGTGTGACAGTGTGTGTGATGTGTGACAGTGTATGTGATGTGTGACAGTTTGTTTGATGTGTGACAGTGTGTGTGATGTGTGACAGCCTGATATGTGGCAGTGTGTTTGATGTGTGACAGTGTGTGTGATGTGTGACAGTGTGTGTGATGTGTGACAGTGACTGTGATGTGTGACAGTGTGTTTAGATCAGATCAGATCAGAGATACAGCACTGAAACAGGCCCTTCGGCCCACCGGGTCTGTGCCGAACATCAACCACCCATTTATACTAATCCTACACTAATCCCATATTCCTACCAAACATCCCCACCTGTCCCTATCACCTGCTTAAACTAGTGACAATTTATAATGGCCAATTTACCTATCAACCTGCAAGTCTTTTGGCTTGTGGGAGGAAACCGGAGCACCCGGAGAAAACCCACGCAGACACAGGGAGAACTTGCAAACTCCACACAGGCAGTACCCAGAATCGAACCAGGGTACCTGGAGCTGTGAGGCTGCAGTGCTAACCACTGCGCCACTGTGCCGCCCTGTGATGTGATGTGTGACAGCGTGTGTGATGTGTGACAGTGTATGTGATGTGTGACATTGTGTTTGATGTGTCACAGTGTGTTTGATGTGTCACAGTGTGTTTGATGTGTGGGTGTGTGTGTGATGTGTGACAGTGTATTTGATGTGTGATGTGATGTGTGACAGTGTGTGTGAGGTGTGACAGTGTGTGTGATGTGTGACATTATGATATGTGGCAGTGTGTTTGATGTGTGACAGTGTGATGTGTAATATTGTGTTTGATGTGCGACAGTGTGTGTGATGTGTGACAGTGTATGTGATGTGTGACAGTTTGTTTGATGCGTGACAGTGTGTGTGATGTGTGACAGTGTATTTGATGTGTGATGTGATGTGTGACAGTGTGTGTGATGTGTGACATTGTGTTTGATGTGTCACAGTGTGTTTGATGTGTGACAGTGTGATGTGTAATATTGTGTTTGATGTGTGACAGTGTGTGTGATGTGTGACAGTGTATGTGATGTGTGACAGTTTGTTTGATGTGTGACAGTGTGTGAGATGTGTGACAGCGTGTGTGATGTGTGACAGCGTGATATGTGGCAGTGTGTTTGATGTGTGGCAGTGTGTGTGATGTGTGACAGTGTATTTGATGTGTGATGTGATGTGTGACAGTGTGTGTGAGGTGTGACAGTGTGTGTGATGTGTGACAGTATGATATGTGGCACTGTGTTTGATGTGTGACAGTGTGATTGATGTGTTAGTGTGTGTGTGATGTGTGACAGTGTATTTGATGTGTGATGTGATGTGTGACAGTGTGTGTGATGTGTGACAGTGTGTGTGATGTGTGACAGTGTGATGTGTTCTATTGTGTTTGATGTGTGACAGTGTGTGTGATGTGTGACAGTGTATGTGATGTGTGACAGTTTGTTTGATGTGTGACAGTGTGTGTGATGTGTGACAGCCTGATATGTGGCAGTGTGTTTGATGTGTGACAGTGTGTGTGATGTGTGACAGTGTGTGTGATGTGTGACAGTGACTGTGATGTGTGACAGTGTGTTTAGATCAGATCAGATCAGAGATACAGCACTGAAACAGGCCCTTCGGCCCACCGAGTCTGTGCCGAACATCAACCACCCATTTATACTAATCCTACACTAATCCCATATTCCTACCAAACATCCCCACCTGTCCCTATCACCTGCTTAAACTAGTGACAATTTATAATGGCCAATTTACCTATCAACCTGCAAGTCTTTTGGCTTGTGGGAGGAAACCGGAGCACCCGGAGAAAACCCACGCAGACACAGGGAGAACTTGCAAACTCCACACAGGCAGTACCCAGAATCGAACCCGGGTACCTGGAGCTGTGAGGCTGCAGTGCTAACCACTGCGCCACTGTGCCGCCCTGTGATGTGATGTGTGACAGCGTGTGTGATGTGTGACAGTGTATGTGATGTGTGACATTGTGTTTGATGTGTCACAGTGTGTTTGATGTGTGACAGTGTGTTTGATGTGTGGGTGTGTGTGTGATGTGTGACAGTGTATTTGATGTGTGATGTGATGTGTGACAGTGTGTGTGAGGTGTGACAGTGTGTGTGATGTGTGACATTATGATATGTGGCAGTGTGTTTGATGTGTGACAGTGTGATGTGTAATATTGTGTTTGATGTGTGACAGTGTGTGTGATGTGTGACAGTGTATGTGATGTGTGACAGTTTGTTCGATGCGTGACAGTGTGTGTGATGTGTGACAGTGTATTTGATGTGTGATGTGATGTGTGACAGTGTGTGTGATGTGTGACATTGTGTTTGATGTGTCACAGTGTGTTTGATGTGTGACAGTGTGATGTGTAATATTGTGTTTGATGTGTGACAGTGTGTGTGATGTGTGACAGTGTATGTGATGTGTGACAGTTTGTTTGATGTGTGACAGTGTGTGAGATGTGTGACAGCGTGTGTGATGTGTGACAGCGTGATATGTGGCAGTGTGTTTGATGTGTGGCAGTGTGTGTGATGTGTGACAGTGTATTTGATGTGTGATGTGATGTGTGACAGTGTGTGTGAGGTGTGACAGTGTGTGTGATGTGTGACAGTATGATATGTGGCACTGTGTTTGATGTGTGATTGATGTGTTAGTGTGTGTGTGATGTGTGACAGTGTATTTGATGTGTGATGTGATGTGTGACAGTGTGTGTGATGTGTGACAGTGTGTGTGATGTGTGACAGTGTGATGTGTTCTATTGTGTTTGATGTGTGACAGTGTGTGTGATGTGTGACAGTGTATGTGATGTGTGACAGTTTGTTTGATGTGTGACAGTGTGTGTGATGTGTGACAGCCTGATATGTGGCAGTGTGTTTGATGTGTGACAGTGTGTGTGATGTGTGACAGTGTGTGTGATGTGTGACAGCGACTGTGATGTGTGACAGTGTGTTTAGATCAGATCAGATCAGAGATACAGCACTGTAACAGGCCCTTTGGCCCACCGAGTCTGTGCTGACCATCAACCACCCATTTATACTAATCCTACACTGATCCCATATTCCTACCAAACATCCCCACCTGTCCCTGTCACCTGTTTAAACTAGGGACAATTTATAATGGCCAATTTACCTATCAACCTGCAAGTCTTTTGGCTTGTGGGAGGAAACCGGAGCACCCGGAGAAAACCCACGCAGACACAGGGAGAACTTGCAAACTCCACACAGGCAGTACCCAGAATCGAACCCGGGTACCTGGAGCTGTGAGGCTGCAGTGCTAACCACTGCGCCACTGTGCCGCCCTGTGATGTGATGTGTGACAGCGTGTGTGATGTGTGACAGTGTATGTGATGTGTGACATTGTGTTTGATGTGTCACAGTGTGTTTGATGTGTGACAGTGTGTTTGATGTGTGGGTGTGTGTGTGATGTGTGACAGTGTATTTGATGTGTGATGTGAGGTGTGACAGTGTGTGTGATGTGTGACAGTGTGTGTAATGTGTGACAGTGTATTTGATGTGTGAGTGTTTGTGAAGTGTGAGTGTGTGTGATGTGTGAGTGTGTGTCATGTGTGACAGTGTGCTTCATGTTTGACATTGTGTATGATGTGTGACAGTGTGTATGATGTGTGACAGTGTGTGCGATGTGTGACAGTGAGTGCAATGTGTGACAGTGTGCTATGTGTGACAGTGTGTATGATGTGTGACAGTGTGTATGATGTGTGACAGTGTGTGCGATGTGTGACAGTGAGTGCGATGTGTGACAGTGAGTGTGATGTGTGACAGTGTGTTTGATATCTGAAAGTGTGTTTGATGTGTGACAGTGTGTGCGAGTGTGACAGTGTGTTTGATGTCTGACAGTGTGCATGATGTGTGACAGTGTGTGTGATGTGTGACAGTGTATGTGATGTGTGACATTGTGTTCGATGTGTCACAGTGTGTTTGACTGTGTGACAGTGTGTTTGATGTGTGACAGTGTGTTTGATGTGTGAGTGTGTGTGTGATGTGTGACAGTGTATTTGATGTGTGATGTGATGTGTGACAGTGTGTGTGATGTGTGACAGTGTATGTGATGTGTGACAGTGTGTGTGATAGTGTGTGTGATGTGTGACAGCCTTATATGTGGCAGTGTGTTTGATGTGTGACAGTGTGTGTGATGTGTGACAGCGACTGTGATGTGTGACAGTGTGTTTAGATCAGATCAGAGATACAGCACTGAAACAGGCCCTTCGGCCCACCGAGTCTGTGCCGACCATCAACCACCCATTTATACTAATCCGACACTAATCCCATATTCCTACCAAACATCCCCACCTGTCCCTATCACCTGCTTAAACTAGTGACAATTTATAATGGCCAATTTACCTATCAACCTGCAAGTCTTTTGGCTTCTGGGAGGAAACCGGAGCACCCGGAGAAAACCCACGCAGACACAGGGAGAACTTGCAAACTCCACACAGGCAGTACCCAGAATCGAACCCGGGTACCTGGAGCTGTGAGGCTGCAGTGCTAACCACTGCGCCACTGTGCCGCCCTGTGATGTGATGTGCGACAGCATGTGTGATGTGTGACAGTGTATGTGATGTGTGACATTGTGTTTGATGTGTCACAGTGTGTTTGATGTGTGACAGTGTGTTTGATGTGTGGGTGTGTGTGTGATGTGTGACAGTGTACTTGATGTGTGATGTGATGTGTGACAGTGTGTGTGAGGTGTGACAGTGTGTGTGATGTGTGACATTATGATATGTGGCAGTGTGTTTGATGTGTGACAGTGTGATGTGTAATATTGTGTTTGATGTGTGACAGTGTGTGTGATGTGTGACAGTGTATGTGATGTGTGACAGTTTGTTCGATGTGTGACAGTGTGTGTGATGTGTGACAGTGTATTTGATGTGTGATGTGATGTGTGACAGTGTGTGTGCTGTGTGACAGTGTGTGTGATGTGTGACAGTGTGTGTGATATGTGGCAGTGTGTTTGATGTGTGACAGTGTGATGTGTAATATTGTGTTTGATGTGTGACAGTGTGTGTGATGTGTGACAGTGTATGTGATGTGTGACAGTTTGTTTGATGTGTGACAGTGTGTGAGATGTGTGACAGTGTGTGAGATGTGTGACAGCGTGTGTGATGTGTGACAGCGTGATATGTGGCAGTGTGTTTGATGTGTGGCAGTGTGTGTGATGTGTGACAGTGTATTTGATGTGTGATGTGATGTGTGACAGTGTGTGTGAGGTGTGACAGTGTGTGTGATGTGTGACAGTATGATATGTGGCACTGTGTTTGATGTGTGACAGTGTGATTGATGTGTTAGTGTGTGTGTGATGTGTGACAGTGTATTTGATGTGTGATGTGATGTGTGACAGTGTCTGTGATGTGTGACAGTGTGTGTGATGTGTGACAGTGTGATGTGTTCTATTGTGTTTGATGTGTGACAGTGTGTGTGATGTGTGACAGTGTATGTGATGTGTGACAGTTTGTTTGATGTGTGACAGTGTGTGTGATGTGTGACAGCCTGATATGTGGCAGTGTGTTTGATGTGTGACAGTGTGTGTGATGTGTGACAATATGTGTGATGTGTGACAGCGACTGTGATGTGTGACAGTGTGTTTAGATCAGATCAGATCAGAGATACAGCACTGAAACAGGCCCTTCGGCCCACCGAGTCTGTGCTGACCATCAACCACCCATTTATACTAATCCTGCACTAATCCCATATTCCTACCAAACATCCCCACCTGTCCCTATCACCTGCTTAAACTCGTGACAATTTATAATGGCCAATTTTGGCTTGTGGGAGGAAACCGGAGCACCCGGAGAAAACCCACGCAGACACAGGGAGAACTTGCAAACTCCACACAGGCAGTATGCAGAATCGAACCCGGGTACCTGGAGCTGTGAGGCTGCAGTGCTAACCACTGTGCCACAGTGCCGCCCTGTGATGTGATGTGTGACAGCGTGTGTGATGTGTGACAGTGTATGTGATGTGTGACATTGTGTTTGATGTGTCACGGTGTGTTTGATGTGTGACAGTGTGTTTGATGTGTGAGTCTGTGTGTGATGTGTGACAGTGTATTTGATGTGTGATGTGATGTGTGACAGTGTGTGTGAGGTGTGACAGTGTGTGAGATGTGTGACATTATGATATGTGGCAGTGTGTTTGATCTGTGACAGTGTGTGTGATATGTGACAGTTTGTGTGATGTGTGACAGTGTGTGCGATGTGTGACAGTGTGTGCGAGTGTGACAGTGTGTTTGATGTCTGACAGTGTGCATGATGTGTGACAGTGTGTGTGATGTGTGACAGTGTATGTGATGTGTGACATTGTGTTCGATGTGTCACAGTGTGTTTGATGTGTGACAGTGTGTTTGATGTGTGACAGTGTGTTTGATGTGTGAGTGTGTGTGTGATGTGTGACAGTGTATTTGATGTGTGATGTGATGTGTGACAGTGTGTGTGATGTGTGACAGTGTGTGTGATGTGTGACAGGCTGATATGTGGCAGTGTGTTTGATGTGTGACAGTGTGATGTGTTCTATTGTGTTTGATGTGTGACAGTGTGTGTGATGTGTGACAGTGTATGTGATGTGTGACAGTTTGTTTGATGTGTGACAGTGTGTGTGATGTGTGACAGCCTGATTTGTGGCAGTGTGTTTGATGTGTGACAGTGTGTGTGATGTGTGACAGTGTGTGATGTGTGACACTGTGTGTGATGTGTGACAGCGACTGTGATGTGTGACAGTGTGTTTAGATCAGATCAGATCAGAGATACAGCACTGAAACAGGCCCTTCGGCCCACCGAGTCTGTGCCGACCATCAACCACCCATTTATACTAATCCTACACTAATCCCATATTCCTACCAAACATCCCCACCTGTCCCTATCACCTGCTTAAACTAGTGACAATTTATAATGGCCAATTTACCTATCAACCTGCAAGTCTTTTGGCTTGTGGGAGGAAACCGGAGCACCCGGAGAAAACCCACGCAGACACAGGGAGAACTTGCAAACTCCACACAGGCAGTACCCAGAATCGAACCCGGGTACCTGGAGCTGTGAGGCTGCAGTGCTAACCACTGCGCCACTGTGCCGCCCTGTGATGTGATGTGTGACAGCGTGTGTGATGTGTGACAGTGTATCTGATGTGTGACATAGTGTTTGATGTGTCACAGTGTGTTTGATGTGTGACAGTGTGTTTGATGTGTGGGTGTGTGTGTGATGTGTGACAGTGTATTTGATGTGTGATGTGATGTGTGACAGTGTGTGTGAGGTGTGACACGTGTGTGTGATGTGTGACATTATGATATGTGGCAGTGTGTTTGATGTGTGACAGTGTGATGTGTAATATTCTGTTTGATGTGCGACAGTGTGTGTGATGTGTGACAGTGTATGTGATGTGTGACAGTTTGTTTGATGTGTGACAGTGTGTGTGATGTGTGACAGTGTATTTGATGTGTGATGTGATGTGTGACAGTGTGTGTGATGTGTGACAGTGTGTGTGATGTGTGACAGGCTGATATGTGGCAGTGTGTTTGATGTGTGACAGTGTGATGTGTAATATTGTGTTTGATGTGTGACAGTGTGTGTGATGTGTGACAGTGTATGTGATGTGTGACAGTTTGTTTGATGTGTGACAGTGTGTGTGATGTGTGACAGCGTGATATGTGGCAGTGTGTTTGATGTGTGGCAGTGTGTGTGATCTGTGACAGTGTATTTGATGTGTGATGTGATGTGTGACAGTGTGTGTGAGGTGTGACAGTGTGTGTGATGTGTGACAGTATGATATGTGGCACTGTGTTTGATGTGTGACAGTGTGATTGATGTGTGAGTGTGTGTGTGATGTGTGACAGTGTATTTGATGTGTGATGTGATGTGTGACAGTGTGTGTGATGTGTGACAGTGTATGTGATGTGTGACAGTTTGTTTGATGTGTGACAGTGTGTGTGATGTGTGACAGCCTGATATGTGGCAGTGTGTTTGATGTGTGACAGTGTGTGTGATGTGTGACAGTGTGTGTGATGTGTGACAGTGTGTGTGATGTGTGACAGCAACTGTGATGTGTGACAGTGTGTTTAGATCAGAACAGATCAGAGATACAGCACTGAAACAGGCCCTTCGGCCCACCGAGTCTGTGCCGACCATCAACCACCCATTTATACTAATGCTACACTAATCCCATATTCCAACCAAACATCCCCACCTGTCCCTATCACCTGCTTAAACTAGTGACAATTTATAATGGCCAATTTACCTATCAACCTGCAAGTCTTTTGGCTTGTGGGAGGAAACCGGAGCACCCGGAGAAAGCCCACGCAGACACAGGGAGAACTTGCAAACTCCACACAGGCAGTATGCAGAATCGAACCCGGGTACCTGGAGCTGTGAGGCTGCAGTGCTAACCACTGTGCCACTGTGCCGCCCTGTGATGTGATGTGTGACAGCGTGTGTGATGTGTGACAGTGTATGTGATGTGTGACATTGTGTTTGATGTGTCACAGTGTGTTTGATGTGTAACAGTGTGTTTGATGTGTGAGTGTGTGTGTGATGTGTGACAGTGTATTTGATGTGTGATGTGATGTGTGACAGTGTGTGTGAGGTGTGACAGTGTGTGTGATGTGTGACATTATGATATGTGGCAGTGTGTTTGATGTGTGACAGTGTGATGTGTAATATTGTCTTTGATGTGTGACAGTGTGTGTGATGTGTGACAGTGTATGTGATGTGTGACAGTTTGTTTGATGTGTGACAGTGTGTGTGATGTGTGACAGTGTATTTGATGTGTGATGTGATGTGTGACAGTATGTGTGATGTGTGACAGTGTGTGTGATGTGCGACAGGCTGATATGTGGCAGTGTGTTTGATGTGTGACAGTGTGATGTGTAATATTGTGTTTGATGTGTGACAGTGTGTGTGATGTGCGACAGTGTATGTGATGTGTGACAGTTTGTTTGATGTGTGGCAGTGTGTGTGATGTGTGACAGTGTGTGTGATGTGTGATGTGATGTGTGACAGTGTGTGTGAGGTGTGACAGTGTGTGTGATGTGTGACAGTATGATATGTGGCACTGTGTTTGATGTGTGACAGTGTGATGTGTAATATTGTGTTTGATGTGTGACAGTGTGTGTGATGTGTGACAGTGTATGTGATGTGTGACAGTTTGTTTGATGTGTGACAGTTTGTTTGATGTGTGACAGTGTGTGTGATGTGTGACAGCGTGATATGTGGCAGTGTGTTTGATGTGTGATGTGATGTGTGACAGTGTGTGTGATGTGTGACAGTGTGTGTGATGTGTGACAGTATGATATGTGGCAGTGTGATGGATGTGTGACCGTGTGATGTGTAATATTGTGTTTGATGTGTGACAGTGTGTGTGATGTGTGACAGTGTATGTGATGTTTGACAGTTTGTTTGATGTGTGACAGTGTGATGTGTAATATTGTGTTTGATGTGTGACAGTGTGTGTGATGTGTGACAGTGTATGTGATGTGTGACAGTTTGTTTGATGTGTGACAGTGTGTTTGATGTGTGACAGCGTGATTCGTGGCAGTCTGTTTGATGTGTGACAGTGTGCGATGTGTGACAGTGTGTGCGATGTGTGACAGTGGGTGCGATGTGTGAAAGTGGGTGCGATGTGTGACAGTGGGTGCGATGTGTGACAGTGGGTGCGGTGTGTGACAGTGGGTGTGGTGTGTGACAGGGTGTTTGATGTCTGACAGTGTGTTTGATGTCTGACAGTGTGCCTGATGTGTGACAGTGTGTTTGATTTGTGACAGTATGTTTGATGTGTGACAGTGTGTGTGATGTGTGACAGTGTGTGTGATTTGTGACAGTGTGATATGTAGCAGTGTGTTTGATGAGTGACAGTGTGTGATTTGTGACAGTTAGCGTGACGTGTGAACATCTGTGTGATGTGTGATAGGGTGTGTGACGTGTGACAGAGTGTTTGAAATGTGACCACGCGTGATATGTGACAGTGAGTGCGAAGTGTGACAGTGTGTGCGACGTGTGACATTGTGTGTGACGTGTGACAGTGTGTGTGATGTGTGACAGCGTGTTTGATGTGTGACAGCGTGTGTGATGTGTGACAATGAGTGTGATGTGCAACCGTGGGTGTGACGCGTGACAGTGTGGGTGTGACGCGTGACAGTGTGGGTGTGACGCGTGACATTGTGGGTGTGATGTGTGACAGTGTGTGTGATGTGTGACAGTGTGATATGTAGCAGTGTGTTTGATGTGTGAAAGTGTGTGATTTGTGACAGTGAGTGTGACGTGTGAACATCTGTGTGATGTGTGACAGGGTCTTTGAAGTGAGACAGTGTGTGCGATGTGTGACATTGTGTGCGATGGGTGACAGTGTGTGCGATGGGTGACAGTGTGTTTGATGTCTGACAGTGTGCGTGATGTGTGACAGTGTGTGTGATGTGTGACAGTGTGTGTGATGTGTGACAGTGTATGTGATGTGTGACATTGTGTTTGATGTGTCACAGTGTGTTTGATGTGTGACAGTGTGTTTGATGTGTGAGTGTGTGTGTGATGTGTGACAGTGTATTTGATGTGTGATGTGATGTGTGACAGTGTGTGTGAGGTGTGACAGTGTGTGTGATGTGTGACAGTATGATTTGTGGCAGTGTGTTTGATGTGTGACAGTGTGATGTGTAATATTGTGTTTGATGTGTGACAGTGTGTGTGATGTGTGACAGTGTATGTGATGTGTGACAGTTTGTTTGATGTGTGAGTGTGTGTGTGATGTGTGACAGTGTATTTGATGTGTGATGTGATGTGTGACAGTGTGTGTGATGTGTGACAGTGTGTGTGATGTGTGACAGTATGATATGTGGCAGTGTGATGGATGTGTGACCGTGTGATGTGTAATATTGTGTTTGATGTGTGACAGTGTGTGTGATGTGTGACAGTGTATGTGATGTGTGACAGTTTGTTTGATGTGTGACAGTGTGTGTGATGTGTGACAGCGTGATATGTGGCAGTGTGTTTGATGTGTGACAGTGAGTGCGATGTGTGACAGTGTGTGATGTGTGACAGTGCGTGTGATGTGTTACAGCGTCTGTGATGTGTGACAGTGTGTTTGATGTGTGACAGCGTGATATGTGGCAGTGTGTTTGATGTGTGACAGTGAGCGATGTGTGACAGTGTGTGTGATGTGTGACAGATTGTGTGATGTGTGACAGCGTGATATGCGGCAGTGTGTTTGATGTGTGACAGTGTGCGTGAACTGTGACAGTGTGTGTGATGTGTGACAGTTTATTTGGTGTGTGACATTGTGTTTCATGTCTCACATTTATTTTAATTTTTGACATTGTGTTTGATCTGTGACAGTGTGTTTGATGTGTGACAGTGTGTTTGATGTGTGATGTGATGTGTGACAGTGTGTGTGATGTGTGACAGTGTATGTGATGTGTGACAGTGTGTTTGATGTGTGACAGGGTGTGTGACGTGTGACAGGGTGTGTGACGTGTGACAAGGTGTGTGATGTGTGACAGTGAGTGCAATGTGTGACAGTGTGTGTGATGTGTGACACCGTGTGTGATGTGTGACAGTGTGTGCGAGTGTGACAGTGTGTGCGATGTGTGACAGTGTGTGCAAGTGTGACAGAGTGTTTGATGTCTGACAGTGTGCATGATGTGTGACAGTGTATGTGATGTGTGACAGTTTGTTTGATGTGTGACAGTGTGTGTGATGTGTGACAGCGTGATATGTGGCAGTGTGTTTGATGTGTGACAGTCAGTGCGATGTGTGACAGTGTGTGTGATGTGTGACAGTGCATGTGATGTGTTACAGCGTCTGTGATGTGTGACAGTGTGTTTGATGTGTGACAGCGTGATATGTGGCAGTGTGTTTGATGTGTGACAGTGAGCGATGTGTGACAGTGTGTGTGATGTGTGACAGATTGTGTGATGTGTGACAACGTGATATGCGGCAGTGTGTTTGATGTGTGACAGTGTGCGTGAACTGTGACAGTGTGTGTGATGTGTGACAGTTTATTTGATGTGTGACATTGTGTTTCATGTCTCACATTTATTTTAATTTTTGACATTGTGTTTGATCTGTGACAGTGTGTTTGATGTGTGACAGTGTGTTTGATGTGTGATGTGATGTGTGACAGTGTGTGTAATGTGTGACAGTGTATGTGATGTGTGACAGTGTGTTTGATGTGAGACAGGGTGTGTGACGTGTGACAGGGTGTGTGACGTGTGACAGGGTGTGTGACGTGTGACAGGGTGTGTGACGTGTGACAGGGTGTGTGACGCGTGACAAGGTGTGTGATGTGTGACAGTGAGTGCAATGTGTGACAGTGTGTGTGATGTGTGACACCGTGTGTGATGTGTGACAGTGTGTGCGAGTGTGACAGTGTGTGCGATGTGTGACAGTGTGTGCAAGTGTGACAGAGTGTTTGATGTCTGACAGTGTGCATGATGTGTGACAGTGTGTGTGATGTGTGACAGTGTGTGTGATGTGTGACAGTGTATGTGATGTGTGACATTGTGTTTGATGTGTCACAGTGTGTTTGATGTGTGACAGTGTGTTTGATGTGTGACAGTGTGTTTGATGTGTGAGTGTGTGTGTGATGTGTGACAGTGTATTTGATGTGTGATGTGATGTGTGACAGTGTGTGTGATGTGTGACAGTGTGTGTGATGTGTGACAGCGTGTCTGATGTGTGACAGCGTGTGTGATGTGTGACAGCGTGTGTGATGTGTGACAGGTTGATATGTGGCAGAGTGTTTGATGTGTGACAGTGTGATGTGTAATATTGTGTTTGATGTGTGACAGTGTGTGTGATGTGTGACAGTGTATGTGATGTGTGACAGTTTGTTTGATGTGTGACAATGTGTGTGATGTGTGACAGCGTGATATGTGGCAGTGTGTTTGATGTGTGACAGTGTGTGTGATGTGTGACAGTGTGTGTGATGTGTGATGTGATGTGTGACAGTGTGTGTGAGGTGTGACAGTGTGTGTGATGTGTGACAGTATGATATGTGGCAGCGTGTTTGATGTGTGACAGTGTGATGTGTAATATTGTGTTTGATGTGTGACAGTGGGTGCGATGTGTGAAAGTGGGTGCGATGTGTGACAGTGGGTGCGATGTGTGACAGTGGGTGCGGTGTGTGACAGTGGGTGCGGTGTGTGACAGGGTGTTTGATGTCTGACAGTGTGTTTGATGTCTGAC
The DNA here is from genome assembly GCF_036365525.1 of Heterodontus francisci. NCBI lineage: Eukaryota > Metazoa > Chordata > Chondrichthyes > Heterodontiformes > Heterodontidae > Heterodontus > Heterodontus francisci. The sequence continues at coordinate 240,664,960 of NC_090371.1, forward strand.
AGTGTGCCTGATGTGTGACAGTGTGTTTGATGTGTGACAGTATGTTTGATGTGTGACATTGTGTGTGATGTGTGACTGTGTGTGTGATTTGTGACAGTGTGATATGTAGCAGTGTGTTTGATGAGTGACAGTGTGTGATTTGTGACAGTTAGCGTGACGTGTGAACATCTGTGTGATGTGTGATAGGGTGTGTGACGTGTGACAGAGTGTTTGAAATGTGACCACGTGTGATATGTGACAGTGAGTGCGAAGTGTGACAGTGTGTGCGACGTGTGACATTGTGTGTGACGAGTGACAGTGTGTGTGATGTGTGACAGTGTGTTTGATGTGTGAAAGCGTGTGTGATGTGTGACAATGAGTGTGATGTGCAACCGTGGGTGTGACGCGTGACAGTTTGGGTGTGACGCGTGACAGTGTGGGTGTGACGCGTGACAGTGTGGGTGTGATGTGTGACAGTGTGTGTGATGTGTGACAGTGTGATATGTAGCAGTGTGTTTGATGTGTGACAGTGTGTGATTTGTGAGAGTGAGTGTGACGTGTGAACATCTGTGTGATGTGTGACAGGGTCTTTGAAGTGAGACAGTGTGTGCGATGTGTGACAGTGTGTGCGATGGGTGACAGTGTGTTTGATGTCTGACAGTGTGCGTGATGTGTGACAGTGTGTGTGATGTGTGACAGTGTATGTGATGTGTGACATTGTGTTTGATGTGTCACAGTGTGTTTGATGTGTGACGGTGTGTTTGATGTGTGACAGTGTGATGTGTAATATTCTGTTTGATGTGTGACAGTGTGTGTGATGTGTGACAGTGTATGTGATGTGTGACAGTTTGTTTGATGTGTGACAGTTTGTTTGATGTGTGACAGTGTATTTGATGTGTGATGTGATGTGTGACAGTGTGTGTGATGTGTGACAGTGTATTTGATGTGTGATGTGATGTGTGACAGTGTGTGTGAGGTGTGACAGTGTGTGTGATGTGTGACAGTATGATATGTGGCAGTGTGTTTGATGTGTGACAGTGTGATGTGTAATATTCTGTTTGATGTGTGACAGTGTGTGTGATGTGTGACAGTGTATGTGATGTGTGACAGTTTGTTTGATGTGTGACAGTTTGTTTGATGTGTGACAGTGTATTTGATGTGTGATGTGATGTGTGACAGTGTGTGTGATGTGTGACAGTGTGTGTGATGTGTGACAGTATGATATGTGGCAGTGTGTTTGATGTGTGACAGTGTGATGTGTAATATTCTGTTTGATGTGTGACAGTGTGTGTGATGTGTGACAGTGTATGTGATGTGTGACAGTTTGTTTGATGTGTGACAGTTTGTTTGATGTGTGACAGTGTATTTGATGTGTGATGTGATGTGTGACAGTGTGTGTGATGTGTGACAGTGTGTGTGATGTGTGACAGTGTGTGTGATGTGTGATGTGATGTGTGACAGTGTGTGTGAGGTGTGACAGTGTGTGTGATGTGTGACAGTATGATATGTGGCAGCGTGTTTGATGTGTGACAGTGTGATGTGTAATATTGTGTTTGATGTGTGACAGTGTGTGTGATGTGTGACAGTGTATGTGATGTGTGACAGTTTGTTTGATGTGTGACAATGTGTGTGATGTGTGACAGCGTGATTTGTGGCAGTGTGTTTGATGTGTGACAGTGTGTGTGATGTGTGACAGTGTGTGTGATGTGTGATGTGATGTGTGACAGTGTGTGTGAGGTGTGACAGTGTGTGTGATGTGTGACAGTATGATATGTGGCAGCGTGTTTGATGTGTGACAGTGTGATGTGTAATATTGTGTTTGATGTGTGACAGTGGGTGCGATGTGTGAAAGTGGGTGCGATGTGTGACAGTGGGTGCGATGTGTGACAGTGGGTGCGGTGTGTGACAGTGGGTGCGGTGTGTGACAGGGTGTTTGATGTCTGACAGTGTGTTTGATGTCTGACAGTGTGCCTGATGTGTGACAGTGTGTTTGATGTGTGACAGTATGTTTGATGTGTGACAGTGTGTGTGATGTGTGACTGTGTGTGTGATTTGTGACAGTGTGATATGTAGCAGTGTGTTTGATGAGTGACAGTGTGTGATTTGTGACAGTTAGCGTGACGTGTGAACATCTGTGTGATGTGTGATAGGGTGTGTGACGTGTGACAGAGTGTTTGAAATGTGACCACGTGTGATATGTGACAGTGAGTGCGAAGTGTGACAGTGTGTGCGACGTGTGACATTGTGTGTGACGAGTGACAGTGTGTGTGATGTGTGACAGTGTGTTTGATGTGTGAAAGCGTGTGTGATGTGTGACAATGAGTGTGATGTGCAACCGTGGGTGTGACGCGTGACAGTTTGGGTGTGACGCGTGACAGTGTGGGTGTGACGCGTGACAGTGTGGGTGTGATGTGTGACAGTGTGTGTGATGTGTGACAGTGTGATATGTAGCAGTGTGTTTGATGTGTGACAGTGTGTGATTTGTGAGAGTGAGTGTGACGTGTGAACATCTGTGTGATGTGTGACAGGGTCTTTGAAGTGAGACAGTGTGTGCGATGTGTGACAGTGTGTGCGATGGGTGACAGTGTGTTTGATGTCTGACAGTGTGCGTGATGTGTGACAGTGTGTGTGATGTGTGACAGTGTATGTGATGTGTGACATTGTGTTTGATGTGTCACAGTGTGTTTGATGTGTGACAGTGTGTTTGATGTGTGACAGTGTGATGTGTAATATTCTGTTTGATGTGTGACAGTGTGTGTGATGTGTGACAGTGTATGTGATGTGTGACAGTTTGTTTGATGTGTGACAGTTTGTTTGATGTGTGATGTGATGTGTGACAGTGTGTGTGATGTGTGACAGTGTATTTGATGTGTGATGTGATGTGTGACAGTGTGTGTGAGGTGTGACAGTGTGTGTGATGTGTGACAGTATGATATGTGGCAGTGTGTTTGATGTGTGACAGTGTGATGTGTAATATTCTGTTTGATGTGTGACAGTGTGTGTGATGTGTGACAGTGTATGTGATGTGTGACAGTTTGTTTGATGTGTGACAGTTTGTTTGATGTGTGACAGTGTATTTGATGTGTGATGTGATGTGTGACAGTGTGTGTGATGTGTGACAGTGTGTGTGATGTGTGACAGTATGATATGTGGCAGTGTGTTTGATGTGTGACAGTGTGATGTGTAATATTCTGTTTGATGTGTGACAGTGTGTGTGATGTGTGACAGTGTATGTGATGTGTGACAGTTTGTTTGATGTGCGACAGTTTGTTTGATGTGTGACAGTGTATTTGATGTGTGATGTGATGTGTGACAGTGTGTGTGATGTGTGACAGTGTGTGTGATGTGTGACAGTGTGTGTGATGTGTGACAGTATGATATGTGGCAGTGTGTATGATGTGTGACAGTGAGTGCGATGTGTGACAGTGTGTGTGATGTGTGACAGTGCGTGTGATGTGTTACAGCGTCTGTGATGTGTGACAGTGTGTTTGATGTGTGACAGCGTGATATGTGGCAGTGTGTTTGATGTGTGACAGTGTATGTGATGTGTGACAGTTTGTTTGATGTGTGACAGTTTGTTTGATGTGTGACAGTGTGATGTGTAATATTCTGTTTGATGTGTGACAGTGTGTGTGATGTGTGACAGTGTATGTGATGTGTGACAGTTTGTTTGATGTGTGACAGTTTGTTTGATGTGTGACAGTGTATTTGATGTGTGATGTGATGTGTGACAGTGTGTGTGATGTGTGACAGTGTGTGTGATGTGTGACAGTATGATATGTGGCAGTGTGTTTGATGTGTGACAGTGTGATGTGTAATATTCTGTTTGATGTGTGACAGTGTGTGTGATGTGTGACAGTGTATGTGATGTGTGACAGTTTGTTTGATGTGCGACAGTTTGTTTGATGTGTGACAGTGTATTTGATGTGTGATGTGATGTGTGACAGTGTGTGTGATGTGTGACAGTGTGTGTGATGTGTGACAGTGTGTGTGATGTGTGACAGTATGATATGTGGCAGTGTGTATGATGTGTGACAGTGAGTGCGATGTGTGACAGTGTGTGTGATGTGTGACAGTGCGTGTGATGTGTTACAGCGTCTGTGATGTGTGACAGTGTGTTTGATGTGTGACAGCGTGATATGTGGCAGTGTGTTTGATGTGTGACAGTGAGCGATGTGTGACAGTGTGTGTGATGTGTGACAGATTGTGTGATGTGTGACAGCGTGATATGCGGCAGTGTGTTTGATGTGTGACAGTGTGCGTGAACAGTGACAGTGTGTGTGATGTGTGACAGTTTATTTGATGTGTGACATTGTGTTTCATGTCTCACATTTTTTTTAATTTTTGACATTGTGTTTGATCTGTGACAGTGTGTTTGATGTGTGACAGTGTGTTTGATGTGTGATGTGATGTGTGACAGTGTGTGTGATGTGTGACAGTGTATGTGATGTGTGACAGTGTGTTTGATGTGTGACAGGGTGTGTGACGTGTGACAGGGTGTGTGACGTGTGACAGGGTGTGTGACGCGTGACAAGGTGTGTGATGTGTGACAGTGAGTGCAATGTGTGACAGTGTGTGTGATGTGTGACACCGTGTGTGATGTGTGACAGTGTGTGCGAGTGTGACAGTGTGTGCGAGTGTGACAGTGTGTGCGAGTGTGACAGTGTGTGCGATGTGTGACAGTGTGTGCAAGTGTGACAGAGTGTTTGATGTCTGACAGTGTGCATGATGTGTGACAGTGTGTGTGATGTGTGACAGTGTGTGTGATGTGTGACAGTGTGTGTGATGTGTGACAGTGTATGTGATGTGTGACATTGTGTTTGATGTGTCACAGTGTGTTTGATGTGTGACAGTGTGTTTGATGTGTGACAGTGTGTTTGATGTGTGAGTGTGTGTGTGATGTGTGACAGTGTATTTGATGTGTGATGTGATGTGTGACACCGTGTGTGATGTGTGACAGTGTGTGCGAGTGTGACAGTGTGTGCGATGTGTGACAGTGTGTGCGATGTGTGACAGTGTGTGCAAGTGTGACAGAGTGTTTGATGTCTGACAGTGTGCATGATGTGTGACAGTGTGCATGATGTGTGACAGTGTGCATGATGTGTGACAGCGTGTGTGATGTGTGACAGTGTGTGTGATGTGTGACAGTGTATGTGATGTGTGACATTGTGTTTGATGTGTGACAGTGTGTTTGATGTGTGACAGTGTGTTTGATGTGTGAGTGTGTGTGTGATGTGTGACAGTGTATTTGATGTGTGATGTGATGTGTGACAGTGTGTGTGATGTGTGACAGCGTGTGTGATGTGTGACAGCGTGTGTGATGTGTGACAGCGTGTGTGATGTGTGACAGGCTGATATGTGGCAGAGTGTTTGATGTGTGACAGTGTGATGTGTAATATTGTGTTTGATGTGTGACAGTGTGTGTGATGTGTGACAGTGTATGTGATGTGTGACAGTTTGTTTGATGTGTGACAATGTGTGTGATGTGTGACAGTGTATTTGATGTGTGATGTGATGTGTGACAGTGTGTGTGAGGTGTGACAGTGTGTGTGATGTGTGACAGTATGATATGTGGCAGCGTGTTTGATGTGTGACAGTGTGATGTGTAATATTGTGTTTGATGTGTGACAGTGTGTGTGATGTGTGACAGTGTATGTGATGTGTGACAGTTTGTTTGATGTGTGAGTGTGTGTGTGATGTGTGACAGTGTATTTGATGTGTGATGTGATGTGTGACAGTGTGTGTGATGTGTGACAGTGTGTGTGATGTGTGACAGTATGATATGTGGCAGTGTGATGGATGTGTGACCGTGTGATGTGTAATATTGTGTTTGATGTGTGACAGTGTGTGTGATGTGTGACAGTGTATGTGATGTGTGACAGTTTGTTTGATGTGTGACAGTGTGTTTGATGTGTGACAGCGTGATACGTGGCAGTGTGTTTGATGTGTGACAGTGTGCGATGTGTGACAGTGTGTGCGATGTGTGACAGTGGGTGTGATGTGTGACAGTGGGTGCGATGTGTGACAGTGGGTGATGTGTGACAGTGGGTGCGGTGTGTGACAGGGTGTTTGATGTCTGACAGTGTGTTTGATGTCTGACAGTGTGCCTGATGTGTGACAGTGTGTTTGATGTGTGACAGTATGTTTGATGTGTGACAGTATGTTTGATGTGTCACAGTGTGTGTGATGTGTGACAGTGTGTGTGATTTGTGGCAGTGTGATATGTAGCAGTGTGTTTGATGAGTGACAGTGTGTGATTTGTGACAGTTAGAGTGACGTGTGAACATCTGTGTGATGTGTGACAGTGTTTGCGACGTGTGACAGGGTGTGTGACGTGTGACAAGGTGTGTGACGTGTGACAGAGTGTTTGAAATGTGACCACGTGTGATGTGTGACAGTGAGTGCGATGTGTGACAGTGTGTGCGACGTGTGACAGTGTGTGCGACGTGTGAAAGTGTGTGCGATGTGTGACAGCGTGTTTGATGTGTGACAGTGTGTGTGATGTGTGACAATGAGTGTGATGTGCAACCGTGGGTGTGACGCGTGACAGAGTGGGTGTGACGCGTGACAGTGTGGGTGTGACGCGTGACAGTGTGGGTGTGACGCGTGACAGTGTGGGTGTGACGCGTGACAGTGTGGGTGTGACGCGTGACAGTGTGTGTGATGTGCGACAGTGTGATATGTGGCAACATGTTTTTGATGTGTGACAGTGAGTGTGATGTGCAACCGTGTGTGTGATGTGTGTCAGTGAGTGCGATGTGTGACGGTGTGTGTGATGTGTGACAGCGTCTGTGATGTGTGACAGTGTGTTTGATGTGTGACAGATTGTGTGATGTGTGACAGCGTGATATGTGGCAGTGTGTTTGATGTGTGACAGTGTGCGATGTGTGACAGTGTGTGCGATGTGTGAAAGTGGGTGCGTTGTGTGAAAGTGGGTGCGATGTGTGAAAGTGAGTGCGATGTGTGAAAGTGGGTGCGATGTGTGACAGGGTGTTTGATGTCTGACAGTGTGTTTGATGTCTTTCAGTGTGTTTGATGTCTGACAGTGTGTTTGATGTGTGACAGTGTGTGTGATGTTTGACAGTGTGTGTGATGTTTGACAGTGTGTGTGATGTGTGACAGCGTGATATGTGGCAGTGTGTTTGATGTGTGGCAGTGAGTGCGATGTGTGACAGTGTGTGTGATGTGTGACAGTGTGTGTGATGTGTGACATTGTGTGTGATGTGTGACAGCGTCTGTGATGTGTGACAGTGTGTTTGATGTGTGACAGATTGTGTGATGTGTGACAGCGTGATATGCGGCAGTGTGTTTGATGTGTGACAGTGTGCGTGATCTGTGACAGTGGGTGTGATGTGTGACAGTTAATCTGATGTGTGACATTGTGTTGCATGTCTCACATTTTTTTTAATTTTTGACATTGTGTTTGATCAGTGACACTGTGTTTGATGCGTGACAGTGTGTTTGATGTGTGAGTGTGTGTGTGATGTGTGACAGTGTATTTGATGTGTGATGTAATGTGTGACAGTGTGTGTGATGTGTGACAGTGTGTGTAATGTGTGACAGTGTGTGTGATGTGTGACAGTGTATGTGACGTGTGACAGTGTGTTTGATGTGTGACAGGGTGTGTGACGTGTGACAGGGTGTGTGACGTGTGACAGGGTGTGTGACGCGTGACAGGGTGTGCGATGTGTGACAGTGAGTGCAATGTGTGACAGTGTGTGTGATGTGTGACAGCGTGTGTGATGTGTGACAGTGTGTGTGATATGTGACAGTTTGTGTGATGTGTGACAGTGTGTGCGATGTGTGACAGTGTGTGCGAGTGTGTCAGTGTGTTTGATGTCTGACAGTGTGCATGATGTGTGACAGTGTGTGTGATGTGTGACAGTGTGTGTGATGTGTGACATTATGTTTGATGTGTCATAGTGTGTTTGATGTGTGACAGTGTGTTTGATGTGTGACAGTGTGTTTGATGTGTGAGTGTGTGTGTGATGTGTGACAGTGTATTTGATGTGTGATGTAATGTGTGACAGTGTGTGTGATGTGTGACAGTGTGTGATTTGTGACAGTTAGAGTGACGTGTGAACATCTGTGTGATGTGTGACAGTGTTTGCGACGTGTGACAGGGTGTGTGACGTGTGACAAGGTGTGTGACGTGTGACAGAGTGTTTGAAATGTGACCACGTGTGATGTGTGACAGTGAGTGCGATGTGTGACAGTGTGTGCGACGTGTGACAGTGTGTGCGACGTGTGAAAGTGTGTGCGATGTGTGACAGCGTGTTTGATGTGTGACAGTGTGTGTGATGTGTGACAATGAGTGTGATGTGCAACCGTGGGTGTGACGCGTGACAGAGTGGGTGTGACGCGTGACAGTGTGGGTGTGACGCGTGACAGTGTGGGTGTGACGCGTGACAGTGTGGGTGTGACGCGTGACAGTGTGGGTGTGACGCGTGACAGTGTGTGTGATGTGCGACAGTGTGATATGTGGCAACATGTTTTTGATGTGTGACAGTGAGTGTGATGTGCAACCGTGTGTGTGATGTGTGTCAGTGAGTGCGATGTGTGACGGTGTGTGTGATGTGTGACAGCGTCTGTGATGTGTGACAGTGTGTTTGATGTGTGACAGATTGTGTGATGTGTGACAGCGTGATATGTGGCAGTGTGTTTGATGTGTGACAGTGTGCGATGTGTGACAGTGTGTGCGATGTGTGAAAGTGGGTGCGTTGTGTGAAAGTGGGTGCGATGTGTGAAAGTGAGTGCGATGTGTGAAAGTGGGTGCGATGTGTGACAGGGTGTTTGATGTCTGACAGTGTGTTTGATGTCTTTCAGTGTGTTTGATGTCTGACAGTGTGTTTGATGTGTGACAGTGTGTGTGATGTTTGACAGTGTGTGTGATGTTTGACAGTGTGTGTGATGTGTGACAGCGTGATATGTGGCAGTGTGTTTGATGTGTGGCAGTGAGTGCGATGTGTGACAGTGTGTGTGATGTGTGACAGTGTGTGTGATGTGTGACATTGTGTGTGATGTGTGACAGCGTCTGTGATGTGTGACAGTGTGTTTGATGTGTGACAGATTGTGTGATGTGTGACAGCGTGATATGCGGCAGTGTGTTTGATGTGTGACAGTGTGCGTGATCTGTGACAGTGGGTGTGATGTGTGACAGTTAATCTGATGTGTGACATTGTGTTGCATGTCTCACATTTTTTTTAATTTTTGACATTGTGTTTGATCAGTGACACTGTGTTTGATGCGTGACAGTGTGTTTGATGTGTGAGTGTGTGTGTGATGTGTGACAGTGTATTTGATGTGTGATGTAATGTGTGACAGTGTGTGTGATGTGTGACAGTGTGTGTAATGTGTGACAGTGTGTGTGATGTGTGACAGTGTATGTGACGTGTGACAGTGTGTTTGATGTGTGACAGGGTGTGTGACGTGTGACAGGGTGTGTGACGTGTGACAGGGTGTGTGACGCGTGACAGGGTGTGCGATGTGTGACAGTGAGTGCAATGTGTGACAGTGTGTGTGATGTGTGACAGCGTGTGTGATGTGTGACAGTGTGTGTGATATGTGACAGTTTGTGTGATGTGTGACAGTGTGTGCGATGTGTGACAGTGTGTGCGAGTGTGTCAGTGTGTTTGATGTCTGACAGTGTGCATGATGTGTGACAGTGTGTGTGATGTGTGACAGTGTGTGTGATGTGTGACATTATGTTTGATGTGTCATAGTGTGTTTGATGTGTGACAGTGTGTTTGATGTGTGACAGTGTGTTTGATGTGTGAGTGTGTGTGTGATGTGTGACAGTGTATTTGATGTGTGATGTAATGTGTGACAGTGTGTGTGATGTGTGACAGTGTGTGTAATGTGTGACAGTGTGTGTGATGTGTGACAGTGTGTGTGATGTGTGACGGGCTGATATGTGGCAGTGTGTTTGATGTGTGACAGTGTGATGTGTAATATGGTGTTTGATGTGTGACAGTGTGTGTGATGTGTGACAGTGTATGTGATGTGTGACAGTTTGTTTGATGTGTGACAGTGTGTGTGATGTGTGACAGCGTGATATTTGGTAGTGTGTTTGATGTGTGACAGTGTGTGTGATGTGTGACAGTGTGTGCAAGTGTGACAGAGTGTTTGATGTCTGACAGTGTGCGTGATGTGTGACAGTGTGTGTGATGTGTGACAGTGTGTGTGATGTGTGACAGTGTATGTGATGTGTGACATTGTGTTTGATGTGTCACAGTGTGTTTGATGTGTGACAGTGTGTTTGATGTGTGACAGTGTGTTTGATGTGTGAGTGTGTGTGTGATGTGTGACAGTGTATTTGATGTGTGATGTGATGTGTGACAGTGTGTGTGATGTGTGACAGCGTGTGTCATGTGTGACAGCGTGTGTGATGTGTGACAGCGTGTGTGATGTGTGACAGGCTGATATGTGGCAGAGTGTTTGATGTGTGACAGTGTGATGTGTAATATTGTGTTTGATGTGTGACAGTGTGTGTGATGTGTGACAGTGTATGTGATGTGTGACAGTTTGTTTGATGTGTGACAATGTGTGTGATGTGTGACAGCGTGATATGTGGCAGTGTGTTTGATGTGTGACAGTGTGTGTGATGTGTGACAGTGTAGTTGATGTGTGATGTGATGTGTGACAGTGTGTGTGAGGTGTGACAGTGTGTGTGATGTGTGACAGTATGATATGTGGCAGCGTGTTTGATGTGTGACAGTGTGATGTGTAATATTGTGTTTGATGTGTGACAGTGTGTGTGATGTGTGACAGTGTATGTGATGTGTGACAGTTTGTTTGATGTGTGAGTGTGTGTGTGATGTGTGACAGTGTATTTGATGTGTGATGTGATGTGTGACAGTGTGTGTGATGTGTGACAGTGTGTGTGATGTGTGACAGTGTGTGTGATGTGTGACAGTATGATATGTGGCAGTGTGATGGATGTGTGACCGTGTGATGTGTAATATTGTGTTTGATGTGTGACAGTGTGTGTGATGTGTGACAGTGTATGTGATGTGTGACAGTTTGTTTGATGTGTGACAGTGTGATTGATGTGTGACAGCGTGATACGTGGCAGTGTGTTTGATGTGTGACAGTGTGCGATGTGTGACAGTGTGTGCGATGTGTGACAGTGGGTGCGATGTGTGACAGTGGGTGATGTGTGACAGTGGGTGCGGTGTGTGACAGTGGGTGCGGTGTGTGACAGGGTTTTTGATGTCTGACAGTGTGTTTGATGTCTGACAGTGTACCTGATGTGTGACAGTGTGTTTGATGTGTGACAGTACGTTTGATGTGTGACAGTATGTTTGATGTGTGACAGTGTGTGTGATGTGTGACAGTGTGTGTGATTTGTGGCAGTGTGATATGTAGCAGTGTGTTTGATGAGTGACAGTGTGTGATTTGTGACAGTTAGAGTGACGTGTGAACATCTGTGTGATGTGTGACAGTGTTTGCGACGTGTGACAGGGTGTGTGACGTGTGACAGGGTGTGTGACGTGTGACAGAGTGTTTGAAATGTGACCACGTGTGATATGTGACAGTGAGTGCGATGTGTGACAGTGTGTGTGACGTGTGAAAGTGTGTGCGATGTGTGACAGCGTGTTTGATGTGTGACAGTGTGTGTGATGTGTGACAATGAGTGTGATGTGCAACCGTGGGTGTGACGCGTGACAGAGTGGGTGTGACGCGTGACAGTGTGGGTGTGACGCGTGACAGTGTGGGTGTGACGCGTGACAGTGTGGGTGTGACGCATGACAGTGTGGGTGTGACGCGTGACAGTGTGTGTGATGTGCGACAGTGTGATATGTGGCAACATGTTTTTGATGTGTGACAGTGAGTGTGATGTGCAACCGTGTGTGTGATGTGTGTCAGTGAGTGCGATGTGTGACGGTGTGTGTGATGTGTGACAGCGTCTGTGATGTGTGACAGTGTGTTTGATGTGTGACAGATTGTGTGATGTGTGACAGCGTGATATGTGGCAGTGTGTTTGATGTGTGACAGTGTGCGATGTGTGACAGTGTGTGCGATGTGTGAAAGTGGGTGCGTTGTGTGAAAGTGGGTGCGATGTGTGAAAGTGAGTGCGATGTGTGAAAGTGGGTGCGATGTGTGACAGGGTGTTTGATGTCTGACAGTGTGTTTGATGTCTTTCAGTGTGTTTGATGTCTGACAGTGTGTTTGATGTGTGACAGTGTGTGTGATGTTTGACAGTGTGTGTGATGTGTGACAGCGTGATATGTGGCAGTGTGTTTGATGTGTGGCAGTGAGTGCGATGTGTGACAGTGTGTGTGATGTGTGACAGTGTGTGTGATGTGTGACATTGTGTGTGATGTGTGACAGCGTCTGTGATGTGTGACAGTGTGTTTGATGTGTGACAGATTGTGTGATGTGTGACAGCGTGATATGCGGCAGTGTGTTTGATGTGTGACAGTGTGCGTGATCTGTGACAGTGTGTGTGATGTGTGACAGTTAATCTGATGTGTGACATTGTGTTGCATGTCTCACATTTTTTTTAATTTTTGACATTGTGTTTGATCAGTGACACTGTGTTTGATGCGTGACAGTGTGTTTGATGTGTGAGTGTGTGTGTGATGTGTGACAGTGTATATGATGTGTGATGTGATGTGTGACAGTGTGTGTGATGTGTGACAGTGTATGTGACGTGTGACAGTGTGTTTGATGTGTGACAGGGTGTGTGACGTGTGACAGGGTGTGTGACGTGTGACAGGGTGTGTGACGCGTGACAGGGTGTGCGATGTGTGACAGTGAGTGCAATGTGTGACAGTGTGTGTGATGTGTGACAGCGTGTGTGATGTGTGACAGTGTGTGTGATATGTGACAGTTTGTGTGATGTGTGACAGTGTGTGCGATGTGTGACAGTGTGTGCGAGTGTGTCAGTGTGTTTGATGTCTGACAGTGTGCATGATGTGTGACAGTGTGTGTGATGTGTGACAGTGTGTGTGATGTGTGACAGTGTGTGTGATGTGTGACATTATGTTTGATGTGTCATAGTGTGTTTGATGTGTGACAGTGTGTTTGATGTGTGACAGTGTGTTTGATGTGTGAGTGTGTGTGTGATGTGTGACAGTGTATTTGATGTGTGATGTAATGTGTGACAGTGTGTGTGATGTGTGACAGTGTGTGTGATGTGTGACAGTGTGTGTGATGTGTGACGGGCTGATATGTGGCAGTATGTTTGATGTGTGACAGTGTGATGAGTAATATTGTGTTTGATGTGTGACAGTGTGTGTGATGTGTGACAGTGTATGTGATGTGTGACAGTTTGTTTGATGTGTGACAGTGTGTGTGATGTGTGACAGCGTGATATTTGGTAGTGTGTTTGATGTGTGACAGTGTGTGTGATGTATGACAGTGTGTGTGATGTGTGACAGCGTGTGTGATGTGTGACAGTGTGTGTGATATGTGACAGTTTGTGTGATGTGTGACAGTGTGTGCGATGTGTGACAGTGTGTGCGAGTGTGTCAGTGTGTTTGATGTCTGACAGTGTGCATGATGTGTGACAGTGTGTGTGATGTGTGACAGTGTGTGTGATGTGTGACAGTGTGTGTGATGTGTGATGTGATGTGTGACAGTGTGTGTGATGTGTGACAGTGTGTGTGATGTGTGACAGGCTGATATGTGGCAATGTGTTTGATGTGTGACAGTGTGATGTGTCATAGTGTGTTTGATGTGTGACAGTGTGTTTGATGTGTGAGTGTGTGTGTGATGTGTGACAGTTTATTTGATGTGTGATGTGATGTGTGACAGTGTGTGTGATGTGTGACAGTGTGTGTGATGTGTGACAGGCTGATATGTGGCAGTGTGTTTGATGTGTGACAGTGTGATGTGTAATATTGTGTTTGATGTGTGACAGTGTGTGTGATGTGTGACAGTGTATGTGATGTGTGACAGTTTGTTTGATGTGTGACAGTGTGTGTGATGTGTGACAGCGTGATATTTGGTAGTGTGTTTGATGTGTGACAGTGTGTGTGAGGTATGACAGTGTGTGTGATGTGTGACACTGTATGTGATGTGTGACAGCGACTGTGATGTGTGACAGTGTGTTTGATGTGTGACAGATTGTGTGATGTGTGACAGCGTGATATGCGGCAGTGTGTTTGATGTGTGACAGTGTGCGATGTGTGACAGTGTGTGCGATGTGTGACAGTGTGTGCGATGTGTGACAGTGTGTGCGATGTGTGACAGTGTGTGCGATGTGTGACAGTGTGTGCGATGTGTGAAAGTGGGTGCGATGTGTGACAGTGGGTGCGATGTGTGACAGCGTGTTTGATGTCTGACAGTGTGTTTGATGTCTGACAGTGTGCGTGATGTGTGATAGTGTGTTTTAACGTCTGACAGTATGTTTGATGTGTGACAGTGTGATATGTAGCAGTGTGTTTGATGAGTGACAGTGTGTGATTTGTGACAGTGAGTGTGATGTGTGAACATCTGTGTGATGTGTGACAGGGTCTTTGAAGTGTGACAGTGTGTGCGATGTGTGACAGTGTGTTTGATGTGTGACAGTGTGTTTGATGTGTGAGTGTGTGTGTGATGTGTGACAGTGTATTTGATGTGTGATGTGATGTGTGACAGTGTGTGTGAGGTGTGACAGTGTGTGTGATGTGTGACAGTATGATATGTGGCAGTGTGTTTGATGTGTGACAGTGAGTGCGATGTGTGACAGTGTGTGTGATGTGTGACAGTGTGTGTGATGTGCGACAGTGTGTGTGATGTGTGACAGTGTGTGTGATGTGTGACAGCATCTGTGATGTGTGACAGTGTGTTTGATGTGTGACAGATTGTGTGATGTGTGACAGCGTGATATGCGGCAGTGTGTTTGATGTGTGACAGTGTGCGTGATCTGTGACAGTGTGTGTGATGTGTGACAGCATCTGTGATGTGTGACAGTGTGTGTGATGTGTAACAGTATGTTTGATGTGTGACAGTTTGTGTGATGTGTGACAGCGTGATATGTGGCAGTGTGTTTGATGTCTGACAGTGTGTGATGTGTGACAGTGAATGCGATGTGTGACAGTGAGTGCGATGTGTGACAGTGAGTCCGATGCGTGACAGTGTGTTTGATGTCTGACAGTGTGTTTGATGTCTGACAGTGTGTTTGATATCTGACAGTGTGTGTGATGTGTGAGTGTGTGTGATGTGCGACAGTGGGTGTGATGTGCAACAGTGTGTGTGATGTGTGACAGTGTGTTCCATGTGTGAGTGTGTGTGTGGTGTGTGACAGTGTGTGTGATGTGTGACAGTGAGTCCGATGTGTGACAGTGAGTGCGATGCGTCACAGTGTGTTTGATGTCTGACAGTGTGTTTGATGTCTGACAGTGTGTTTGATATCTGACAGTGTGCGTGATGTATGAAAGTGTGTGTGATGTGTGAGTGTGTGTGATGTGCGACAGTGTGTGTGATGTGTGACAGTGTGTTCCATGTGTGAGTGTGTGTGTGGTGTGTGACAGTGTGTGTGATGTCTGACAGTGTGTTTGATGTGTGACACTGTGATGTGAGACAGTGTGCTTGACGTGTGACAGTGTGTTTGATGTGTGACAGTGTGTGTGATGTGTGACAGTTTGTGTGATGTGTGACAGCGTCTGTGATGTGTGACAGCGTCTGTGATGTGTGACAGTGTGTTTGATGTATGGCAGTGTGTTTGATGTGTAACAGTGTGTGCGATGTGTGACAGTGTGTGTGATGTGTCACGGAGTGTCTGATGTGTCATAGAGTGTCTGATGTGTCATAGAGTGTCTGATGTGTGACAGTGTGTGTGATGTGTGAGTGTGTGTGATGTGTGAGTGTGTGAGATGTGTGAGTGTGTGTGATGTGTGAGTATGTGTGATGTGTGAGTATGTGTGATGTGTGAGTGTGTGTGATGTGTGACAGTGTGCTTCATGTTTGACAGTGTGTATGATGTGTGACAGTGTGTGCGATGTGTGACAGTGTGTGCGATGTGTGACAGTGTGTGCGATGTGTGACAGTGTGTGTGACAGTGTGTAGGATGTGTGACAGTGAGTGCGATGTGTGACAGTGTGTGTGATGTGTGACAGTGTGTGTGATGTGTGACAGTATGTTTGATGTGTGACAGTGAGTGCGATGTGTGACAGTGTGTGTGATGTGTGACAGTGTGTTTGATGTGTGACAGGGTGTGTGACGTGTGACAGGGTGTGTGACGTGTGACAGGGTGTGTGACGCGTGACAGTGTATGTGACGCGTGAGTGTATGTGACGCGTGACAGTGTATGTGATGTGTGACCGTGATATGTGACAGTGTATGATGTGTGACAGTGAATGTGATGAGTGACAGTATGTTTGATGTGTGACAGGGTGAGTGACGTGTGAGAGTGTATTTGATGGGTGACAGTCTGTTTGATGTGTGACAGTGTGTGTGATGTTTGACAGTGTGTGTGAGGCGTGAAAGGGTGTGTGATGCATGACAGGGTGTGTGATGCGTGACAGGGTGTGTGATGCGTGACAGGGTGTGTGATGCGTGACAGGGTGTGCGATGCGTGATAGTGTGTGTGATGTGTGACAGTTGTGTGATGTGTGACAGCGTCTGTGATGTGTGACAGCGTCTGTGATGTGTGACAGCGTCTGTGATGTGTGACAGTGTGTGTGATGTGTGACAGTGAGTGCGATGTGTGACAGCGTGATATGTGGCAGTGTGTTTGATGTGTGACAGTGTTTGTGATGTGTGACAGTGTTTGTGATGTGTGAGTGTGTGTGATGTGTGACAGTGTGTTTGATGTGTGACAGTGTGTTTGATGTGCGACAGTGTATGTGATGTGTGACAGTGTGTGTGATGGGCAACAACATATGTGACATGTGACAGCGTGTGTTAAGTGACAGTGTGTGTGATGTGCGATAGTCTGTGTGATGTCTGACAGTGCATGTGATGTGCTTCTGTGTGTTTGATAGGCAACAGTATGTGTTATTTGTGACAGCATGTATGATGAGTGATGGTGTGTGTGACTTATAACAGTGTGTGTGATGTGTGAAAGTGTGTGTGATGGGCAACAGTGTGTGTCATGTGTTCGTGTTTGTTGAGTGACAGTGCATCTTATTTGTGACAGTGTGAGAGAAGAGCGACAGTTTGTTTTAGTCGTTCATGGGATGTGGGCATCGCTGGCTAGACCATCATTTAGTGCCCATCCCTCTTTGCCCTTGAAACTGACTGGCTTGCTGGGCCATTTCAGAGAGCATTTTAAGAGTCAACCACATTCCTGTGGGTCTAGAATCACATGTGAGCCAAACCAAGTAAGGATGGCAGATTTCCTTCCCTAAAGGACATTAGTGAACCAGATGGGTTTTTACAACAATCGACAATGGTTTTTTGGTCATCAATAGACTCGTTTTTTAATTCCAGATTTCACCATCTGATTGAATTCAAATTTCACCATCTGCCGTGATGGGATTTGAACCCATGACCCCAGAGCATTAGCCTGGGCCTCTGGTTATTGGTCCAATGACATTACCACTACGCCATCTCCTCCCCAATAGTTTGTGTGATGGGTGACAGCGTGTGTGATGGGCGACACTGTTTGCGACAGGTGAAACAAGACAGGAAAGAGTAGGGCCTATCAGTGATGTACAAGGGATCATACATGTGGATGCAGTTGATATGGGCAGGGTTTTGAATTAGTTTTTTGCCTGTCTTCACAAAGGAGAGGGATGATGCAGACATTGTAGTAAAAGAGGAGGAGTGTGAAATATTAGATACAACAAGCATAATGAGCGAGGAAGTACTGGAATGTCTGACATCCTTGAAAGTGGATAAATCACCAGGGCCGGATGGATTACATCCCAGGTTGTTAAAAGAAGCCAGGGAGGAAATAGCGAATCTGCTGAGTATCATCTTCAAATCCTCACTAGAAAAGGGTGAGGTGCCGGAGGATTGGAGTTCTGCAAACGTTATGCCATTGTTTAAAAAGGGTACGAGGGATAGGCCAAATAATTATAGGCCAGTCTGTCTGACCTCAGTGGTGGTTAAATTAGTAGAATCAATTCTGAGGGACAGGATAAACTGCCACTTAGATAGACACGTACTGATCAGGGATAGTCAGCCTGGATTTGTTAAGGGAAGGTCATGTCTTACTAGCTTAATTGAATTATTTGAGGAAGTAACAAGGAGGATTGATGAGGGTAGTGCAGTGGAAGTGGTCTACATGGATTTTAGTTCCGCATGGCAGACTGGTCTGTAAAATGAAAGCCCATGGGATACAGGGGAATGTAGCAGGTTGGATCCAAAATTGGCTCAGTGACAGGAAGCAAAAGGTAGCAGATGATGGATGTTTTTGTGAATGGAAAGCTGTTTCCAGTGACGTTCCACAAAGCTCAGTGTTGGGTCCCTTGCTGTTTGTGGTATATATTAATGATGTTGACTTTAATGTGGGAGGCATGATTGGGAAATTTGCTGATGACACAAAAATTGGTCATGTAGTTGATAGTGAAGAGGATGGCTGTAGACTCCAGAATGATATCAATGGTTTGGTTGAGTGGGCAAAAAGTGGCAAATGGAATTCAATCCAGAGAAGTGTGAGGTTATCATTTGGGGAGGGCAAATAAAGCGAGGGAATACACAATAAACGGGAGGATATTGAGAGGGGTATAAGAAGTGAGACACCTTGGAGTGCATATGCACAGGTCCCTAAAGGTGGCAGGACAGATAGATAAAGTGGTGAAGAAGGCATATGGAATGCTTTCTGTTATTGGCTGAGGTATAGAATACAAAAGCAGGGATGTAATGCTGAAACTGTATAAAACGCTGGTTCATAGAGTCATACAGTTATACAGCAGAAAAACAGGCCCTTTGGCCCATCGTGTCTGCGCCAGCCATCAAGCACCCAACTATTCTAATCCCATTTTCCAGCACTTGGCCCACAGCCTTGTATGCTATGATGTGTCAAGTGCTCATCTAAATACTTCTTAAATGTTCCTGCCTCTACCACCCCTTCAGATTCAAACCACCCTTGGGTGAAAACATTTTTCCTCAAATCCCCTCTAAACCTCCTGTCTCTTACCTTAAATCTATGCCCCCGGTTAGAAACATAGAAACATAGAAAATAGGAGCAGGAGTAGGCCATTTGGCCCTTCGAACATGCTCTGCCATTCATTATGATCATGGCTGATCATCCAAACTCAGCCTGATCCAGCTTTCGCCCCCATACCTTTTGATCCCTTTAGGCCCAACAGCTATATCTAACTCCTTCTTGAAAACATACAATGTTTTGGCCTCAACTGCTTTCTGTGCTCACCACTCTCTGGGTGAAGAAATTTCTCCTCATCTGAGTCCTGAGAGGTTTACCCCGTATCCTTAGACTGTGACCCCTGGTTCTGGACTCTGCCACCATCGGGAACATCCTTCCTGCATCTAACCTGTCAAGTCCTGTTAGAATTTTATAGGTTTCTATGAGATCCCCCCTCACTTCAGCCAGAAGTGCCAAGTTGATTATCCATCTCGGCCCCCTCCTGAAGTCCCCAGCATTACAGATGCCAGACTTCAGCCAATTCGATTCACTCCACGTGATATCAAAAAATGACTGAAGGCACTGGATACGGCAAAGGTTATGGGTCCTGACAATATTATAGTCATAGAGATACAGCACTGAAACAGGCCCTTCGGCCCACCGAGTCTGTGCCGACCAACAACCACTCATTTATACTAATGCTACATTAATCCCATATTCCCAACCACATCCCTACCATTCCCCTACCACCTACCTACACTAGGGGCAATTTACAATGGCCAATTTACCTAACAACCTGCAAGTCTTTAGCTGTGGGAGGAAACCGGAGCACCCGGCGGAAACTCACACGGTCACAGGGAGAACTTGCAAACTCCGCACAGGCAGTACCCAGAATCGAACCCAGATCGTTGGAGCTGTGAGGTTGCGGTGCTACCCACTGCGCCACTCCTATTCCAGCAATAGTGCTGAAGACCTGTGCTCCAGAACTTGCCGCACCCCTAGCCAAGCTGTTCCAGTATAGCTACAACACTGGCATCTACCCGGCAATGTGGAAAATTGGCCTGGTATGTCCTCTACACAAAAAGCAGGACAAGTCCAACCCGGCCACTTACCGCCCCATCAGTCTGCTTTCAATCATCAGTAAAGTGATAGAAGGCGTCATCAAAAGTGCCATCAAGCAGCACTTGCTTAGCAAGAACCTGCTCAGTGATGCTCAGTTTGGGTTCCGACATGGCCACTCAGCACCTGACCTCATTACAGCCTTGGTTCAAACATGGAGTCAATGGGAATCGGGGGAAAACTCTCTGCTGGTTGGAGTTATACATAGTGCAAAGGAAGATGGCTGTGTCGTTGGAGGTCAATCATCTGAGCTCCAGCACATCACTGCAGGAGTTCCTCAGGGTAGTGTCCTAGGCCCAACCATCTTCAGCTGCTTCATCAATAACCTTCCTTCAATCATCAGGTCAGAAGTGGGGATGTTTGTTCATGATTGCACAATGTCCAGCACCATTCGCGACTCCTCAAATACTGAAGCAGTCCATGTAGAAATGCAGCAAGATCTGGACAATATCCAGGCTTGGGCTGATAAGTGGCAAGTAACATTTGCGCCACACAAGTGCCAGGCAATGACCATCTCCAACAAGAGAAAATCTAACCATCTCCCCTTGCATTACGACTGCTGAATCCCCCACTATCAACATCTTAGGGGCTACCATTGACCAGAAACTGAACTGGACCAGCCATATAAATACCGTGGCTACAAGAGCAGGTCAGAGGCTAGGAATCCTGCGGCGAGTAACTCACCTCCTGACTCCCCAAAGCCTGTCCACCATCCACAAGGCACAAGTCAGGAATGTGATGGAATACTCTCCACTTGCCTGGATGGGTGCAGCTCCAACAACACTCATGAAGCTCGACAACATGCAGGACAAAGCAGCCCACTTGATTGGCACACCATCTACAAACATTCAGTCCCTCCATCACCGACGTGCAGTGGCAGCAGTGTGTACCATCTACAAGATGCACCGCAGCAATGTACCAAGGCTCCTTAGACAGCACCTTCCAAACCCACGACCTCTACCACCTCGAAGGACAAGAGCAGCAGATGCATGGGAATATCACCATCTGCAACTTCCCGTCCAAGTCACACACTATCCTGACTTGGAACTATACCGCTGTTCCTTCACTGTCACTGGGTCAAAATCCTGGAACTCCCTTCCTAACTGCACTGTGGGTGTACCTACCTCACATAGACTGCAGGGGCTCAAGAAGGCAGCTCACCACCACCTTCTCAAGGGCAATTAGGGATGGGCAATAAATGCTGGCATAGCCAGCGACGCCCACATCCCATGAATAATTAAAAAAACTCTTCAGAACTCCAGCGAATAAAGTCCTAACCGACTCAATCTCTCCTCATACATCAGCCCCATCATCCCAGGAATCAGTTTGGTAAACCTTTGCTGCGCTCCCACTATAGCAAGAACATCCTTCCTCGGATAAGGAGACCAAAACTGCACACAATATTCCAGTGTGGCCTCACCAATGCCCTGTATAATTGCAGCAATGAAGGCCAAAATACCATTTGCCTTTTTTACTGCCTGTTGCACCTGCATGCTTACCTTCAGCGATGGCGTACCCAGTTTTGTGTCATCTGTAAATTTGGAGATATTACATTTAGTTCCCTCATTTAAATCATTAATATATATTGTGAATAGCTGGGGTCCTAGCACCGATCCCTGCAGTACCCCACTAGTCACTGCCTGCCATTTGGAAAAAGACCCATTTGGAACACCCAGGTCTCGCTGCATATTCCCCTCTCTCAGTTTATAGCCATTCAGATAATAATCTGCCTTCCTGTTTTTGCTACCAAAGTGGACAACCTCACATTTATCCACATTATACTGCATCTGCCGTGCATTAGCCCACTCACTCAACTTGTCCAAATCACCCTGAAGCCTCTCTGCATCCCCCTCACAACTCACCCTCCCACCCAGTTTTGTGTCATCTGTAAATTTGGAGATATTACATTTAGTTCCCTCATTTAAATCATTCATATATATTGAGAATATCTGAGGTCCTAGCACCGATCCCTGCGGTACCCCACTAGTCACTGCCTGCCATTTGGAAAAAGACCCATTTATCCCTACTCTTTGTTTCCTGTCCGCCAACCAATTTTCTATCCATCGCAATACACTACCCCCAATCCCATACGCTTTAATTTTACATGCTAATCTCTTATGTGGGACTTTGTCGAAAGCCTTCTGAAAGTCCAAATAAACCACATCCACTGGCTCCCCCTCATCAACTCTACTAGTTACATTCTCGAAGAATTCTAGTAGATTTGTCAAGCAGGATTTCCCTTTCATAAATCCACGCTGAATCTGCCCGATTCTACCACTGTTCTCTAAGTGCTCTGCTATAAAATCTTTGATAATGCACTCTACAATTTTCCCCACTACCGACGTCAGGCTGACTGGTCTATAATTCCCTGCTTTCTCTCCACCTCCCTTTCTAAATAGTGGGGTTACATTAGCTACCCTCCAATCTATAGGAACTGTTCCAGGGTCTACAGAATCTTGGAAGAGGACCACCAATGCATCCACTATTTCTTGGGTCACTTCCTTAAGTACTCTGGGATGCATACCATCAGACCCTGGGGATGTATTGGCCTTCAATCCCATCAATTTCCCCAACATCATTTCTCTACTAATACTGATTTCCTTCAGTTCCTCTCTCTCACGAAGCCATGTGTTCCTCAACATTTCTGGTATGATATTTGTGTCCTCCTTTGTGAAGGCAGAACCAAAGTATGCATTTAGTTGGTCAACCATTTCTTTATTCCCCATAATAAATTCCCCTGTTTCTAACTGTTCCTACATTTGTCTTCACCAATCTTTTTCTCTTCACATACCTATAGAAACTTTTACAGTCAGTTTTTATGTTCCCCACAAGCTTGCTCTCGTACTCTATTTTCCCAATCAATCCCTTGGTCCCCCTTTGCTGAATTCTAAACTGCTCCCAATCCTCAGGTCTGTTGTTTTTCCTGGCAAATTTATATGCTTCTTCCTTGTATCTAATGCTATCTCTAATCTTCCTTGTATGCCATGGTTTGGCTACCTTTCCCGTTTTACTTTTGCGCCAGACAGGGATAAACAATTGTTGCAGTTCATCCATGGGCTCTTAAATGTTTGCCATTGCCTATCCACCCTCATCTCTTTAAGTTATGTTTCCAAATCCATCATGGCCAACTCACGCCTCACACTTTCGTAGTTTCCTTTACTAAGATTCAGGACCCTTGTCTCAGAATCAACTACATCACCCTCCATCTTGATGAAGAATTCTTTCATATTATGGTTGTTCGTCCCCAAGGGGTCTCGCACCACTAGATTGTCAATTATTCTTCTCTCATTACACAGTACCCAGTCTAGGATGGCCTGTTTTCTAGTTGGTTTCTCAACGTATTGGTCCAGAAAACCATCCCGTATACACTCCAAGAATTCCTCATCTACGGTATTGTGACCAATTTGATTTGCCCAAGCCATATGCAGATGAAAATCACCCATAATTACAGATGTTCCTTTATCGCATGCATCTCTGATTTCCTGTTAATGCCATTCCCAACATAACCACTACAGTTTGGGGGACTATATACAACCCCCACTAATCTTTTTTGCCCCTTCATGTTTCTCAGCCATACAGATTCCACATTGTCAGAGCTAATATCTTTCCTCACTATTGCGTTTATTTCCTCTTTAACCAGCAATGCAACTCCACCGCCTTTTGCTTTTTGCCTGTACTTCCTCAATACAGAATATCCCTGGATGTTCATTTCCCATCCCTGGCCACCTTGCAGCCATGTCTCCGTAAACCTGACTATATCATACCCGTTTACATCCCTATAGCTAAGGGAAAAAGTTTCTTCCTATCTAACCTATCAATGCCCCTCATAATTTTGTATACCTCAATCATGTGCCCCCTCAGCCTTCTCTGCTCTAAGGAAAACAACCCTAGCCTTTTCAGTCTCTCTTCATAGCTGAAATGCTCCAGCCCAGGCAACATCCTCATAAATCTCCTCTGCACCCTCTCCAGTGCAATCACATCCTTCCTATAGTGTGGTGCCCAGAACTGTACACAGTACTCCAGCTGTGGCCTAACTAGCATTTTATACAGCTCCATCATAAACTCCCTGCTCTTATATTCTATGACTCAGCTAATAAAGGCAAGTATCCGATATGCCTTCCTAACCACCTTATCTACCTGTGCTGCTGCCTTCCGTGATCTATGGACAAGTACACCAAGGTCCCTCTGACCTTCTGCACTTTGTAGGGTTCTACCATCCATTGTATATTCCATTGCCTTGTTCGTCCTCCCAAAATGCATCACCTCACACTTATCAGGATTAAATTCCATTTGCCACAGCTCCACTCATCTTACCAGTCCATCTATATTGTCCTGTAATCTAAGGCTTTCCTCTTCACTATTTACGACACCACCAATTTTCGTATCATCTGTGAACTTACTGATCATACCTCCTATATTCACGTCTAAATCATTAATGTACACTACAAACTGCAAAGGCTCCAGCACCGATCCCTGTGGGACACCACTGGTCACAGGCTTCCACTCGCAAAAACAACCCTTGACCATTATTATAAAAGCAAAATACTGCGGATGCTGGAAATCTGAAACAAAAACAAGAAATGCTGGATTCACTCAGCAGGTCTGGCAGCATCTGTGGAAAGAGAAGCAGAGTTAACGTTTCGAGTCAGTGACCCTTCTTCGGGTTCCGAAGAAGGGTCACTGACCCGAAACGTTAACTCTGCTTCTCTTTCCACAGATGCTGCCAGACCTGCTGAGTGAATCCAGCATTTCTTGTTTTTGTGCCTTGACCATTATTCCCTGTTTCCTGCCACTAAGCCAATTTTGGATCCAATTTGCCAAATTGCCCTGGATCCCATGGGTTCTTACCCTCTTAACCAATTTCCCATGCGGGACCTTATCAATAGCCTTACTGAAGTCCATGTTGACGACATCAACTGCTTTGCCCTCATCGACACATCTCGTCATCTCCTCGAAAAATTCAATTAAGTTAGTTAGACACGATCTCCCCCTGACAAAGTCGTGCTGACTATCCCTGATTAATCCCTGCCTCTCCAAGTGGAGATTAATCCTGTCCCTCAGAATTTGTTGCAATAGTTTCCCAACTGTTTGGCCACAGTTGGAGTATTGCATACAGTTCTGGTCGCCACATTACAGGAAGGACATAGTTGCTCTGGAGAGCGTGCACAGGAGATTTACAAGAATGTTGTCAGGGCTTGAAAGTTGCAGCTATGAGGAAAGATTGGATAGGCTTGGGTTGTTTTCCTTAGAACAGAGGAGGCCGAGGGAGTGACTTAATTGAGGTGTACGTTCGCCAGAGCTGGCGGGCAGCCATAAAGACAGGTCTAAAATGTGGCGAGTCGAAGAGACTTAGTAGTTGGCAGGAATAAAGACAGAGGTGCAAGGGGAGAGCCAACTGTGTAACAGCCCCGACAAACAAATTTCTCTGCAGCACCTGTGGAAGAGCCTGTCACTCTAGAATTGGCCTTTATAGCCACTCCAGGCGCTGCTTCACAAACCACTGACCACCTCCAGGCGCTTATCCATTGTCTCTCGAGATAAGGAGGCCAAAAGAAGAAGATAAAATTATGAGGGGCCTAGATAGAGTAGACAGGAAGGACCCATTTTCCCTCGCAGAGAGGTCAATTACCGGGGGCACAGATTTAAGTGATTGGTAGAATGTTTAGAGGGGACATGAGGAGAAGCTTTTTCACCCAGAGGGTGTTAGGTATCTGAAATTCACTGCCAGGAATGGTGGTGGTGACAGAAACCCTCAATTCTTTTAAAAGGTACCTGGACATGCACCTGAAGTGCTGTAACCAGCAAGGCTGTGGACCAGGTGCTGGAAGGTGGAATTAGATTGGGAGGCTAGTTTTCTCGGCCGGCACGGACATGACAGGCTGAATGGCCTCCTTCCGTGTTGTAATTTTTCTATGGTTGGATGCTGTGCCCCTTTAAGTCCAATTTATGGCTCCATTCCAGTTTTCTGAGGCCTCCATCAGACTTTCTTGAAACAAGAGTCTGACAACCATGAGTCCTTATCGAATTCTTCTCACAGGTACCACAAAGCTGCCCAGCTGTTTACACATCCTTTGATGGTGTATCTCACCTGCCATCAATTAGGTTATACTGTCCATCAATTAAACTCCATCTTCTGACTCCACACCATAGTGAACCACTCCATGTGCAAGGTTATCCATTGTCCTGGCTTGTCGTTCGAGGATCACCAAATATCGTGACAACTGACTTCTGTTTGAACAATGGGAAACTACTGTTATTTTTAAGAAGAGAAAAACAGTATTTTAGACAAAACAACAGCTGCAAACATAGCCTGTTTTGACCAGCATGAAAACAAAAGGAAAAAGTTCTTGGGAAAAACAAGTTCACCATTAATAATATTACTACTGATTGCCATTGATTACATAATTGATTAATTACTTGACTTAATCAGAGCAAGGAAAATTTTCCTCCACACAAGATCAGGTTGTTCAACCTTGCCCATTTAAGAGCAAAGACCAAAGTACGGAAAGTCCTCATCACGGAACTCCTCTTTGCTGACGATGCTGCATTAACATCCCACACAGAAAAGTGTCTGCAGAGACTCATCGACAGGATTACGGCTGCCTGCAACAAATTTGGCCAAACCATCAGTCTCAAGAAAACGAATATCATGGGACAGGACGTCAGAAATGCTCCATCCATCAATATCAGCGACCATGCTCTGAAAGTGGTTCAAGAGTTCACCTACCTAGGCTCAACTATCATTAGTAACCTGTCTCTCGATGCAGAAATCAACAAGCGCATGGGAAAGGCGTCCGCTGCTATGTCCAGACTGGCCAAGAGGGTGTGGGAAAATAGCGCACAGACACGGAACACAAACGTCCGAGTGTTTCAAGCCTGTGTCCTCAGTACCTTGCTCTACAGCAGTGAGGTCTGGACAACATATGTCAGCCAAGAGCGACGTCTCAACTCATTCCATCTTCGCTGCCTCCGGAGAATCCTTGGCATCAGGTGGCAGAACCGTATCTCCAACGCAGAAGTCCTCGAGGCGGCCAACATCCCCAGCATATACACCCTACTGAGCCAGCAGCACTTGAGATGGCTTGGCCATGTGAGCCGCATGGAAGATGGCAGGATCCCCAAGGACGCATTGTACAGCGAGCTCGTCACTTGTATCAGACCCACCAGCTGTCAATGTCTCCGCTTTAAAGACGTCTGCAAACGTGACATGAAGTCCTGTGACATTGACCACAAGTCGTGGGAGTCAGTTGCCAGTGATCGCCAGAGCTGGCGAACAGCCATAAAGGTGGAGCTAAAGAGTGGCGAGTCGAACAGACTTAGCAGTTGGCAGGAAAAAAAGACAGAAGTACAAGGAGAGAGCCAACTGTGTAACAGCCCCAACAACCAATTTTATCTGCAGCGCCTGTGGAAAAGTCTGTCACTCTAGAATTGGCCTTTATAGCCACTCCAGGCACTGTTCCACAAACCACTAACCATCTCTTGGAGCTTACCTATTGTCTCTCAAGACAAGGAGGCCAAAGAAGAAGAAAGAAGAAGAACCAGAGCACAATCACACTTAGTTTTAAATCAATGTCTACAAAATAACCTTTAAAAATTCAATGCAGGTTTAATACAGGTTTTTTTTTAATCAAAAGCAAAGCAAAAACAAAATGCAAAAATTTAAAAGTACAAAAATTAGTGGCTGCAGGCCTCAGGCCTACACAGGAAAGTATCCATTTTGGGTTTTTTCATAAGTTCATTTTATAGTTCATAAGTTCATATTGAGTGAGCGTGACACCTGACAACCTTTGATTCCAATTTGTCTGGGTTAGATCCATTCTTACCCCCATTGAATTTGGCTTTCCCCCAGTTAATTATTCTTACTCTGGATTGTTCCTTGTCCTTTTCCAAAGCCAACGTACACCTCCTGATACAATGATCACTGTCCCCTAAATGTTCCTCTACTGACACTTGATCCACTCATTCCCAAGAACCAGGTCTAGGAATGCCTCCTTTCTCATTGGACTGGAAACATACTGCTGTAGAAAATTCTCCTGAACACACTCTAGGGACTCTTACCCCTCTCTGCCCTTTACACTACTACTATCCCAGTTTATATTCGGAAAATTCAAGTCTCCCATTATAACTATTCTATAATTCCTGCGTAATATCCTTGCAAACTTTTTCCTCTACATCTTTCCCAATAGATGGTGGCCTATAGACTACACCTAGCAATGTAATGCACCACTCTGTTCCTTAGCTCGAGCTAAATAGATTCTGTCCTTAACCCCTCTGGGGCATCCTCTCTCTCCAGCACTGCAATGTTCTTCTTAATCAATATTGCTACCCCTCCCCCTTTCCTTCCTATCTTATCTAAGCACCTTGTATCCAGGGATATTTAATACCCAGTCCTGCCCTTCTTTGAGCCAGATCTCCATTATAGCTACAACACCATATTTCCACATGGTATCTGCAAACTCACCAATCTTATTTACCAAACTCCACATGTAAATCTAATTTTTTTTTTATTCATTCATGGGATGTGGGCTTCGCAGGCCAGGCCAGGCCAGCATTTATGCCCATCCCTAATTGCCCTTGCACTGAGTGGCTTGCTAGGCCATTTCAAGTGCAGGTAAGAGTCAACCATATTGCTGTGGATCTGGAGTCACCTGTAGGCCAGACCAGGTAAGGACAGCAGATTTCCTTCCCTAAAGGACATTAGTGAACCAGATGGGTTTTTACAACAATCGACAATGGTTTCATGGCCATCATTAGACGAGCTTTAAATTCCAGATTTAATTGAAATCAAATTCCACCTTCTGCTGTGGTGGGATTCGAACCTATGTCCCCAGAGCAATACCTGGGTCTCTGGGTTACTAGTCCAGTGACAATACCACTAAGCCACCAACTCCCCCAAATTTAGATTTTATTAGTGGTTAGCAGCGCAGCCTCACAGCTCCAGCGACCCGGGTTCAATTCTGGGTACTGCCTGTGTGGAGTTTGCAAGTTCTCCTTGTGTCTGCGTGGGTTTCCTCCGGGTGCTCCGGTTTCCTCCCACATGCCAAAGACTTGCAGGTTGATAGGTAAATTGGCCATTAGCAATTGCCCCTAGTGTAGGTAGGTGGTAGGGAAATATAGGGACAGGTGGGGATGAGGTAGGAATATGGAATTAGTGTAGGATTAGTATAAAATGGGTGGTTGATGGTCGGCACAGACTCGGTGGGCCGAAGGGCCTGTTTCAGTGCTGTATCTCTAAACTAAACTAAAATAAGTGTATAGGCCTTATTCTTACATTGTACAACAACGTGAATAAAGTAAATTGATAGTTAAAGAAAGGACTGAGTTTCCTCCTCTTTGTACTAAGCCATTAACTGTAGCTGTGGATTAAGCTGGAGGGTGGCTCTCTTGTAACCCGATATCCCATACACCCAGCCTCAGCCTGAATTAAGAGGACTTCAGTCCCACGTGACGGCCAGGATCAAGTGGGTGCAGGGAATAAAGAGGACAAGGGGGAGTTGACTCCGCGCCACGGTTTACAAACTGCGCCTGTGACTGTGCCCATACCCCCGCCATCCAGTACCCTGAGTTTTCCCCACAGCACCCTGACGTGGCCAGTACTCACCCCTCCCTTTAGGCCGGTCATGACCATCACTCCAATTTTCTGCTCAGAACAACCACGACCCAGCCCTCAGGCAACTGCAGCATCAACAACACCAAGTTCATATTCTGGACGCAAAAACATTCCCTCCCCTGCACCTTCAGGCACCTTAGATCCCACTCTGTGTCCTCCCCGGCTACCCTCCCCTACCCCTCCAGAGACCCCACACTGTGTCCTCTCTGCCTACCCTTCCCTGCCCCTCCAGAGACCCCACCCTGTGTCCTTCCCGCACCCGCACCCCCACCCCCATCTCTTCCCCGCCATCCCCACAAAGGAATTGCCCTTGCTGATTCCAAGCCTGGAGCCAAACATCCATTCCAATGTTGGCCTTCCTTGTGCCAAAGAGTTCAAGAAAGAAAACCACTGACCTCAGACACAACTTTGCAAAGTCGATTGGTGCACCCCATCAATGAACATGAACTTAACATGGCAGGTAGGAATTAATTTGAAATAATTGTAGGGAAATGAGTATTCGTGCTATACAAATAAATGGAAAGCTGGAACCCGCCACAATACGAGTGTAGCTGTCCTGCTATTTTCAGGATTCAATTTAATCCAACAAGGGTGATTCATCCGTGACGACAACAAACCACTATTGGTACAGGTATATAAGTATATATAAGTATAGCAGCTCTATTAAGTAGCTTATACCCAGTACAAAGAAGTAATACTTAACAAAGACAGTAGTCACAGTCTGTCCCTCAGAACCTCAGCGGTAGCCCTCCAAGTGACTTTGACGCGGTTACTCTTTTATTTGCTGTGTTCCGTGGACTGAAGATTCTCTTCTTTCTTCCTCTGGGTTTTTATGCTGCTTCTCATGTTCAAAGCTGTTCTTTTATACCCTTTGTCTTTTTTTTCATTCATTCATGGGAATGTGGGCATTGCTGGCTAGGCCAGCATTTATTGCCCATCCCTAATTGCCCTTGTACTGAGTGGCTTACTAGGCCATTTCAGAGGGCAGTTAAGAGTCAACCACATTGCTGTGGGTCTGGAGTCACATGGAGGCCAGACCAGGTAAGGACAGCAGATTTCCTTCCCTAATTTCCTTCTCCCTTCAGCTTACATGGCAGCTGACAATTACCTGGGCTATCTCACTCGTTCTATTTTACTCATCATTTTTTAAACCTTTTAACATTAAATTCTATGCTTAATCGCCTGTTATCAGTTTGTTCCCTCTTCTTGCAACTTAGTAATTCCTTATCTTGGAACTTCATACATACAGTTGTTACATGAGCTATCGCAATGTCTTTTATTCTATAGGAACAGGATTAGCCATTCAGCCCATCAAGCTCAGGGACACGGAAAGCCAAAAGCAAAAGATGTTTTTATTTGTAGTTAGTTCTTTTTTTGAAGTTTTATCCTCCGATATGCTTACATTTAAAATATTAAATCTTAATTGATAAGTAAATTGTATTCCTAGTTATATTTTCCTGTGCACAAAGTATGTTGTTAAAATTGGAATGTACTCTTTTAATAACTTCAGTCTTTGCATTTAAAATGATAAAAGTAAAGATCTTTAAACTGCATTTAATACCTGTGTAAAAAACATACTTTGCATTGGCCGGGAATCGAACCCGGGCCTCCCGCGTGGCAGGCGAGAATTCTACCACTGAACCACCAATGCATCTTGCTAATTCAGTTCTTCTGAATTATTACCCACATTTGGACCCGCCTCTTCACAGAAGCCCCCAACTCACTCACTTTGCATCGAGCGCTCCCTGCTGATCGAGCCTGGCACCGCGACCCTTCGCGCTCCCCACGACACCTAATCAGAGCGTCCGCTGCGTGTTTACGCAATCACGTACAGAGCCCTGTGTCGCACTTAGAGAGACGTGGCCTGGAGTCAGCGCTTGGAGCGGAGTGTGAGTTATAAATCTCTTCGGGAGGTGAGTGTGTTACTTGGGCAGCATCTTTTTATCGAGTAATTATTGACAAAAATACGAACCACTTCAATAAGATTTTTAAGAAACTCAGGTCCTAACACTCCCAGAAAAGCGGAACCTGGCGATTTCTGGAGGACTGGGAGCAGAGTGTTTGCCTATGTTTTTGGTTAAGGAATAGAAAGGGGACATTAAAGGAGCTACTGATTTACTGGATAAGGCAAATGTTATTACATGACATGTTGAGGTTTTGTCAGTGTTTTGGATTAGATTCTGCACACCAGTCCGTCGAAAATGTAAATTTGTGGCTTTGGTAATAGCCAACGAAATGTGCCGGAGTGAGAGTCATGTTTCAGTTGAGGTTTGAACGTCTGCAAGAATCCAGTACAGACATTAGCCGGAATTTTACCCCCCCGCGAGAGTGGGAAGGAGGCAGTGTAAAATTGAGCTGGAGGCAAGGGGTGCCGTTCCCATCACCATTCTGCCTAGGCTGCAATTTTATTGGTGGTGGGGGAGGTGACACACGAGCTGCCTGCCCCAGGCCAGTTAATTGCCACTTAAGGGCCTCTTCCCACCGCTGTTGCGATAAATGGGATAGATTTTGAACAGATCCAGCAACACAAAACTGGGCATCCATAAGGTGCTGTGGGTCATCAGCAGCAGAATTGTGCTCAACCACAATCGGTAACCGCATATCCCTACTCGACCATTACCATCAAGCCAGGGGATCAATCTTGGTTCAATGAAGAGTGCAGGACGGCATGCCAGGAGCAGCAGCAGGCGTACCTCAAAATGAGGTGTCAACCTGATGAAGCTACAACCCAGGACTACTTGCCTGCCAAACACTGTAAACAGCATGTGATAGACAGAGCTAAGCGATCCCACAACCAACGGATCAGATTTAAGCTCTACAGTCCTGCAACATCCAGTCGTGAATGGTGGTGAGCAATTAACCAACTAACTGGAGAAGGTGGCTCCACAAATATCCCCATCCTCAATGATGGGGGAGCCCAGCACATCAGTACAAAAGATAAGGCTGAAGCATTTGCAATAATCTTCAGCCAGAAGTGCTGCATGGATGATCCATCCCTGCCTCCTCCTGAAGTCCCCAGCATCGTAGATGCCAGTCTTCAGCCAATTCGATTCACTCCGCGTGATATCAAGAAAGAAGGCACTGGATACTGCAAAGGTTATGGGCCTGAACAACATTCCAGCAATAGTACTGAAGACCTATGTTACAATACTAGCTGCGCTCCTGGCCAAGCAATTCCACTACAGCTGCAACACTGGCATCTACCCAGCAATGTGGAAAATTGCTCACATATCTCCTGTACACAAAAAAGCAGGACATATCCAACCGGGCCAATAACCACCATATCAGTCTACACTTGATCATCAGCAAAGTGATGGAAGATGTCGTCAACAGTGCTATCAAGCAGCACTTGCCTAACAATAACCTGCTCAGTTTGGGTTCTGCCAGGGCCACTCAGCTCCTGACCTCATTACAGCCTTGGTTCAAACATGGACA
Organism: Heterodontus francisci; assembly: GCF_036365525.1. NCBI lineage: Eukaryota > Metazoa > Chordata > Chondrichthyes > Heterodontiformes > Heterodontidae > Heterodontus > Heterodontus francisci. The sequence goes on from NC_090371.1 coordinate 240,698,064, forward strand.
AAAGAGCTGAAGTCCAGAGGTGAGGTGAGAGTGACTGCCCTTGATATCAAGGCAGCATTTGACCAAGTGTACATCAAGGAGCCCTAGCAAGACTTAAGTCAATGGGAATCGGGGAAAACTCTCCACTGGTTGGAGTCCTACCAAGTGCAGAGGAAGATGGTTGTGGTTGTTGGAGGCCAATCATCTCAGCTCCAACACATCACTGCAGGAGTTCCTCGGGGTAGTGTCCTAGGCCCAACCATCTTCAGCTGCTTCATCAATGACCTTCCTTCAATCATAAGGTCAAAAATGGGGATGTTCGCTGATGATTGCACAATGTTTAGCACCAGTCACGAGCCCTCAGATACTGAAGCAGTTTGTGCAAAAATGCAGCAAGACCTGGACAGGATCCAGGTTTGGGCTGATACGTGGCAAGTAACATTCGCACCACATAAGTGCCAGGTAATGACTATCTCAAACAAGAGAGAATCTAACCATCTCTCCTTGCCATTCAATGGCATTATGAATGCTGAATTGCACCACTGTCAACATCCTGGGGGTTACCATTGACCAGAAACTGAACTGGAGTAGCCATATAAATACCATGGCTACAAGAGCAGTCAAAAGTTAGGAATCCTGCGGCAAGTAACTCACCACCTGACTCCCAAACATCTGTCCACCATCTACAAGGCACAAGTCACTTCCAACAACACCCTAGAAGCTCGACACCATGAGGACAAAGCAGCCTGCTTGATTGGCACCCCATTCACAAACATTCACTCCATCCACCATCGATGCACAGTGGCAGCAGTATGTACCATCTACAAGATGCACTGCAGCAACGCACCAAGGCTCCTTCGGCAGCACCTTCCAAACCCGCAACCTCTACCACCTAGAGGACAAGGGCAACAGATGCATGGGAACGTCACTCCCTGCAACCTCCCCTCCAAGCTACACAACATCCTGACTTGGAACTATATCGCTGTTCCTTCACTGTCACTGGGTCAAAATCCTGGAACTCCCTTCCTAACAGCCTGTGGGTGTACTTACCCGAAATGGACTGCAGCAGTTCAAGAAGGCAGCTCACCACCACCTTCTCAAAGGCAATTAGGGATGGGCAATAAATGCTGTCTTAGCCAGCGACACCCACATCCCATGAACGAATAAAAAGCAAATTACCAGTGGCTGAATGAATGGCAAAAAAAGATGGCACTCAGCACCTCAGGACGCCACTCAGTAATATCTGGTGGCCTCCTTGCGGGCTGGGAGGAGTGGGGGGGTCCTCCTGATTGGGCACACTGTGCCCCACGGCACAACAAAACCACACCCACTGGAGCACATTTCCCTCACCCCACAGCCGATTGTCCCTGGCGAGGCCCCACCTGCCTACCTCAGGTAAGATGGATTGACTTTGGAATGGTGTATAGTACCGATTCACCTGAATTATACCAGACCTTAAAGTATTAAATTATGAGAACAGGTTGCATAAACTTGGTTTGTATTCCCTGGAGTTCAGAAAATAGAGGGGTAATCGAATCAAGATGTTTAAAATGACAGGATTTGATGACCAGATGTAAAGTGTTTTCTCTGGTGGGAGGGATATGGAACAAGGTAGCATAATTTTAAAATTAGAACGAGACCATTCAGGAGTGAAATAAGGAAGTAGGAAAGATGGTGGAAATCTGGAACTCTTTTTCCACCCCCCCCCCCCCCCCCCCCCCCAAAAGGCCATGGATGTTCGGTCAGTTGAAATGTTCAAGACTGAATTGTTAGATTTGTGTTAAGTAAGGAGACAATAAGCAAAGATGGATAAATGGAGTTGAGGTATAGTTCAGCTCTAAACTTATTAAATGGCAGAAGAGGTTTGAGGGGCTGAATGGCCCATGCTTGTTCCTGTGTTCCTAACCTGTGCTATCTATCATTTCCTACCTTGATCAAAGGGTGGATGACTTGCTATCAAGCAAATTTTATAATTGTGTGTGAACTGGAAGAGGAAGTAACCTTTTTTATTTTATTTCCTTTCCAGCCTCCTTTTCCACTAGCAGCATCATGGAGAAGTGCCCAGCTTGTATCCAAATCCTCCCTTGACTATAGCTGACATTGGAAATAACATATATTTAATAGAAAATTTTTGCCTGTTGACATGAGATTGTAATCCCTTAATTCAGTTATGTTCTGTAGAATAGCCAATTTCCATTCTAATATGGCTGTGCAGCATTACAGCTATGTGCTCATGAGGGAGATAACGAGATAGTCTGAAGGCTAAGTTGCCGTAGTGTTAAAATGAAACTCCACCATGATTCATTGTCTTCAGATGAGAAGAGTAGAGAAAAGATTGTGCCTTTTTAAGGAGGAAAAAAGACTGAATTGTTTCTGTGTACATTTGTATCAATATATATCTCTTGTGTGCAACTGATATTTTGTGAATTATGCTTTTTGCTTGAATTCTATGAAGAGTGCCAAAATGGTGCTGATTGCACTGATGATGCAATGTGGCGAGTCGGGGTTAAGAGAGCTGTGTAGGGTTATGGTACTGGACCAGCAATTCAGAAGTCATGAGATTAAATCCCACTATGGCAAGTTGTGAAAGTCAATTCACTAAATCTGGTCATTTATAGACTAGTACCAGAAAAAATTATCAAAGTTGCCAGATTGATCCAAAAACCACTGGCTCACTAATGTTCTCAGGGAATATTCTCACCCACCTGCTGTGGCCTAAATTTGATTCCAGTCCCACAATATCTGGTTAATTCTAAAGTTGGTTAGCCAACCACTTGAATTATAAATAATTGTGACTCGACGGTATCATAAGAGGAACAACAGATGAAACAACTATTGCCTAGGTATAGCCTGTTCCACTGGTGGGATAGATCCACAAGAGATGGGGACAGTAGCATATAGTTAGATAGGGAATACATATGAACATAGGAATTAGGAGAAGAAGTAGGCCATTTGGCCCGTCTAACCTGCTCCGCCATTCAATAAAATTATGGCTGATCAGTTTGTGTCTCGAATTCCACACTCCCATCTACCCCTGATAACCTTTGATTCCCTTGCCTAACAAGAATCTATCTATCTCTGCCTTAAAATTATTCAATGACCCCGCCTCCACCACTTTGTGAGGCACAGCGTTCCAAAGTCACACAACCCTCTGAGAGAAAAAGTTTCTCCTCATCTCTGTCCTAAAAGGGTGACCCCTAATTTTAAAACAGTGCCCCCTAGTTCTGGATTCACCCACAAGAGGAAACATCCTTTCCACATCCATCCTGTGAAGACCGTTCAATCAAGTCTCCCCTCACTCTTCCAAACTCCAGTGATAACAAGCCTAGTCTGTCCAGCCTTTCCTCATAAGACAACCCACTCATTCCAAGTATCAATCTAGTAAACCTCCTCTGAACCGCCTGCAACGCATTCACATCCTTCCTTAAATAAGGAAACCAAAACTGCACGCAGTATTTGAGATGTGGTCTCACCAGTGCCCTGTATAACTGAAGCATAACATCCTTACTTTTATTTTCAATTCCTCTTGTAATAAAGGAAAGCATTACTTGCTGTACCTGTACACTAACTTTTTGTGAAGCATGCACTAGAACACCTAGATCCCTCAGAACCTCAGACTTGAACATTGACACTGGACCCCATAATGTCATATTGATTTAACAAAACAAGGCCAGGGAAACCTCTCACATATTACCATCTCACTGACAACTGAATACTGCTTACTGGTGAACACTACTTCGAGGAAGCACTGAGGATGCAAGGACACAGGTGAAGGACCTCGGTGTCCATCATAAAATGCTTAGTATTACTACTAACTGAACTGGCCAAATTCTTAAGAATTTGGCTGCCAGGTTAGACCTGTATCAGATAGTGAGGGAACTGACCTCATCCTCACTAATCTGTTGCAGATATGTCTGTGATAATATTGGTAGAAGTAAACAATGTGTAGTAATTGTGAAGGTACATTGAGGACACCCTCCAAAGTGTGTTGTGCCACTGCCACTATGCTAAATGGATTAAAGACAGATCTAGAAAACAAAATCAAGAAAAAATAGTTGCATTGAGCCATCAGCAGCAACATAATATCAACACAATATGTAACCTCATGAGTTGAACGTGCCCCACATTCGTTCTTCGTTATTATCAGACCAGGAGACAACGCTGGGAAGTAGTATGGAAGGGTATTAAGGAACAGTATCGGGTATAGCTTACAATGTGTCCTTGCTTCCCTCGATGCTTTCTTCAATACAGGCATGTTCAGGCAAAAGTGTCAAATGAACAAATTTGGATCACGTCCACCAGCAGTTCCCACCAATATGCCCTGTAAGTTGTGTGGGTGCGTAGCTGCATAGCAATTGGAATGTGCCGCACAGTGGACAAACAGGCTGCGCACAAGCAACGGTCCCTTTAAGATGTGCACGTGCATGGCCATCTTAAAGGGACCAAGCAATGTGCCATGCACAGTGATGGAAAATTAAAGGGAACATTTGTTCCCAACATCGTAAATGCCAGCATACAGCCTATTTGTTTCACTTTACGTTTTGAGAAGTGGCCAAGTACTGTTACGACCAAGGCAGGAGGAGTGCTCTGTTTACTGTAGTCTCACTTCGCCATAATATATATTTAAATTTTCCTACTTACAGATACGGTCAATAGCATAATTCTATTTTTCCCAGAATAAAACACAACAACCAGGATTCTTGAATAAACAAAATTATCAGTTTATTATAAAACAAGTCTTAACCAGTAATGAAGCACAGCATAAACACACAGATTGATGTATAATTGTTCCTTTTTTGCCTTTAGTCCCTCACAATCACACACACACACACACACATACACACATACATACATTGGTTAACCAGAAAAATAAAAGGGATTTTGGTTTTGGAGCTCTGTTACAAAAAGAAAAGAAAAAAAAATAATTAGGCTGAATACTTGCTGATTCTTGGAGAAAAAAGATAAGATATGTAAAGATGTCCTTTGTTTTGGTTTGGCGACCCAAATGCGTATGTATGGCTGTCACTGGGATCTTTCTAAAGAGTTCTTTCCTGGCGATGTTGAAGATCAGTTTGGGTAAGCTATCCAAGAAATGCAGCTACAGAGGTTTCAGATAGGCCTTACAGCAGAAATGCGGCAAAATGGGTTTCAGTTCCCACACATTCAATATGCAGAGTTTCTTCAAATACAGGAGGAAAGAGGAGACTGACACACTGGATATGCAGGGTTTCTTTCCAAGAGAGAGAAAGAGATGAGCTGGGTTTTCTTGGCAGGCAAAAACCAACAGTCTTTTTTAACAATTCAAAGTGAAACCCAAAACATTCCAGAAGTCAAGCCTCCTGACTGCTATAAATCTTGATCTGTCACTTCTCTGTAAGCATCTTCTCCAAGTCAAAACAGCAAGCTGAAAACAGGTGCCTTCCAGTAAGTGCTTGTTTACAAGCCAAGTCCAGGGAGCTTTCTGGTGACCTCTTTTAAAAAAAAAAGTTTTGCATCTCTTCAAGCTTCCAGAAGAATCAATGTCCATCATTCAACTATAAGTCCTTAAAAACATATTTTACAAAAAATAGAAGCACTCTCGTAACAGTACGCAAGGCACAGCTTGTAGTGCTGAAGACCCCTACACCAAAACTAGCTCCCCTGCCCCCACACCATCACCTCCCAATTCCCCTACAAGTCTCTCACCAAGCCGACTTGGAGACATACTGCTGTTACTTTCATGGTCACTGGGTTAAAATCCCAGAATTCCCTAACATCATTGTGGGAGGACCATCAACAAAAGAGCTGCATTAGTTCAAGGAGAAGGCCACTGTTTCCTTTTAAAAGCTACTAGGGATGTGCAATAAATGTGGCCTATCCTATGTCCTGAGAACAAATTATTTTTGGAAAAAAAAGTCCTGGTGTTTCCTGGAGGGAGCTTGAAGCTGAGAAGTTTCGCTTTCATTTGAGAAAGGTTGGGAAGAGGGGTTGGTTGAGGACTGATCAGATTGCTTCTGTCATTAGCAATTTGACATGAATGTATCTTTAGGATTTCAGTATAATGTAATAGTGGTCATGAAATCTCCTTAAAGCAAGGATTTCAGTATAGCACAGTGGTAGGCATGTGAACTTTTGTACAATATTCACTTCAACCATGAACGTTATGAGCTATATATAACACAGGGATGAAGCTGGTGCTTACATACATATCTGTACTGACAGCTGAATTTGAAGCAATGAATTAATGGTAATGGGTTGTTCTCCTTGGAGAAGAGGTTGAGAAGAGATTTGATAGAGGTGTTTAAAATCATGAGGGGTCTAGACAGAGTAGATGAAGAGAAATTGTTTCCTTTGGCAGAAGGGTCAAGAGCCAGCAGACGCAAATTTAAAGTGATTGGCAAAGAGCTAAAGGTGGCATGAGGAAAATCTTTTTTACGCAGTGAGTGGTTACGATCTGGAATGCACTGCCTGAGACTGGTAAAGACAGATTCAAGCTTTCAAAAGGGAATTGGATAAGCAACTGAAGAGGGAACACTTGCAAGACCACAGGGAAAGGGTAGGGCAGTGGGACTAGCTAAATTGCTCTTAGAAAGCCGGCATGAACTTGATGGGCTGAATTGCCTCCTCCTATGCTGTAACCATTCTGTGATTCTTTGTATCACACGAGTGTATTGTATAACAATTAAAGCATATTCGTTTTAAGCGCAGCTTTTCCATTGTGTATTGGTACCAATGCTAGTCACAATACTCTTTTGAAAGGCATTGTGATTTCAACTGAAAACAAATGGCTTCTGAGCTGACCACTTTTATTTTTACCTGTCCATCTTTGGCACCTATATATATTAATCCCAGAATAAGAGGTATTTTCCTTAAGAAGCACAAGAATTGTATTCTTTACATGTATTTCTAATACTGTGACGGCCTTCTTTATCTTGCAGGATGATCACAGATGTACAACTGGCGATCTTTGCCAACATGCTCGGGGTATCCCTTTTTCTCCTTGTTGTCCTGTACCACTATGTTGCTGTTAACAACCCCAAGAAGCTGGAGTAATGGTATAGCACAGGAGCATAATACTGTGACAGGTAGTAAACCGCATCTTGTATAGAATAACCAAGGGCCTCTTAAAATGTGTTGTGATGGAAATATAGTATTGAGTGTATGTAACGTATAGCTTCATAGGTTTTAAAATATTGGTTTGTGGATTAATAATGTGAAATACAACAAATCTCCAACAAGAGGTTTACCACCTCCTGTAGTATACAGGAATTATTTTATGCCTTTTACTTTTACAGTGTGAAGATTAGGACCAATAATAAATGGATTACTTGAAAGACGAAAGATAGCTTAATCGATGAAGCACAATGCACATTGGACTTTGCCAGTACTACAGTGAACAACAACTGCGCTTGAAGCATATTTTGTACTGAAGAAATGTGCCTTGTCAATAAATATTTGACTTTTTAAAATTAAAAACTGAACCTCTTTGTGATTCCTTAAAATTATCTGCCACACAAAATTGCTGTAACACCATGTAAATAGCGAAAGGGATGTTTGCTATTCTGCTTCCAATTAAACACTAATAAAATAACATGGATATTTTGATATGTAGTTATAACTTGCAGTGTCACCTAAAGGTCTCCTGCAGCTCTGATATCCAAGGTACTGTAACACCAGTATTACTAAGGTAACTTAGTAGCAAAATCAATTGCTGTAGCAATCATACTGTGGTTATATGGGATATTTATTGCTACATTTGCTTTGTTAGAACAGGTTATGCAATCCCATAATTATTGTGACACAAGCAATTTAAATAACTATCTCCCTTTTCTTCCCGCACTGAGGGTGATAAATACCTCTGATTTCTTTATGCCTTCTTCCTGCACATTTTTAGGCATATATAAGTAAAGCTGGTTTCAATCAAATGACAGATCTTGTGTGTTTTTTAATTTGTTCATGGGATGTGGGTTTTGCTGGCAAGGCCAGCATTTATTATCCAACATCTCTAATTGCCCTCGAGAAGGTGGTAGTGAGTTGCCTTCTTGAATCACTGCAGTCCATGTAAAGGTATATCCAGATTCCTATTAGGTAGGCAGTTCTAGGATTTTGACCCAGTGACAATGAAGGATTGGTGATATAGTTTCAAGTAAGTTAGGATGATGTGTGACTTGCAGATGATAGTCTTCCCATGCGCCTTCCTCACTTGTCCTAGACTGTAGAGGTTGTGGGTTTGGGAGGTGCTGTTGAAGAACCCTTGGTGAGTTATTATAGTACATCTTCTAAGAGATGGTTTTAAAGCCTTACAAATTATATGAAATTAAGCATTATTAAAATAGGTTTCTTTCTCCTCATTAAGAGTTAACACACAAAATAGCAGTCAGATGGATTAAGTGTATTCACAAAAGCTGTTATCTAATCAAGGATGGAACTGTAGCACACTGCCTTTTGTGTAGACATTCGTGGGCCTGTTAAGATGGGACTTCATGTCCACATATCTAAATCAAAGTTAACAAGATGCCTTTACAAGGCATAAGCAAAGATGATCTCAGCGTTGAGACATAGGCCAGTAGGGATCCACTTTGGACACCTTTTTTGGCCTCCTTGTCTCGAGAGACAATGGGTAAGCGCCAAGAGGTGGTCAGTGGTTTGTGAAGCAGCGCCTGGAGTGACTATAAAGGCCAATTCTATAGTGATAGACTCTTCCACAGGTGCTGCAGATAAAATTGGTTGTCCGGGCTGTTACACAGTTGGCTCTCCCCTTGCGCTTCTGTCTTTTTTCCTGCCAACTGCTAAGTCTCTTCGACTCGCCACTCTTTAGCCCCACCTTTATGGCTGTCCGCCAACTCTGGCGCCCACTGGCAACTGACTCCCATGACTTGTGATCGATGTCACAAGACTTCATGTCGCATTTGCAGACGTCTTTAAAGCGGAGACATTGACGGCCGGTGGGTCTGATACCAGTGACGAGCTCGCTGTACAATGTGTCCTTGGGGATCCTGCCATCTTCCATGCGGCTCACATGGTCAAGCCATCTCAAGCGCCGCTGGCTCAGTAGGGTGGATATGCTGGGGATGTTGGCCGCTTCGAGGACTTCAGCGTTGGAGATACATTCCTGATGCCAAGGATTCTCCGGAGGCAGCGAAGATGGAATGAATTGAGACGTCGCTCTTGGCTGACATACGTTGACCAGGCCTCGCTGCCGTAGATCAAGGGACTGAGGGCACAGGCTTGAAACACTTGGACTTTTGTGTTCCGTGTCAGTGCGCCGTTTTCCCACACTCTCTTGGCCAGTCTAGACATAGCAGTGGACGCCTTTCCCATGCGCTTGTTGATTTCTGCATCGAGAGACAGGTTACTGGTGATAGTTGAGCCTAGGTAGGTGAACTCTTGAACTACTTCCAGAACGTGATTGCCAATATTGATAGATGGAGCATTTCTGATTCCCATGATGTTTGTTTTCTTGAGGCTGATGGTTAGGCCAAATTCGTTGCAGGCAGCCGCAATCCTGTTGATGAGTCTCTGCAGACACTTTTCTGTGTGGGATGTTAATGCAGCATCGTCAGCAAAGAGGAGTTCCCTGATGACCCGTACTTTGGTCTTCGCTTTTAGATGGGCAAGGTTGAGCAACATGCCATCTGATCTTGTGTGGAGGAAAATTCCTTCTTCTGAAGACTTGAACGCATGTCAGAGCAGCAGGGAGAAGATCTCAAACAGTGTAGGTGCAAGAACACAGCCCTATTTCATGCCACTCAGGATAGGAAAGGGGACTGATGAGGCGCCGCTATGCTGAATTGTGCCTTTCGTATTGTCATGGAATGAGGTGATGATACTTAGTAGCTTTGGTGGACATCCGATCTTTGCTATTAGTCTGAGGAGACCACGTCTGCTGACGAGGTCAAAGCCTTTGGTGAGATCAATGAAAGCAACGTTGTTCATGGCATTTCTCCTGTAGCTGGTGAAGGGAGAACAGCATGTCAATGGTGGATCTCTCTGCTTGAAAGCCACACTGCCTCAGGGTAGACACGCTCAGCCAGCTTCTGGAGCCTGTTTAAAACGACTCGAGCGAAGACTTTCCCCATTATGCTGAGCAGTCACCGCAGTCACCCTTGTTCTTATAGAGGGTGATGATATTGGCATCGCGGATGTCCTGTGAGTACTGCTCCCTTATCCCAGCACAGGCAAAGCAGTTCATGGAGTGCTGAAAGTATAGCAGGCTTGGCACTCTTGATTATTTCAGGGGTAATGCCATCCTTCCCAGGGGCTTTTCCACTGGCTAGAGAATAAATGGCATCACTGAGTTCTGATTTTGTTGGCTGTTCGTCCAGCTCATCCATGACTGGCAGAGACTGGGCTGCATTGAGGGACATTGTCAGTGACAACATTTTCCCTGGAGTACAGTTCTAGGTAGTGCTCCACCCAGCGGTCCATTTGCTTGCGTTGGTCAGTGATTGTGTCCCCTGATTTAGATTGAGGAGGGCGATCTTCCTGACGGTTGGCCCAAAAGCTCTCTTAATGCCATCATACATTCCTCTGATGTTTCCGGTGTCGGAGGCCAGCTGAATACGACTGCACAGGGGTTGCCAGTAGTCATTTGTGCAGTGCTTCTGGCTACTTCAAGTGCTACGGAGGTTAGCTCGCTGGGGGCTTTCTTGTAGTTCAACAGTGCAATGCGCTTAGCGGCTTTGACAGGTTCCAGCTCTTCAAAGTGAGATTGAAACTAGTCTGCATTCTGCTTCACACATTTGCCGTAGGTGGTCGTTGCTGAGCCATAGATGGCCTCTCTGATATGGGCCCACTTGGTCTCTGCATCCCCTGCAGGAGTGTTTTGAAGGGCTTTTACAAATGAATTTAGAAACTTATGTAGCAGCTGTGGATAAGAAATTCTGTTAGTGTTGATGCGTGGGTGGCTTGGAGTCGATGTAGCTTCTTTGGTTCGAGTCTAACCTTGCTGCACACCAGGGAGTGGTCGGTGTTGCAGTCTGCACTGTGGAAGCTGCGTGTGATTTGAACGCTGTTTAAAGAGGCTCGCCTTGTGATGATGAGGTCCAGCTGGTGCCACCAACGTGATCTTGGGTGCCTCCATGAAACCTGGTGACAGGGTTTAGTATGAAAGAACGAGTTGGTGATGCAGAGGTTGTGATAGCTACACAACTCCAGCAGTCTTTGCCCATTCTCATTCATCCTTCCAATGCCATAGCGCCCAAGGCAGGAGGGCCATGAGTCATAGTCGGCCCCAAACCTAGCGTTAAAGTCCCCCAGCAGGAACAAATGTTCGGTATTGGGAATGCTACTAATGATATGAAGTTCCTCGTAGAACTGGTCTTTAGCTTCTGGTGGGGAGCAGAGTGTTGGAGCATAGATGCTGAGCAGGTGTACTGGACCAGAGGCGGTGAGCAGTCAGATGGACAGTATGCATTCCGAACCATTTGAAGGTGGTTCTATAATGCTGAGCAAAGAGTTTCTGATGGCGAAGCCCACTCCATGCTGTCTTGGTTCTTCAGGATTCCTACCCTGCCAGAAGAAGGTGTAGTCTTGCTCACTTAGAGATCCACTCGCAGGGAGGCGTGTCTCCTGAAGTGCTGCAATGTCCACATTGAGTCTACCGAGCTCGTTGTTAATGATGACGGTCTTCCGAGAATCGTTGATTTGTGTAAGGTCTTCCCGACAGGCCAGGACACACAGTTCTGACGTTCCAGCTTGCAAAACGAAGGGCTGGTACCTTCTTTTCTTTTTTGGTGCGGTGTGACAGTCCACTTGTCGGGCAATGACCCTGAGCTCCAAGCACCAATTGAAGTAGGTGGACTATGGCGGAACAGAACCTTACTGACCGGGGGCTGCCCGGGTTGAGGTGAGCAGTAGCTGTCCAATGAGATGCGATGACCTCTCCTACCGGCAATGGCAACCCGTGGCGCCCAATCTCTATGCCAATTGAGCTGGACTTATAACCCATAACTGCTGCCTTCCGTGTTGTTTTGGTTGCTGTGAGGCGATTATGGTGTGACCACTCCATGGCGCATGCCTGGGCAGATGTATGGAGGTTGTGAGTTGCCCAAGCGTCAAAAAATCTCCCCCACCCACTCGGCCTTCTTGGTGGGGTCCAAAGGCGTGAAGAGCACAACGTATGGCTGCAGGAACTGCCGGAAACATGCCAAAGGTGACACATGACCGCCTTCAGGGTTCCGCTCCAGAATTTCTGTTAGGGTTTGCTCCCTTAGCGTTGGTCTCTCCCAAGGCAGTGGGGTTATTTGGGCCCCTGCTCAGGGATAGGAGCTAACAGGTAAGCTGTGTGATTTCATGGAGGGAGAGGAAAGGGGGGAAGGGGGTGCGGTGGATGCCGGGGGGAGGGGGTGCACACCCCCTTCCCCCTCACACCCACTTTGGACACCTATTCCCTGATAATTGAATGGGAAGATATATTTCAACTAGTGATTGGCATGAGATACCTACCAGTCCCTAAAGTCATATGAAAGATTATAGAATCATACAAGGTTTAAGGCACAGAAAGAGGCACTTGGCCCATCGTGTCTGTGCAGGCCAAAAAACAATCCACATATTCTAATCCCACAAATCCAGCATTTGTTCCGTAGCCCTGCAGATTACGGCACTTGAGGTGCATATCCAGACTCCTTTAGAATGAGTTGAGGGTCTCTGCCTCAACTATCCTTTCAGGTAGTGAGTTCCAGACCCCCACCACCCTCTGAGTGAAAAGGTTTTTGCTCATCTCCCCTCTAATTTTTCTACCAATCACTTTAAATCTATGCCCTCTCTGCTAAGGTGAATAGACCCTTCACCTCCACTCTATCCAGGTCCCTCAAAGTTTTGTATATTTCAATCAGATCTCCCGCCTTCTGTTCTAAGGAGAACAACTCCAACCTATCCAATCTTTCCTCATGGCTGCATTTTTCCAGTCCTGGTAACATCCTCAAATCTTCTCTGTACCCTCTCTAATACAATTACATCCTTTCTGTAATGATGAGACCAGAACTTCACATAATACTCCAGTTGTGGCCTAATCAATGAGTTATATAGTTCCAGCATAACCTCCCTGCTCTTATATTCTATACCTTGGCTAATATGCCTTCTTAACCACCTCCTCCACCTGTCCCGCTACCTTCATGGATCTGTGGACATTCACTCCAAGGTCCCTCACATCTACACTTCTCAGTATTTTCCCATTAATCGTGCGGAACACCACTGGAAACAGCCCGCCAGTCGCTAAAACACTCGTCAACAATTACCCTTTGTTTCTTGCCACTGAGCCATTTTTGTATCCACCTTGCTGCATTTCCCTGGATCCCATGGGATTTTATTTTTTTAACCAGTCTGCCATGTGGGATCTTGTCAAAAGCCTTGCTAGAACCCATGTAGACCGCATCAACTGCAATACCCTCATCTATCTTCCTTGTTACTTCTTCAAAAAATTTGATTAAGTTAGTAAAACAAGATCTTCCCTGAACAAATCCATGCTGACTATCCTTGATTAACCTGTGTCTTTCTAAGTGACAGTTTATCCTGTCTTTCAGAATAGATTCCAATAATTTGCCCATTACTGAGGTTAGATTGACTGGCCTGTAATTATTCAGTCTATCCCTTGCTCCCTTTTTAAACAGAGGTACAACGTTAGCAGTTCTCCAATCCCCAGCACCACATCTGTATCCAGTGGACTGGAAAACGATGGTCAGACCTTCTGCTATTTCCTTTCTTACTTCTTTTAACAACCTGGGGTACATTTCATCTGGCCCTGGTGATTTATCAACTTTCAAGGATGCTAATCTCATTAATACTTTCTCTCTCCCTATGTTTATCACATCCAATACTTCACACTCCTCTTCCTTAACTAATAAGTAAAATGAAGTATATAAATGGAGCCGAAGCCAGAGACCAGAAGCAGCAGCGAGAGCGCTCTGTTCTGTTCTGTTCTGTGGACCTGCTTGACCAGCAAAAATTGAAGTGTGACATCACAGGAGAGCTGGTAAGTGATTGGTGGGTATTTCTTTCTTCCATTTGAGCAGCGGGAGCGCGAGCCAGGGGGCAGCCGGCAAGGTAAGTTGAGCTACAAAGTACTTACCTCGTGATTCGGTGGACGCGGACACGGGGACTGCTGGGTAAGTGAACTTATATATTCGGGCAGTTGCTAAACCCGAAACACTACATGTGTAGTGTCTCCCACCCATCCTCCTCCTCTAACCAAAAAAAAAGGACTCTTGTGTGGAGGGTTTGGTAAGGTAAGGTTTTCCTTTATTTTATTTTTTTTTTAAATCTCTTTTGTCAATTTAGAGCAGAGGGGATGGAAGCTAGGACAGTTGCATGCTCCTCTTGCAGGATGTGGGAGGTAAGGGTCACCACTTGTGTCCCTGCTGACTTCACCTGTGAGAAGTGCACCCAACTCCAGCTCCTCACAGACCGCGTTAGGGAACTGGAGCTGGATGAACTTTGGATCATTCAGGAGGCTGAGGGGGTGATAGAGAGCAGTTATAGGGAAGTAGTGACACCGAAGTTACAGGATAAAGGTAGCTGGGTGACAGTCAGGGAAGGGAAAGGGAATAGGTGCACAGTGCAGGGATCCCCTGTGGCCGTTCCCCTCAATAATAAGTATACCGTTTTGGATACGGTTGGGGGGGATGACCTACCAGGGGAAAGCCACAGCGGCCAGGTCTCAGGCACTGAGCCTGGCTCTGTGGCTCAGAAGGGAAGGGGGGAGAATAGGAGAGCGATAGTGATAGGAGATTCAATGGTTAGAGGAACAGACAGGAGATTCTGTGGTCGCGAACGAGACTCCCGGATGGTATGTTGCCTCCCGGGTGCCAGGGTCAGGGATGTCTCGGATCGAGTCTACAGGATTCTTAAGGGGGAGGGGGAGCAGCCAGAAGTCACTGTACCAATGACATAGCTAGAAAAGGGATGAGGACCTGAAAAGCGAATATAGGGAGTTAGGTTGGAAGCTAAAAGGCAGGACGAGCAGAGTAGTAATCTCAGGATTGATACCGGTGCCACGTGCTAGTGAGGCTAGAAACAGAGAGCGAGTGCAGCTGAACACGTGGCTACAGAGCTGGTGTAGGAGGGAGGGCTTCTTATATGTGGATCATTGGGATACCTTCTGGGGAAGGTGAGACCTGTACAAGAAGGACGGGTTGCATCTGAACTGGAGGGGCACCAATATCCTGGGCGGGAGGTTTGCTAGAGCTCTTCGGGAGAGTTGAAACTAGTTTGGCAGGGGGATGGGAACCGGAGCTACGGATCAGTGGATGGGGTAGCTGTTGAGCAGGCAGATACAGAGTGCAGAGAGTCTGCGAGGAAGGTTAGACAGTTGACAAGGCAAAGTTGCAGCCAGTATGATGGGTTGAAGTGTGTCTATTTTAACGCAAGAAGTGTCAGGAATAAGGGTGATGAACTTAGAGCATGGATCAGTACTTGGAGCTACGATGTTGTGGCCATTATGGAGACTTGGATATCACAGGGGCAGGAATGGATGTTGGATGTTCCGGGGTTTAGATGTTTCAAAAGGAATAGGGAGGGAGGTAAAAGAGGTGGGGGAGTGGCATTGCTAATCAGGGATAGTATCACAGCTGCAGAAAGGGAGGTCGTCGAGGAGGGTTTGTCTACTGAGTCAGTATGGGTGGAAGTCAGAAACAGGAAAGGAGCAGTCACTTTATTGGGAGTTTTCTATAGACCCCCCAATAGCAACAGAGACACGGAGGAACAGATTGGGAGGCAGATTTTGAAAAGGTGCAGAAGTAACAGGATTGCTGTCATGGGTGACTTCAACTTCTCTAATATTGATTGGAACCTCCTTAGTGCAAATAGTTTGGATGGAGCAGATTTTGTCAGGTGTGTCCAGGAAGGTTTCCTGACTCAATATGTAGATAGGCCGACTAGAGGGGAGGCTATGTTGGATTTGGTGCTTGGCAACGAATCAGGCCAGGTGGCAGATCTCTCGGTGGGAGAGCATTTCGGTGATAGTGATCACAACTCCCTGACCTTTACTATAGTCATGGAGAGGGATAGGAGCAGACGGGATGGGAAAATATTTAATTGAGGGAGGGGGAATTACAATGCTATTAGGCAGGAACTGGGGAGCATAAATTGGGAACAGATGTTTTCAGAGAAATGCACGACAGAAATGTGGAGGTTGTTTAGGGAGCACTTGCTGCGACTGCTGGATAGGTTTGTCCCGATGAGGCAAGGAAGGGATGGTAGGGTGAAGGAACCTTGGATGACAAGAGATGTGGAACAGCTAGTCAAGAGGAAGAAGGAAGCTGACTTAAGGTTGAGGAAGCAAGGATCAGACAGGGCTCTAGAGGGTTACAAGGTAGCCAGGAAGGAACTGAAGAATGGACTTAGGAGAGCTAGAAGGGGACATGAAAAAGTCTTGGCGGGTAGGATTAAGGAAAATCCCAAGGCGTTCTACATTTATGTGAGGAACAAGAGGATGGCCAGAGTGAGGGTAGGGCCGATCAGGGATAGTGGAGGGAACTTGTGCCTGGAGTCGGAGGAGGTAGGGGAGGTTCTTAATGAATACTTTGCTTCAGTATTCACTGGTGAGAGGGACCTTGTCGTTTGTGAGGACGGCGTGAAACAGGTTGATGTTAAGAAGGAGGATGTGCTGGAAATTTTGAAAGACATGAGGATAGATAAGTCCCCGGGGCCAGACGGGATATACCCAAGGTTATTATGGGAAGTGAGGGAAGAGATTGCCGCGCCTTTGGCGATGATCTTTGCGTCCTCACTGTCCACTGGAGTAGTACCAGATGATTGGAGGGTGGCAAATGTTATTTCCTTGTTCAAGAAAGGGAATAGGGATAACCCTGGGAATTACAGACCAGTCAGTCTTACGTCGGTGGTGGGCAAATTATTGGAGAGGATTCTGAGAGACAGGATTTATGATTATTTGGAAAAGCATAGTTTGATTAGAGATAGTCAGCATGGCTTTGTGAGGGGCAGGTCATGCCTCACAAGCCTTATTGAATTCTTTGAGGATGTGACAAAACACATTGATGAAGGAAGAGCAGTGCGGTTCCGAAGAAGGGTCACTGACCCGAAATGTTAACTCTGCTTCTCTTTCCACAGATGCTGCCAGACCTGCTGAGTGATTCCAGCATTTCTTGTTTTTGTTTCAGATTTCCAGCATCCGCAGTATTTTGCCTTTATATTAAGGAAGAGCAGTGGATGTGTATATGGATTTTAGCAAGGCGTTTGATAAGGTTCCCCATGGTAGGCTCATTCAGAAAGTAAGGAGGCATGGGATACCGGGAAATTTGGCTGTCTGGATACAGAATTGGCTGGCCCATAGAAGACAGAGGGTGGTAGTAGATGGAAAGTATTCAGCCTGGAGCTCGATGACCAGTGGTGTTCCGCAGGAATCTGTTCTGGGACCTCTGCTCTTTGTGATTTTTATAAATGACTTGGATGAGGAAGTGGAAGGCTGGGTTTGTAAGTTTGCCGATGACACAAAGGTTGCTGGAGTTGTGGATAGTGTGGAGGGCTGTTGTAGGTTGCAACGGGACATTGACAGGTTGCAGAGCTGGGCTGAGAAGTGGCAGATGGAGTTCAACCTGGAAAAGTGTGAAGTGATTCATTTTGGAAGGTCGAATTTGAATGCAGAATACAGGCTTAAAGACAGGATTCTTGGCAGTGTGGAGGAACAGAGGGATTTTGGGGTCCACGTCCATAGATCCCTCAAAGTTGCCACCCAAGTTGATAGGGTTGTTAAGAAGGCGTATGGGGTGTTGGCTTTCATTAACAGGGGAATTGAGTTTAAGAGCCGCGAGGTTATGCTGCAGTTCTATAAAGCCCTGGTTAGACCACACTTGGAATATTGTGTTCAGTTCTGGTCGCCTCATTATAGGAAGGATGTGGAAGCTTTAGAGAGGGTGCAGAGGAGATTTACCAGGATGCTGCCTGGACTGGAGGGCATGTCTTATGAAGAAAGGTTGAGGGAGCTGGGGCTTTTCTCATTGGAGCGAAGAAGGATGAGAGGTGACTTGATAGAGGTGTACAAGATGATGAGAGGCATAGATAGAGTGGATAGCCAGAGACTTTTTCCCAGGGCAGAAAGGGCTATCACCAGGGGGCATAATTTTAAGCTGATTGGAGGAAGGTTTAGGGGAGATGTCAGAGGTAGGTTCTCGACATAGAGAGTGGTGGGTGCGTGGAATGCACTGCCAGCGGTGGTAGTAGAAGCAGATACATTAGGGACATTTAAGCGAATCTTGGAAAGGTACATGGATGATAGTAGAATGAAGGGTATGTAGGTAGTTTGATCTTAGAGTAGGTTAAAGGGTCGGCACAACATCGTGGGCCGAAGGGCCTGTACTGTGCTGTACTGTTCTATGTTCTATGCCGGGGGTAATGGAAGAGCAGATCAGGGTGTCGCAAAGGGAACAGTCCCTTTGGAATGCTGACAGGGGAAGGGAAGGTGTGCTTGGTGGTGGCATGGTGCTGGAAATGTCACTTCTGACCTTATGATGGAGAGAAGGTTATTGATGATGCAGCTGAAAACGGTTGCACCAAGGACAGTACCCGAAGAAACTCCTGCGGCAATGGCCTAGGGCTGAGATGATTGGCCTCCAACAACCATCTTCCTTTGTGCTAGTATGACTCCAGCCTGTGTTTCATCAAGTGAAGAGTTTTCCCTTGATTCCCATTGACTTCAATTTTACTGAGGCTCCTTGATGCCACATTCTGTTAAATGTGGCCTAGATGTCAAGGTCAGTCACTCTCACCTCTGAAACTCAGCTCCTTTGTACATAACCAAGATTGTAATGAGTGGTTCTGGCGCAATCCAAGCTGAGCATTGGTGAGCAGATTATTTGTATTTAAGTTTCACTTGATAGCACTGTTGATGACACTTTCTGTCATTTTACTGATGATTGAGTGTAATTGGCCAGATTGGATTTGTCCTGCTTTTTGTGGACAGGACATACCTGGGAAATTCTCCACTTTGTTGGGTAGATGCCAATGTTGTAGCTGTACCGGAACAACTTGGTTCGAAGTACAGCTAATTCTGGATCACAAGTATTCACTACAGCAGGGATGTTGTCAGGCCCCGTGTCCTTCGCTGCATCCAGTGCAGTCAGCCATTTCTTGATATCATGTGGAGTGAATCAAATTGGTTGAAGACTGGTTTCTCTGATAGAAGAGACCGAGATGGATCATCCACTCAGCACTTCTGGCTGAAGATGTTTACAAGAGTCTTATCTTTTGCACTTACTTGCTGGCTCTGCTATCACTGAAGGTGGAGATGTAGATGTGTTGTAGCTTCAACAGGATGGTACCTCATTTTTCGGTACACCTGGTGCTGCTCCTGGCAGTTCTTCTACACTCCTCATTGATCCAGGTTTGGTTCCCTGGCTTGATGGTAATAGAGTGAGGGGTATGCTGGCCATGAGGCTACAGATTGTAATGGAATATAGCTACTGATGGCCCACAGCACCTAATTTTGAGCTCTATATTTATTTTGAATCTATCCCATTTAGCATGGTGGTAGTGCCACACAATACGCTGGTTTGAAGAAGGGATTTTGTCTCCACAAGGACTATGCAGTGATGACTATTACCAATTCTGTCATGAATAAATGCATCAGCGACAGGTAGATTGGTGAGGACATGGCAAAAGGGTTTTTCCCTTGTATTGTTTCTCTCACCATCTGCTGCAAGTCCAGTCTGGCGGTTATGTCCTTCAGGACTTGGCCAGCTCAATCCTTGCATCCGAGCTATCCTTGGCGCTGGACTTTGAAGACCCCTGCCCAGAGTATATTCTGTGTCCTTGCTACTCTCAGTGGTTCCTCCAAGAGCTGTTCAACATGCAGGAGTGCTGATTCATTGGCTGAGGGAGAGTGGTAAGTTGTAATCAGCAGGGGGTTTCCTTGCCTATTTGACCTGATACCATAATGCTTGTGTACATACTAATGAATGTTTTATTTTCCTTAGTACAATTAAACTGTGGCTTTATTTGTGTTTTCACTTGTGCGCTCAAGATTTTTTTTTAATTGTAACTTAATGGTTGCTTTTGTGTTTCTTGTACTTTGCTCCTCTGTTTCTTTTTCAGGTTGTGTTTTTCCTCTGCTGTTTGCTCCTCTCAATCATATTTGCCCTGGCAGCTACAATAATTGTACTTTGTGAAATTGATATCAGAGAACTTTATTTTCTTCATGATTCCTTGGTTGTTACACATCCTACATGCTTTTTACTTGTATTTGATTTTAGCAGATTGCTATCTCTACTAATATTGTAAAGATCATAAAGATATGTCTCCAGCTCCATTTGATGAAACAACTGGAATGGTGAAATAAATGTTTCTGGAGTGAGCCTGTGCTACAAGTAGCTGCATGTGACTACAAGAGACAGGAATTAAAATTTCATATTCTCCTATCATCTAGGCCCTGATATTCAAACTATTGTATGCTATTAATTATACACTAATACTGTCCATAGTTCTAAAGCAGTGATTTGTAAGATACAACCGTCAACATTATTACACATTATCATTGTCGCCTACATAACAACACTTTGGAAAATGAATTTATTGCATGGGAAATACTTTTGGACATTGCTGGGAAATGTGATAAGTTGTAATTTGTAAGAATATAGGCGTATGAAGGTATTTCAAAGGATTAGACATTGCAGGAGTTAAATGATCCTAATTTTTTTGACATCTGCAAAATTCACTGCTTTTGGACTCTCAGGATGACATACGATCACAAGTATCCTTGTTAATGCAAAAACTAATTGTTATTGTCAGAAGAAAGGAGAAAAATAGTGAGTCTTGGAACTGTCTACAGCCTTATCTCTTCTTACTGTGGGAATGCTTTTGTAATTTGTTGAAATATGTTTGATTGCAGTCTCCTTTTACTATTTTTTGGTATTGGGCTAGATTGCAGCTTAATATTAATCTTGCTAGTCTTTTATTACTTTAGTTTTACTACTCCCCTGTTAGAATTTACCATGAGAGCTCTTGTTGTCTTCAAAGTTCTGGGCGGGCATCACCAACTGCACACACAGAAAACAAGAACAGAAGAGCAGATAAGGGAGGCCCAAGGCCAGTGCCTGGACTCAGAACTTGCCAAGCCCATGACTGGGTAGAATGGGGGTATGGAAAATACATAATTGGCAGTTCTGTTTTTTGGGCTATATCCTAGGTGATTAGGCTATTCTCAGTGTAAAAGGGCCAAGGAGGAGACCAGACAAGTATACAAGCATATGCAAGTTGGAAGTGTGAGGAATGGGCCATGTTTTCTATCCAAAGATCAATGGAGCAATGTAATCTTCAATAGTTCTTTGTAAACTGCTGCTCAAATACTGTATGTAATAGACTGAACTAATTTAAATAATCATTACCAATATGGAATCAGCTTTGAACTATTGAAGACAGTCTATTACATTGGTGAGCCGAGCCAGGTGTTGGTGAATGGTTATTGATACATTTTGCTGTAAATGGGATCCTAGAACTGGTGTAGTTGGCTGCCTAGCTAGTTAAAGAAGGAAACATTTGGGGAGTGTAGGATGTTGTGACCTACCAGTAGTATTGTAAGAACATAAGAAAAGAGCAGGAGGAGACCATTTGGTTCCCTGAGCCTATTCCGCCATTCAATAAGATCATGGTTGATCTGATTGTGGCTCAACTCCACTGCTTACCTCCCATAACCCTTTACTCCCTTGTAGATCAAAAATCTCTCAAACTCAGTCTTGAATGTATTCAATGACCCAGCCTCCACTACCCTCTGGGGTAGATATTCCAAAGATTAATGATACTCTGAGAGACAAAATTCCTCATCTCCATCTTAAAAGGGAGACCCCTTATTTTGAAACTGTGCCCTGTAGTTCGAGATTCCCCCACAAAGGGAAACATTCTCTCAGCATCTACTCTGCTAAGCCCCCTCAAAATCTTATATGTTGCAATAAGATCACTTTTTATTCTTCTAAATTCCAATGAGTATATGCCCAACCTTTCATCATATGACAGTTCCTTCATCCCAGGAATCAACCGGGTGAACGTTCTCTGAACTTCCTCCAATGCAAGTATACCCTTCCTTAAAAAAGACCAAAACTGTACACAGTACTTTTTTTTTAATTCATTCATGGGATGTGGGCGTCACTGGCCAGGCCAGCATTTGTTGCTCATCCCTAATTGCCCTTGAGAAGGTGGTGGTGAGCTGCCTTCTTGAACCGCTGGAGTCCATGTGAGGTAGGTACACCCACAGTGCTGTTAGAAAAGGAGTTCCAGGGGGAGGCAGTGGCGTACTGGTATTGTCACTGGACTAGTAACCCAGAAACCCAGATATTGCTCTGGGGATATGGGTTCGAATCCCACCATTGTCGATTGTTGTAAAAACGAATCTGGTTCACTTTAGGGAACGAAATCTGCTGTCCTTGTCTGGCCTACATGTGACTCCAAAGCCACAGCAATGTGGTTGACTCTTACATGCCCTCGAAATGGCCTAACAAGCCACTCAGTTCAAGAGCAATTAGGGATGGGCAATAAATGCTGGCCTGACCTGTGACGCCCACATCCCATGAATAAATTTTAAAAAATTTTGACCCAGCGACAATGAAGGAACGGCGATATAGTTCCAAGTCAGGATGGTGTGTGACTTGAAGGGGAACTTGCAGGTGGTGATGTTCCCATGCATCTGCTGCTCTTGTCCTTCGAGGTGGTAGAGGTCGCGGGTTTGGAAGGTGCTGTCTAAGGAGCCTTGGTGTGTTGCTGCATTGCATCTTGTAGATGGTACACACTGCTGCCACAGTGCGCCGGTGGTGGAGGGAGTGAATGTTTGTGGATGGGGTGCCAATCAAGCGGGCTGCTTTGTTCTGGATGGTGTCAAGCTTCATGAGTGTTGTTGGAGCTGCACCCATCCAGGCAAGTGGAGAATATTCCATCACACTCCTAACTTGTGCCTTGTAGATGGTGGACAGGTGTTGGGGAGTCAGGAGGTGAGTTACTCGCCGCAGGATTCCTAGCCTCTGACCTGCTCATGTAGCCACGGTATTTATATAGCTACTCCAGTTCAGTTTCTGGTCAATGGTAGCCCCTAGGATGTTGATAGTAGGAGATTCAGCGATGGTAATGCCATTGAATGTCAAGAGGAGATAATTAGATTCCCTCTTGTTGGAGATGGTCATTGCCTGGCACTTGTGTGGCGCAAATGTTACTTGCCACTTATTAGCCCAAGCCTGGATATTGTCCAGGTCTTGCTGCATTTCTACACGGCCTGCTTCAGTATTTGAGGAGTCGCAAATGGTGCTGAACATTGTGCAATCATCAGCGAACATCCCCACTTCTAACCTTATGATTGAAGGAAGGTCATTGATGAAGCAGCTGAAGATGGTTGGGCCTTGGACACTACCCTGAGGAACTCTTACAGTGATGTCCTGGAGCTCAGATGATTGACCGCTAACAACCACAGCCATCCTCCTTTGCACTAGGTATGACTACAACCAGCAGAGAGTTTTCCCCCTGATTCCCATTGACTCCAGTTTTGCCAGGGCTCCTTGATGCCATACTCGGTCAAATGCTGCCTTGACGTCAAGGGCAGTCAATCTCACCTCACCTCTTGAGTTCAGCTCTTTTGACCATGTTTGAACCAAGGCTGTAATGAGGTCAGGAACTGAGTGGCCCTGGCGGAACCCAAACTGAGCACCACTGAGCAGGTTATTGCTGAGCAAGTGCTGCTTGATGGCACTGTTGATGACACCTTCCATCACTTTACTGACGATTGAGAGTAGACTGATGGGGTGGTAATTGGCCGGGTTGGACATGTCCTGCTTTTTGTGTACAGGACATACCTGGGCAATTTTCAACATTGCCGGGTAGATGCCAGTGTTGTAGCTATACTGGAACAGCTTGGCTAGGGGCGCGGCAAGTTCTGGAGCACAGGTCTTCAGTACTATTGCCGGAATATTGTCAGGACCCATAGCCTTTGCAGTATCCAGTGCCTTCAGTCGTTTCTTGATATCATGCGGAGTGAATCGAATTGGCTGAAGTTTGGCATCTGTAATGCAGGGGACTTCAGGAGGGGGCTGAGATGGATCATCATCTCGGCCCTTTTGACTGAAGATTGTTGCAAAGGCTTCTGCCTTATCTTTCGCACTGATGTGCTGGGCTCCCCCATCATTGAGCATGGGGATATTTGTGGAGCCACCTCCTCCAGTTAGTTGTTTAATTGTCCACCACCATTCACGGCTGGATGTGGTAGGACTGCAGAGCTTCGATCTGCTCCGTTGGTTATGGGATCGCTTAGCTCTGTCTATTGCGTGCTGCTTATGCAGTTTGGCATGCAAGTAGTCCTGAGTTGTTGCTTCACCAGGTTGACACCTTATTTTGAGGTATGAAATACTCTCCACTTGCCTGGATGGGTGCAGCTCCAACAGCACTCAAGAAGCTTGACACCATCCAGGACAAAGCAGCCAGCTTGATTGGTACCCCATCCACAAACATTCAGTCCCTCCACCACCGATGCACAGTGGCAGCAGTGTGTACCATCTACAAGATGCACTGCAGCAACGCACCAAGGCTCCTTAGACAGCACCTTCCAAACCTGCGACCTCTACCAACTTGAAGCACAAGGGCAGTAAATGCATGGGAACACCACCAACTGCAAGTTCCTCTCCAAGTCACACACCATCCTGATTTGGAACTATATTGCCATTCCTTCACTGTTGCTGGGTCAAAATCCTGGAACTCTCTTCCGAACAGCACTGTGTGTATACCTACCTCACATGGACTGCAGCGGTTCAAGAAGGCAGCTCATCACCACCTTCTCAAGGGCAATTAGGAATAGGCAATAAATGCTGGCCTAGCCAACGACACCCAAATCCCATGAATGAATAAAAAAACCTGTTGTTAAATTGCAGGAAACTTGCATTCTCCATGTAGGGTGGGAGGGGAGAGGTAGCTATGCTGAGTGTTTTGGCGAGGTTTCACAGTGCAAAAGATTAAGGAAATGGAAATAAATTACTGATGCCCTAATTTCCTGGATCTTTTTCTTTGAAACCTGGCATGTTTTAGTTTTAGGAAAATCTGGACATTTAAGACCAGTGCACAAATTAACTGCCATGTTTCTTACATTGCAATAGCGACTACACATCAGAAGTACTTCATTGGCTGTAAAGTGCTTTGAAACGTCTGATGGCCGTGAAAAATGCTAAACAACTTCAAGCCTTTCTTTAGCAATTGCTGACACTCCCAACCTCCAAATGGAAGCCCTGGAAGTGCGCCATCTGTAGCTACCAATGAGCGGCGAGATTAAATGTCAATACAGGCACCTGAAGCCAATGGTATGCGGCGTTAGAAGACGCCTAAAATCACCCTAGAAACGGAATTAGCGCGGCCTGGGGTGGATTTGTTCAGAAATCGTGGTTTACAGGAGGCTGTTTCTTGTCTCAGTTTGATGCCCAGCCGTTTCGGGCATGAGTTTTCCGTGCGTCGCTTGGTCCCTGACACTGTTTTAAACAGCCCTCGTTCTTTGATCCTCCCAATTCGGGCATCTTTCAGAACAAGAAATCGAGGCGGCCATGGAGTTAAATTTAAATCGCGTCGACTACCTGCAGGTGGGAGACTTGGCTCAGTTATCGCTGGTTTTGTTTAATGTGCGTCTGCCGACGGGCAGCACCAGCGTGTAGATCCAGTTGATGGAAAGTCCCCGATTTTTTTTACAGCACAACCAGCGAGTATATTCTCAAACATCAGGCGCTGGGTTTCGGTTAAAGAAAAGTCTTATAGTCACATTATTTCCGATTGGTGGAACTTCAGTTATAAAGTTAAAAATGCTGTGTGAAGTTATCCCCAGGGTAATATAATTGACAAGGTCGCTATAATTGGCTTCAGGGACTTTGGGGGGGAAGACGTTCCTACTCAAAAGTAGTACTCATTGGCCATTACTCAGAAATATGGATGTTGAAGAGGAGAGAATTTGGGTTCAGGTATACAGAATGGCCATTGGAATGACGCAGCAGGAAGGATGAGAAAGGAATAGCTTGAGGAAAACAGTTTTAAAAAGTATTATTTCCCTTTGTAGGAAATCAAACAAATAGATACACTACCCTAAAAAGTACATGTGCCAGTGATTTTCTTGTATCAAAATATGAACTATTTATGTAATTGAACAATAGTTGATATTTGAAATAAAATCATGCTGGAAATACTCAGCAGGTCTGGCAGCATCTGTGGAGAGAGAAGCAAAGTTAACGTTTCAGGTCAGTGACTCTTCATCAGAACAGGTCGGTACACCAGACAACAGCAGCACCACCCTTGTCTGCAGGTTTGATGACGATGTTGGGGTTAGACCTGAGGGAACAGAGTGCAGCAAGTTCAGAGGGGGACAGGTTAGAGTGAGTGAGGAGGGCAAAGAAATTGAGATGGCCGATATCTCGCCGACCGTTTCAATGAAAAGATCAAGAGCGGGTAAGAGGCCAGAGGGAGCGGTCCGGGTGGAGGGAGAATGCTGGAGGTGAATGAATGGGTCCACTGGTGGTGGGGGGGAGGACTGCTTGTCAAAGAAGTGAGCCCAGAGGCAGAGGCGACTGAAGAAGAGCTCAATGTCATGCCGAAGGCGAAGTTCATTGAGGTGGGGGGTGTAAGGGGATAAAGCTGAGTACAGAATGTTCAATGTCAGAGAGGGGAAGGTTAGAGGGCATAGTGAATACACAGCAAGGAATCAGATCAGAAGGGATGGGGTCAGAAGGAAGTGAAAGGGAAGAAGGATCTGGAGGGGCATTAGACCCCATCAGCTGCTGGAGCTTGTGTTCTTTAAAACCTAAAAGGAAGAAAAAATGTTCTTTGTTAATGTGCCGGATGAAGACGAAGGATGAAATGAAACTGCGGAGTAGAACAGCTTTGAGATAAGGTGAGGCGGTGCTTCTGGAGAGAGAGGTCCTGTTGATATTTACTAGTTACGTGAAATATGTTGTGGTCTGTGGGGAGATAGAATAACTATTTCCATTTGAGATATTTCATCAGTAAGTTAGCAGTATCTTTTTTGTATAGATATCCTCTTATTGTGTCTACTTGAGAGCATATTGTCAAGTTCTTTCTTTTTCTTTCTTTCTTTCTTTTGGGCCTCCTTATCTCGAGAGACAATGGATACGCGCCTGGAGGTGGTCAGTGGTTTGTGAAGCAGCGCCTGGAGTGGCTATAAAGGCCAATTCTGGAGTGACAGGCTCTTCCACAGGTGCTGCAGAGAAATTTGTTTGTTGGGGCTGTTGCACAGTTGGCTCTCCCCTTGCGCCTCTGTCTTTTTTCCTGCCAACTACTAAGTCTCTTCGACTCGCCACAATTTAGCCCTGTCTTTATGGCTGCCCGCCAGCTCTGGCGAATGCTGGCAACTGACTCCCACGACTTGTGATCAATGTCACACGATTTCATGTCGCGTTTGCAGACGTCTTTATAACGGAGACATGGACGGCCGGTGGGTCTGATACCAGTGGCGAGCTCGCTGTACAATGTGTCTTTGGGGATCCTGCCATCTTCCATGCGGCTCACATGGCCAAGCCATCTCAAGCGCCGCTGACTCAGTAGTGTGTATAAGCTGGGGATGTTGGCCGCTTCAAGGACTTCTGTGTTGGAGATATAGTCCTGCCACCTGATGCCAAGTATTCTCCGAAGGCAGCGAAGATGGAATGAATTGAGACGTCGCTCTTGGCTGGCATACGTTGTCCAGGCCTCGCTGCCGTAGAGCAAGGTACTGAGGACACAGGCCTGATACACTCGGACTTTTGTGTTCCGTGTCAGTGCGCCATTTTCCCACACTCTCTTGGCCAGTCTGAACATAGCAGTGGAAGCCTTACCCATGCGCTTGTTGATTTCTGCATCTAGAGACAGGTTACTGGTGATAGTTGAGCCTAGGTAGGTGAACTCTTGAACCACTTCCAGAGCGTGGTCGCCAATATTGATGGATGGAGCATTTCTGACATCCTGCCCCATGATGTTCGTTTTCTTGAGTATATAGTTGATATAACTAGCATCAAATTTGTTTGTCAATATTGTGGTCAAACCTGCCCCTTCACATGTTTAACCCTGTTCTAAGGAATACAAGCTCCAGCAGCTGATGGGGTCTAATGCCCCTCCAGATCCTCTTTCCCCTTCACTACTTCTAACCATATGCCATTTGTTCACTGGGAGTCATAAAGTATCCTCTAAATTCTGTCACACAAATGGACCATTTCTGCTTCTACTTCCAAAGGTTGCCATTACTGTTCTGATAGCATAAGATGGGTGCTTGTGAGAAAGTTCTTCACGCAGAGAATGATGAATGCATCACATAGAAATTCAGTGAGGGTATTGGACAGAAAAACTTTGGAATCAGTCAAGAAACATCAGGATGCTGTAATGAGGGGTGCTTTTTATTCAGTTTAGTTTAGAGATACAGCACTGAAACAGGCCCTTCGGCCCACCGAGTCTGTGCCGACCATCAACCACCCATTTATCCTAATCCTACACTAATTCCATTTTTCCTACCACATCCCCACCTGTCCCTATCACCTCCCTATACGAGGGGCAATATTTAATGGCCAATTAACCTATCAACCTGCATGTGGGAGGAAACCGGAGCA
Source organism: Heterodontus francisci (assembly GCF_036365525.1). Classification (NCBI taxonomy): domain Eukaryota; kingdom Metazoa; phylum Chordata; class Chondrichthyes; order Heterodontiformes; family Heterodontidae; genus Heterodontus; species Heterodontus francisci. The sequence continues at coordinate 240,726,566 of NC_090371.1, forward strand.
CCCGGAGGAAACCCACGCAGACACAGGGAGAACTTGCAAACTCCACACGGGCAGTACCCAGAATTGAACCCGGGTCGCTGGAGCTGTGAGGCTGCGGTGCTAACCACTGTGCCGCCCCTGGTTGAATGAAGTAGGATGGGACAACAAAACTTCCTCATCAGTATTGGGCTTGTGAGAGTTTAGTAGAGCATTATGAACCAAGGTAATGTCCTTGATCTTCATTCAGTGCATTAAATTTCAAATCTTCAATTTCAAATTAAGACTGTCATGACATTACCATGCAAAATAGTTTGATTTTATTTTCTGTTGAGCATCTACAGTAAGTTGTATATTCATAGATTAGATAATCAACATTTGTTTGTTATGATACTGCTATAATTTGTTTTTCTTTTATTTCTATCTTAGGTGGGAGTGACTTCCCAAAAGACCATGAGGCTCCTACCTGCCTCAGGGCGCAGAGCAATCCAAAAGGTTAATTCCCATTCAGTACACACATCAAAATGTTAATTTGTTATTCCAGTTCCAGGCACAATTGTGGGGACGAGAAGAGGAGAAAATTAATGTCCTATCCTTAACCTCGCACTATACCGCACTCTCAGCAAGGATTTATTTAATGTATGTTGTTGTATTGGAAACCAAAACTTGCACTGGAACCTGTTGTTTTAATTTTATATCAGCATTTTTATACTTTTCTAGAACTTTTACGTCGCTTGGTAGTACAGAACTTGAGTATTGCTGCAAACAGAGACATGCTGTTGAAGCTTTTCATCTTGCACTCACCAGGACAGATGCAAGAATACCAAATTTCAAAGGGAGCAACAGTTTATACTGCATGAGAAAAGGGTGCTGATTGGTTGAGGCGATGCCATGGTGAATGCACCAGGGAACTGTTGTCCCTCACGCTTTTGTTTCCTTCAAAAAAGGCACAAAACCTGGGCATGTTCCTTTTGCCTGCAGAGGACAGGTCCCTGAGTATGAATGTATGGAGCTACTAGCATGCGTAAGTGAGCCATGTTGCGAGCCCAACTAATAATCTTAAAGTGGTTATTAGTGTAATTCTTGGCACACTCAGGAATGTTCAAGTGCTGTCCAATTATGGAATCGCATCTAACATTTGACATTATGTTCTGAGTTTTGCAAGCATGGGCTGGTTGAGTACGGTCAATGCTCTGCCGATTGCGAACAGCTGAAGGGCCGTGCTGTTTGATGCGATCCGCTAGTTGTTGCAACATATGGCCTACATACCTGGCATTGCATTCTACATGGCAACGCCTCGACCAATCAGAGTCGACTTGCCAACTAGTCAATACCTTTTTCTCCTGCAATTTAAATTGTAGCCCCTTTGAAATTTGGCATTCTTGCATCTGTCCTGATGAGTGCAAGGCAAAAAGCTTCGACATCATATCTCTTTTTCAGCAGTACTCCGCTTTTATGTTTAACTTTAAACAATTGTTTTGAACACCTTTGCTATTCTTTTAAATATTCTTATTGTGTGAACTTTTAGGTGGTCATCGCAGATCATGATGGAGTGGTTACTTGTTTCGGTATTAAAAAGGGAGAGGCAGTTGTAAGTATCAACTCAAAGCTATGACTTAAACCTTTTAATATTTTCGGAGAGATATTGTGACTTTGAGAAGTTGAACATCTGAAATGTGCATTGTAAAGGCCAGCTTGGGTCTGCAAATGAGACCTGACCTGAGCCCGACAGAATCCCATCTGACCCCGACCTGGCCCGAGTCCTTCCATTTTTTCCCGTGCCCGACCGGACCATCAGTTAACCCAGCTTCCGTTTTTCACTTTGTTCCTTACCTGTACAAGCTTAAAATAACTGTAGCAAAACCACCTTTAAAGTCCAAAAAGTAAATTGACATTAAAGTCACTTACCTGAGGTGGTGATAAAGCGTGTCCCATTGGCCCGACCTGACCCCGAATGCCGGACCCAGAAGTGCGACCCGAACCCGACACATGTCGGGTCCCATCGGCTTCGGGTTGGGTAGCAGGCCTTTAGTGCATTGTGCCTTGCCAAGCATTGCATTCTCCCAATGTTTAGCCTGACTGGATAAAATGCAAAAAAATGTTTTAAAACATGAAAAAGTAATTAAAATGAGAAATGTTGGAAATGCAGTGTTCTGTTAATTCAAAGGTGCTTTTGCATAGAATCATAAAATAATACAGCAAAGGCCATTCAGCCCATTGAGTCTGTGCCAGCTCCTTCAAAGAGCAATCCAATTTGTCCCACTCCTTTTCCCATATCACTGCAATTTTTTTCTTCAAGTATTTATCCAATACCTTTTTGGAGGCAACTTTTAAATCTGTATCCACCACCCTGTCAGGCAATACATCCTAAATCCTATCCACTTATTGCACAAGAAAAACATGTCGGCTTTGGTTCTTTTGCCTATCACCTTGATCTGTGCCCTCTGGTTATCAAGCCTTCAGCCATTGGAAACAGGGTAACTGGAGCAAAACTATTGAAAGCCTTCCTGATTTTAGATTAGAGAGAGAGATTATAGAGAGATACAGCACTGAAACAGACCCTTCGGCCCACCAAGTCTGTGCCGACCATCAACCACCCATTTATACTAATCCTACATTAATCCCATATTCCCTACCACATCCCCTCCTACATTATTCCCATATTCCCTACCATTCTCCTACCTACACTAAGGGCAATTTACAATGGCCAATTTACCTATCAACCTGCAAGTCTTTGGCGGTGGGAGGAAACCGGAGCACCTGGCGAAAACCCACGCGGTCACAGGGAGAACTTGCAAACTCTACACAGGCAGTACCCAGAACTGAACCCGGGTCGCTGGAGCTGTGAGGCTGCGGTGCTAACCACTACACCACTGTGCCGCCCACACGCCACTGTGCCGCCCACACCTCAATCGAATATCCTCTTGGCCTTCATATAAAAACAGTGCTGGAAATACTCAGCAGGTTCTGATGAAAGGTCACAGACATGAAACATTAACTCTGTTTCTCTCTCTACAGATGCTGCCAGACCTGCTGAGTATTTCCAGCACTGTTTTTATATAAAGGCCAAGAGGATATTCGATCAAGGTGTGGGTGGCACAGTGGCGTGTGGGCGGCACAGTGGTGTAGTGGTTAGCACCGCAGCCTCGCAGCTCCAGCGACCCGGGTTCAGTTCTGGGTACTGCCTGTGTAGAGTTTGCAAGTTCTCCCTGTGACCGCGTGGGTTTCCGCCAGGTGCTAAGAGGAAAGATAAAAGCAAAATATTGCAGATGCTAGAAATCTGGAAAAAAAAAAGTGCTGGAAATACTCAGCAGGTTCTGATGAAAGGTCACAGACATGAAACATTAACTCTGTTTCTCTCTCTGCAGATGCTGCCAGACCTGCTGAGTATTTCCAGCACTTTTTGTTTTTTTTTTCAGATTTCCAGCATCTGCAATATTTTGCTTTTATTTTTCCTCTTAGCCTTGTATGCTTTAAGGTGAACAATCCCAACTTCTCCATTGAGTTAAACAATTTAAATTAGCTGTTTTTTGCACAATTTCGATTAGAACTGGCAGACAATTTGAATTAATTAACTTTGTGAAGAGAAGTAAACTGTAAAGAGAAAAGATAGACTAGTGTTTTGTGTGCATGCCCAGTAGAATATGGGAAACCCGGAAGTCAGAGTTCCACTGCATGCTGTGGAGTTTCAACTCTATAGTGTGAGTGTGACGAAAATGATAGATTCCCTGCCTGCAATTGACAGGATTGACTTCCAGTAGGGCAGGGAGCAGTCCAGAGGAGGTTGCATGACCGGGTAGATCTGCAGGCTGACTTGTAGGGGGAGGGGATGTGGCTAGTTGGTGATCAGAGGTCTGAGGGATTAGAGAACTGAGGGGAGTGGGGGGGGCAGAAGATTAGTGGCCTGGGGAGGTAAAAGGTCAGAGACATCGGGGAGGTACAGCAGCCCAAGGGTGGTTGGTCAGAAGCCTTGGCCTGAGTGAGTGATCTGAGCTCTTGGGAGTTGTGGGGACGACAGAGCCCTGGGCTGGCAATTGGGGGTGTTGGGAGGCCACCACCCTGGGCTGGAATGGGTTGGAGGGAGAAGAGTTCAGAGCCCTGCAGGGGAAGAGTCAAGCCCTGTGGGGGCTTGGTGGAAGGCTTGAGGCCTTGGGGTGGAGATTGGAACAGTTGGGCCTGGGGAAGAGGGGAGTAGGTGATGATGGTGGTGCCTTAATGCTGGCGGTTGGAAAGGCCTTACTTCCTGATCTAGCAGCCCCTTGCTTTGTTTTAGCTGATCGGTTTCCTGAGGCTTGGGAAACCCCGCTGACCAGGGTTAAATGTCAAATGGTGAATAAAAATGAGGCATGCAGATTCATTATAATAGTTAAAATGCTAACCTGCCTCCGTTAAAATCGGAAGTGTGTGGTTTGGGGTCGGAATTCAGACTTTAGACTTTAACCCCCACCTGTCTTTTGGGGTTAACTTCTCCCATTGTAAGTGATAATTTACGATTTTTTTAAACTTGAGATGATGTTTGTAATATGAAAATAACGCTGACTTTTATTTCTATTATTTGGAGTCAGTGAACTTATTTCTTTGGATGAAGCATGAAAGAATCTGGGAATGGAATTGTTTCAGTTGGAACTGGTGATGAAGTTTCTTGACTTTGGCATGAGGGGAGATTGTTTGTCACAGCACACCATATAGTTTCATTGCTGTGGTGGAGCACATTTTGTTAAATTAATCTGATCTTTCACTGTGGGTAGTATCCTTGAAATAACAGTTTATAGTGTAAATTGTATTTGAAACTGCATGCTCCCAACAAGTGAGATGCTAGTATGCTTTAATGGGACATACTTTGTAAGCTGCAAAAGTAATTTGTCTTCATGAAAGTTAAGTGTGTGATTTTGCTTGTACACAGCCAGTGTTCAAGACCTTGCCGGGACAGAAAGTTTCCAGATTGGAACTAGGAGGAGCTATTGGTACTCCACAGGAGAAAATCTTTATAAGCGTAGGTTCAGAGGTGCGAGGCTTCACTAAGAAGGGAAAGCAGTTCCTGTCATTTGAAACTAACCTTACGGAAATCATTCGAGCTATGTAAGTGATCCATGAATTGTGTCCCCATCTACCTTTGTTCAGAAATAAGGCCTCCTTCTTCAGATTTACAGCTTCCTGTACCACACAGCATTCCACTGATTGCTGCCCAAGTATTAATGGAATATGTACTCTTGCCCTCCTCCTCTTCTACCAACAAAATCTCCATGTTGCTTCTGAGGAAAGCCTTAATTGCCCTCCAGGTTTAATTCAAATTTGTATTTTGGTTGGAGTAAAAAATATTTATCTTGCAGCCACATGCAACATGATTAAGAGTATTCTGGGCTTTATTCAGGAATTTACATTTGAAAATATGCAATAAATACAGATACTATATATAAATATATGTAAAATATAACCTTTTGTTTATTTTTTCCATTTAAAAAGAAAGCATTGTGCATGTGGAGTTGCCTTTTTTCACTCTCATCATATATTGTCATAAAATTCTCACTGTTAATTCCTTACAGGTATGTGTCTGGTGCAGACCTTTTCTTGTGTGCAAACTATATCTATAATCACTACTGTGACTGTAAAGATCAGGACTACTACTTGTCCAGTGACGAGATCAATGATATAATCTGCTTACCAGTGGAAAAAGTAGGCCATATTACACCAGTACTGGCCTGTCAAGACCGGGTGCTCAGGGTTTTAAAGGTAATGTGACAGATTCTGTATTAAATAATTTTGACTGATTTTCCACAGATAAAATTTGGGAAAAATTGTTACTTTTAAATTAAAGCAAAATACTGCAGATGCTGAAAATCTGAAAGCAACGCAATAAGTGCTGGAAAAACTCAGCAGGTCTGGCAGCATCCACAGATTGTGCCACACCTGCTGAGTTTTTCCAGTTACTTTTAAATGTTGGGTTTGAACATAAAGTATATTTACATAAGTTTAGGAAAAAAAGCATCAAGATGAAAAGTAGATTAAATTGTAATGAGTTAAGCTTTGATATTGTTTGTTGGTTGTACGTGATAAGCAATTTTTTGGCACGTCTTGGCGACTGATAAACTCTTCACACCCATTGGATTGAGAAGACAGGGAGATCAGTTTTATATTTCTGGGGGCACAGTATGCCACAGCTGCATTTTGTTACCGAGGCAACAGCAGGAGACCGGTATAATGTTTCGATTTGACAGTGTGTAAAATAAGCATGAACCAGACTCACCAGCGAAGTGTACTGAAGAGAAAAGAGCTGTCCATTCTCTCAGCAGAAATTCTACCAGGAGCTACAGGCCAAATTAATTGCCTGAAGAGGAAATAACGCTTTTAAGAGACTATTTGGTATTGCTGAAGGAACTGTTGATGCCTGCAGCAGCCGAAAGGTTTGAATGCCTATCAAAAACAGACTGCTTCATCAAATCGAAGTGAAAATTTTGAGTAGCCTTTGATTATTTCCACATTAAAATACCTCATCCAGCAGGAACGTAACCCACAAAGACTTACTTATTTATTTATTCTTAAGAAACAGTTAATTTTTTTAAAAAAATTTAAAACCAGATAACTACTGTTATTTTTGAATGTATGTGTATGAATGGGGGAGTTACAGTCATAGAATTATACAGCACAGTAACAGGCCCTTCGGCCTATCGTGTCTGTGCCGGTCATGAAGCTCTAACTATTCTAATCCCATTTTCCAGCATTTGGCCTGTAGCCTTGTATGATGTGATGTTTCAAGTGCTCAGCTAAATACTTCTTAAATGTTGTGAGGGTTCCTGCCTCTAACACTCCTCCAGGCAGTGCGTTCCAGATTCCAACCACCCTCTGGGTGAAAAACTTTTCCCTCAAATCCCCTCTAAACTTCCTTCCCCTTACCTTAAATCTATGCCCCCTGGTTATTGACCCCTCCACTAAGGGAAAAAGTTTCTTCCTATCTCACCTATCAATGCCCCTCATAATTTTGTATATCTCAATCATATCCACCCTCCGCCTTCTCTGCTCTAAGGAAAGCAACCCTGGCCTTTTCCGTCTTCTCCAGCCCAGGCAACATCCTGGTGAATCTCCTTTGCACCCTCTTCATGCAATTACATCCTTCCTGTAGTGTGGTGCCCAGAACTGAACACAGTACTCCAGCTGTGGCCTAACTAGCGTTTTATACAGTTAGAGTTAGATTAAAATAAGTTATAAGGTCTTTAAACATAGGTTTATCTTAATGGTGTTTAAGATTTAGTTTTATAAAAATAGTTAATTTGTAGTTGTCTAAAGAAATCTGGTTTGGTCTGTTTTATTCTGGGGGCTACTAGAGTGTTTAATTTGGCTGTTTTCCAGTTGTGTAGAAAACTTTAATAATATGCAGCGACCTGTGGAGGGATGGGACTGAATTGACCATGCGTTGCTCCCGCCGTGGTCATAACAATATCTTGTGATCAAAATTGAATGTGTTATAGATTAGGGTGTCTTAAGTCTGATCGGGAATAGCGTGGATTGGTTATACTCCTGATTCCTGATGAATGTTCTAGTTGTAAGTATAATAGACATATTTGCTTACTTGTAAACACTTATGTTCAACAATAAATCTTGACAGTTTGCTTGCCTTTAGAGACTGAGCCTTTATTGGAACTGCAGTAGAAGTATGTACATTGTATAATTTCAACATGGGGGAAGAATAGTGTCTCCATTATTTTGTATCATTTCATAAAGACAAATTGTATTGATTGAATTCAATCATAAATGTTGGTCTGTACATTCAGTTTATGTAAAATAAAGCATTTTTCCTAGTGTTTTCTTAGTTTGCTTTTGAGAAAATAGGGGAGGCACCTGGAAGAATGTGTGAAATGCAGAAATATCTGGTTTAAATCCTAAGGGTGTATTATTGTTGTGCTACTATACAATTAGATATTGGCAGTTCGAATTTACTCCAGCATGTAAGGATGTAGGATCCATTTATGGGCTGGACTAATGCCAAAAGACAAACCTATATTTGTCACAGAAAAGTTGCAGATTTGATTCCGGGTCAATGCTGAATTACTTTCTCAGCCAGGGCAATAGTCTGGGTATTACAATTGTAAGATTTTAAATGGCGTAGAGGAGCAGATGGGGATTGGGGTGTAGATATATATACATGGTGGTGGTGCAAGTAAATAAGGCCTTAAAAAGGTTATCTGAAACCTTGATTTTTTTTTAAATGAAAAGGCGTAGAATTCAAAAGCAGTGAGTTAATGTTGAACTTGTACAAGAATGTATGCCACCATCAGAATCTTGAATATTGCTTTAGGCACCCCATTATGGAAGGATGGCAGAGGTGGAGTGTAGGGTCATGAGGATATTACCAGGATGAGGGATTATGGTTATTTGAGATATTAGAATTATTTTCACTGAAACAGAGAAACTTGAGAAGAAATCAAGCTTTTTAAAATAAAGAGCTTTGATGAGACTATTTCCTTTTGGGGTGTTGGAGGGGTCATCAATTTAAAATCAAATAAAGAGAAAGAGAGATTTCTTCGTACAGTAGGTTTTTGGAGCATGGACGTGATCGACGAGAAGCAATGTCTCTGCAATGAAATTGGATAAATATTCAAAATTGAGAAAGATACTGGGTTATAGGGAAAGAGTGGGACAGTGAGATTAGTTTTGGATTGCTTAAGCAAAAAACATGTTCAGGCATGATGGGTTGAATGACGTCCAATGCTGTAAACGTCTCTGGTTCTATGATTGTTAGGTATCTTCCTCTCTATTTGATTCTAAAGCATTGGCAAATTACAATTTGTTACATTTTCATTTTTTTATTGAGCTGTGGAAATGAAGATTATGTAGAAGTTAGTGCATTTTATGACATTTAAAATTGTCTCTGATTATATCATGGTTAGCATGTTTGACAGTCTTGTACTTGCTATATTTTACCAGGGATCCGACCTGTTGTATGAAGTGGAAGTCCCCGGAGTACCTAAAGTCCTGGCATTAAACAATGGAAGTGGGGGCAAGTATGCTGGAACCAAGCGTACGGTTATTACTATGTTTTATCCTGAAAAGATTGTACATTTGTGGGCATAAATTGATAGGTCAACCATTATCCATAGTACTTTGATTTTCAAATATACCTACAGTATACTAATAGCTGGTTCTTTTACTCAAATACAATATATGGTGCTGCTGCAACTGCATTTTCATTGTGCGCATCTTGTTACCAAAGTCCTTTGCTTTGCCAACAACCTAAGAGGACTGGCAGAACCTTAGCCATGACTTCTCCATGCATAATGCTGTGAAAGTGCTTCCATTTTTAAATATTTTTTTGCAGACTTGTGCTTAAAACTGATAAGATTCCATGGATTTTTTTTTTTACAAGGGTCACTGAGAGGTCTGGTATGAAAACAACCTTTACTGGAAGTCACATGCCTTAAGCTCAATAAACAACAGAAATCTTGCTGACTTGGGGAAGATGTTTACAGAGAAGTGAAATGTCAAGATTTATGATGGTCAGGGGTCTCATTTTTGGGACATTATTTTGACTTTCTGGTTGGTATATGGACTGTGAGTTAGTTGGAGATCAGCCTGCCAAGAGAAAAACACCCAGCTCATCTCTTTCCTCCTGTCTCTGCAAAATCCTGCAAAAATCCATTGTGTGAGAGCTAAAAACTCTGATGCAGCATTTCTCCTGAGGCGCTCCTGTAAGGCCTGCCAGATTAATTCTCGATGCCACCTGAAAAGAAGTGCTCCAGAAAAGATCCCACTGACCCATCTACATGTACTTGGATGCCAGACTGTATGCCATTTTGGGACACAACATATTTCATCCGTTTTCATGAAGAATTAACAAGTATTTGGCCAAAGTTGTTTTTTGTTGTTTTTTTGTAAAAGATCTTTGCAGAGAGAATTTTTTTATGTAACTAGTGTGTGTGAGTATGCCTCTTGGGTATTTAAAAAGGGAACTTTCATATTTCAATGTGTGTTAATGCTTTGCTTCTTTACTGGATAAGTCTTGTTTTATAATAAACTGATTTTGTTTATTAAAGAAACCTGGTTGGTATATGTTATTCTGAGATGTAGAGTATATGATTTGACTATATTGTTAACTGGGTAAACTTTTAAATATATGTTGTGACCTGTGAAGAAATGGAACTAGAAAAGACAATGCACTACTCCTGCCTCGGTCTTATAATTGGGTGTTCTGTGCGGGATAACCCAAAGCTGACTACGTGCAATTGTAAGTGGGATGTCATGAAAACCCTATATGCCAAATGGGAAATATTAATTTCATTGGTTGGAAACTTACATTAGACTTCAAATGGAAAAATCCTACATGTTAACTTTTTTTAAAAAAACAGCAGCCAAGGTGGCCACTGAAATTTCCATTTGAAACCCTGGGATATTAAACAGAAGACAAAAAGTCTAGCCAAGCCCAGCTGGACCAATGGCTTGTTGTCAGTAATTGAATTACCTAGAATGGCTTTATCAATACGGTCGTCAAGGCCATCTACACCCATTGACTTTGAAAGCGCCAACGCCCTCGAAGTGTGACTGGACATCCTGAGGCATGTAGCACCTTGAATCTCAGAAGATTCCAGAAAATATCTCATTAAAAACGAATGGGTTTGATAGAGCCATGTGACTGCCTGCACAACTCTGAAGAAACTGTAAGCTTTGTCACACAGGCAGTAACTGAAAAGACTTTGTTTTCTCTCTCTTTCTACTTCCCTTCCCCCAACCCCCCGGAAAATATTAGAAAATCCAGCTACGACTAGCAACGCCCCCATCCTCTTACCCCCCCCTTGCCAAGCGTACAGACTGCTACAGCCAGCAACTTGGTGGGGTGGGGGTGGGTGTGGAAAGAGAAACCATCACTCATTCTGCCTTCAGCAGCCCTGAGCAAAGCAAGCCAACCACTGTACACGTGACCCAGCAAGGACTTCTAGACTATATTTCAGGTGAGGGCTATTGGACTCTCATACTGTGTTTAAGTTCCATTTATTCCAGACTTCAATCCAACCACCAAATCTGTTACCCTCTGTAATCTATTTGTGTGTATGTGACTCTCGTGAATATGTAGCGTATTTTTATTATAAATCAGGTTAGAGTGTTGCACTGAACACTTACCTGTTGTTTAAACTCAAGAAAAACTGTCTGGTTCTTTTGCAATCATGTTAGAGGAACAGGAGCAAACGCTTACTGGGGTGCTGTGCTCAACCACTGTGTTTTAAAAAAAGGATAAGGGGCGAAAAGGGAGCTTGAGACTACTTCCTCACCTGGCCGTAACAGGGGAAAAAATAATTGAAAAGAGGAAAAGTAAGAAAAAAACGGTTTCTTGTGCATTAGAGTAAAGTTTACACTACCAGAATGGATGTGTCAGCAGCCACGACCTTTTTGGGGAAGGAGGATTTATCCCAGAGTGATTTGAAAAACTTAACCAAGGCGAGGTTAAAGGAATTGCCCAAAATGTTGGCATTAGAGTTAAAACCACGGGCTAAGAAAGCAGACATAATTGAAGTAATAGCACAGCATTTGAAATTGGAAGAAGAAAAAGGTGATTTCAGATGAATTCAGTTGAATTAGCTAGGATGAAGATGAAGCCGCTTAAACAGAAAAAAAAGATGAAAAACCTTGTTTGAATGGGAAAAATGGGTAATGCAAAAACTTGAATTTGAACTAGCATTTCAAAGGGAGCAAGCACAGCGGCGAGCAAGAGATGGGAGGGAATTTGAATTTAAAAAGCTGGAACTAAGACAAAAGAGTGGCCTTGACTCCAGGGAAAACTCTGATGAGGAAAGATCTGACTCCAGCCCAGGACCCAGTGGAGAGCTGTTTAAATTTGTACAAGCCCTCCTGAACTTTGAGGAAAGGGACGTAGAGACATTTTTCATTTCTTTTGAAAAGATAGATGAAGTGGCTGAAGGAAAGCTGGATACAGCTTATGCAAAGCAGGTTGATGGTCAGAGCTCATGAAGTTTATGCCATGCTTTATGCTAGTGCTCTTCGGGGGGGTTTAAACTAATTCAGCAGGGGAATGGGAACCTAAATTGTAGTGCCAGTGTACAGGATGTTGAGAGTAGTGAGGTCAGGGATAAGGTTACAAGGACGCAAGAGGGCACTGGCAAGCAAGGACCTGGTTTAAAGTGTGTCTACTTCAACACCAGGAGCATCAGGAATAAGGTGGGTGAGCTTGCAGCATGGGTTGGTACCTGGGATCTCGATGTAGTGGCCATTTCGGAGACATGGGTAGAGCAGGGGCAGGAATGGATGTTGCAGGTTCCGGGATTTAGATGTTTCAGTAAGAACAGAGAAGATGGTAAAAGAGGGGGGGGGGTGTGGCATTGTTAATCAAGGAGAGTATTACAGCAACAGAAAGGACGTTTGAGGACTTGTCTACTGAGGTAGTATGGGCCGAGGTTAGAAACGGGAGAGGTGAGGTTACCCTGTTGGGAGTCTTTTATCGACCTCCGAATAGTTCCAGAGATGTAGAGGATAGGATAGCGAAGATGATTCTCGACAGGGGCGAGAGTAACAGGGCAGTTGTTATGGGGGACTTTAACTTTCCAAACATCGACTGGAAATACTATAGAACAGTTCTATGTTCTATGTTTAACTTTCCAAACATCGACTGGAAATACTATAGTTCGAGTACTTTAAATGGGTCAGTTTTTGTCCAGTGTGTGCAGGAAGGTTTTCTGACACAGTATGTAGACAGGCCAACCAGGGGCGATGCCATATTGGATTTGGTACTGGGAAATGAACCCGGCCAGGTGTTAGATTTAGATGTAGGTGAGCACTTTGGTGATAGTGATCACAATTCGGTTAGGTTTACCTTATCGATGGGCAGGGACAGGTATATACCGCAGGGCAAAAATTATAGCTGGGGGAAAAGGAAATTATGATGCGATTAGGCAAGATTTAGGATGCGTAGGATGGGGAAGGAAACTGCAGGGGATGGGAACAATCGAAATGTGGAGCTTATTCAAGGAGCAGCTACTGTGTGTCCTTGATAAGTATGTACCTGTGAGGCAGGGAGGACGTTGTCGAGCGAGGGAGCCGTGGTTTACGAAAGAAGTTGAAGCGCTAGTCAAGAGGAAGAAGAAGGCTTATGTTAGAATGAGACGTGAAGGATCAGTTAGGGCGCTTGAGAGCTACAGGCTAGCCAGGAAGGATCTAAAGGGAGAGCTAAGAAGAGCAAGGAGAGGACACGAGAAGTCATTGGCGGATAGGATTAGAGAAAACCCTAAGGCTTTCTAAAGGTATATCAGGAATAAAAGAATGACGAGTTAGATTAGGGCCAATCAAGGATTATAGTGGGAAGTTGTGTGTGGAATCAGAGGAGATAGGGGAAGTGTTAAATGAATATTTTGCATCAGTATTTACAGTAGAGAAAGAAAATGTTGTTGAGGAGAATACTGAGATTCAGGCTACTTAGACTAGATGGGATTGAGGTTCACAAGCAGGAGGTGTTAGCAATTTTGGAAAGTGTGAAAATAGATAAGTCCCCTGGGCCAGATGGGATTTATCCCAGGATTCTCTGGGAAGCTAGGGAGGAGATTGCAGAGCCTTTGTCCTTGATCTTTGTCGTCATTGTCGACAGGAATAGTGCCGGAAGACTGGAGGATAGCAAATGTTGTCCCCTTGTTCAAGAAGGGGAGTAGAGACAGCCCTGGTAATTATAGACCTGTGAGCCTTACTTCGGTTATGGGTAAAATGTTGGAAAAGGTTATAAGAGACAGGATTTATAATCATCTTGAAAAGAATAAGTTCATTAGAGATAGTCAGCACGGTTTTGTGACGGGTAGGTCGTGCCTCACAAACCTTATTGAGTTTTTCGAGAAGGTGACCAAACAGGTGGATGAGGGTAAAGCAGTGGATGTGGTGTATATGGATTTCAGTAAGGCGTTTGATAAGGTTCCCCACAGTAGGCTATTGCAGAAAATACGGAAGTATGGGGTTGAAGGTGATTTAGAGCTTTGGATCAGAAATTGGCCAGCTGAAAGAAGACAGAGGGTGGTGGTTGATGGCAAATGTTCATCCTGGAGTTTAGTGGTGTACCGCAAGGATTTGTTTTGGGGCCATTGCTGTTTGTCATTTTTATAAATGACCTGGAAGAGGGTGTAGAAGGGTGGGTTAGTAAATTTGCAGATGACACTAAGGTCGGTGGAGTTGTGGATAGCGCCGAAGGATGTTGTAGGGTACAGAGGGACATAGATAGGCTGCAGAGCTGGGCTGAGAGATGGCAAATGGAGTTTAATGCGGAAAAGTGTGAGGTGATTCACTTTGGAAGGAGTAACAGGAATGCAGAGTACTGGGCTAATGGGAAGATTCTTGGTAGTGTAGATGAACAGAAAGATCTTGGTGTCCAGGTGCATGAATCCCTGAAAGTTGCTACCCAGGTTAATAGGGCTGTTAAGAAGGCATATGGTGTGTTAGCTTTTATTAGTAGGGGGATCGAGCTTCGGAGCCACGAGGTCATGCTGCAGCTGTACAAAACTCTGGTGAGACCGCACCTGGAGTATTGCGTGCAGTTCTGGTCACCGCATTATCGGAAGGATGTGGAAGCTATGGAAAGGGTGCAGAGGAGATTTACTAGGATGTTGCCTGGTATGGAGGGAAGGTCTTACGAGGAAAGGCTGAGGGACTTGAAGTTGTTTTCGTTGGAGAGAAGGAGGAGGAGAGGTGACTTAATAGAGACATATAAGATAATCAGAGGGTTAGATTGGGTGGATAGTGAGCGTCTTTTTCCTCGGATGGTGATGGCAAACACGAGGGGACATAGCTTTAAGTTGAGGGGTGATAGATATAGGACAGATGTGAGAGGTAGTTTCTTTACTCAGAGTAGTAAGGGCGTGGAACACCCTGCCTGCAGCAGTAGTGGACTCGCCAACTTTAAGGGCATTTAAGTGGTCATTGGATAGACATATGGATGAAAATGGAATAGTGTAGGTCAGATGGTTTCACAGGTCGGCGCAACATCGAGGGCCAAAGGGCCTGTACTGCGCTGTAATGTTCTAATATTCTAATATTCTGAGGAGGCTTCTGCAGATTATGAGATGGCAGAAAAGGCTATTCTCACTGTTTGAGTTAGTCCCTGAAGCTTATAGGCAGAAATTTGGGAACCTCTGGAAGCAGCCTGGGCAGTCTTATGTAGAATTTGAGAGAGTAAAGCAAATTAATTTTGATCGTTGGATGCAGGCACTAAAGGTGGAGGCCATGTATGAGAACCTTAGGGAAATAATTCTCCTGGAAGAATTTAAAAATTCACTGCCTCCGTTAGCGAACCAGAAGGTTTCAACAGCCAGGCAAGCAGTTGAGATCGCTGATGATTATGAGCTTGTTTATCAGCCCTAACCCCTTTGTCCGTCACCCCAACATACCTGAGGATAGAAGATAGGAGGGTGAAAGGAAGGCAAGTAGCTGGGGACAAGAAGGAACAGCTGGGAACGCCCCGGGATCATCTCCTCAGGCTAGAAAGGAAGATGTTGAGGGTGGAAGCGAGCTCCGCAAGCCTAAGTGTTACCATTGCCACAAGGTGGGACACCTTCATGTGGAAAGTCACAGGGTAAACCCATGGGATTTACTGGGGTATACAAGGCTATTGGAGAGAAAGGGACCCTAACCGGGTGTACCGCAGATCAGGCTGTAGCTCTCTGAGTGCAGCTCTTAAGGCCAAGTAAAAAAACCGCTGTGAGTGTGGGGAACGTGAATAAGATACCTGAGAGTAATAGGGAATTCTTGTCAAAAGGAAAAGTAGCTCCTTATCCCTCAAGTGAGGCAAGTAAACCTATAGTTATACCTGGGGATACAGGAGTCACCCAAACTCTCTTGCTGGGAAAGGCATAACTTTTTTCCACCAGAGAGCTCAATGAATGCACAGTTTTAGTGAATGGTATCGGTGAGATGTATATATACTTGTATCTTTGCACCTGGAGTGTGACCTAATGTCTGGAACAGTAACTGCAGGAGTTGTCCATAGTTTGTCTGTAGACGGAGTTGATCTACTCCGGGGCAATGATTTGGCTGGAGTGAAGGTAGTAGCTTCTTCAGTAGTCATGGAAAGATCAAATGAAGTCAAAGAGACAGAAGTTGCAGGAAAAGGTTCCAGGAACATTTCCTTCATGTGCAGCAGATTCCTTTGTCTGACGTCAAATTGGCTGCTCAGACATAGACGGATATCTGAAACTTTCTTCGGGGATTTGGATAATCTGAAGGAAATGTTCTGTATGTCTTTTCTGATCAAGGCTCAGCAAGAAGTTAAATAAAGTGACACAATCAGCTCTAACATAAGCTGAGGTAAAGGTAGTTCTGGAAGGCTACTGTATTAAAAATGGGGTTCTGTTGAGAAAGTGGAGACCTCCTCATTGACCTGCAGATGAAGGCTGGCCCGTTTTTCACCAGATGGTAGTACTGCCCAAGTATCGCCGGGAAATATTAAGGATAGCCCATGAAATTCCTATCACGGGACATGTGGGGATCCGGAAGACCCAATCATGTATTGGTGACCATGTTTACTGGCCAGGTCTTTCGAGGAAATGGTGCATTGTAAAATGTGCCAGATTGTGGAAAACCGCAACCTCCATAAAACCAGTACCTCTAATTCCCATACCAGTTTTCGGGGAACAATTTAGTAAGGTGGTGGTAGATTGTATTACCTTTACCAAAAGCAAAAGCAGGACACCAATATGTACTCACTATTATGGATATGGCTACTCAGTTCCCAGAGGCCATTCCCTTGAGAACAGTTTCTGCTAAGGTAGTGGTAGAGAAGGTAACCCAGTTCTTCATTAGATATGGATTACTGATCGAGGTTCCAATTTTATGTCTTAAAATTTTTCAGGTAATTTGGGTATAACACAGTTGAAGTCTTCAGCATACCACCCACAGACACAAGGGGCTTTAGGACAATACCATCAGGCCCTCAAAACAATGATCAGGGCATACTGTCATGAATATCCCCATGATTGGGATAAAGGGCTAGAATTTATTTCGTTTGCCACTAGGGATTCACCTAATGAGGCTTCTGGTTTTAGTCCTTTTGAATTAGTTTATGAACATGAGGTGAGAGGTCCTCTAAAACTAATTAAAGAAAGGTTTTTAGAACAGAAAGTCGAATCTTCCATGTTGGATTATGTATCTGTGTTTTGGGAGCAGCTCACGAGGACCTGCAAAGTGGCTCGGGAACATCTGAGGGCTTCCCAAACAACCATGAAGAAATGGGCAGACAAGCATGCCAAGACCCAAACATTTCAACCGGGGGATAAGGTGTTACTATTACTGCCTTTACAGGTGAACGGTTCAATGGTCTATATAAAGTGGTCAAAAGAGTTGGTAAAGTAAATTACTTGATTGATACCCCAGATCGCCTGAAAAAGAATCAGCAGTGTCACATCATTATGTTGAAACAATATCACCACTGGGAGGAGGATAAGCAAGCGCAGGTATGTCAGGTAGTAAGGACAGTGAAGAATGAAAGGGATAGTGAGGGTGAGGCAGAAAGAGGCCTAAACAATTCTCAAATTGAACCTCCTACTATCCGGTTAGCTAATACTGACTTGTTAGGGAGATTGGAAAATATGTTTTCATATTTAAATGAAGAACAACAAGAAGATCTAACAGGGCTACTCACAGCATTTAAAGGAGTCTGTACGGACAAACCAGGATGTACGACCTTAGCCATATATGATGTGTATGTAGGGGAATCCTTTCCTATAAAACAGCATCTTATCGCTTAAGTCCAGAGAAACCAGCCCAGGTAAAAGCAGAAATCCAATATATGTTGGAAAACCACCTAATTGAACCCAGTCAAAGCAGCTGGAATTCCCCAATTGTGTTATTACCTAAACCTGATGGATCAACCAGATTCTGCATAGACTACAGAAAGGTTAATGTAGTAACAAAGGTAGACTCCTACCCAATTTCTTGCTTGGAAGACTGTATTAACAGAGTGGGCAATGCTACGTTTCTTACAAAAATAGATTTGTTAAAGGGATACTGGCAGGTTCCTTTAACACCCTGTGCTAAAGAAATATTGGCCTTTGTCACACGAGATGGTCTTTTCCAAAGCTGGGTGATGCCATTCGGGCCAAAAGAAATGCCCCAAACAATTTTCAGGGACTAATTAACAAAGTAGAGGTCCGTCCGCCCTGATTGCCTGCTCTTTTTCCGCGGTTTACTTTCGAGCTCGGGTGTCCCTGGAGAAGGAGCATGCGGTGTCTGCTGGTATGCTTGAGGCCTTCCGCAACCGGTGGACACTACAGGGGCTGGAGTACATAATTGATGCAGAGAATGACATTTTAATTTGAGTTTTGTTTTATTTACCTGTTTTAAATAACGTTATTTTATAAAATGTATATAGGGGGGGCCTGTGCAATAAAGGCCCCCTCGATATAAAATACATAAAAGGGGCCTGGGGTATAAAGGCCATCTATATTTAAAAAAACAGGGTTTGATACAGAGTAAAGCTCCTTCTACACTGCCCCACCAAACACTCCCAGGAGAGGTACAGCACGGGGTTAGATACAGAGTAAAGCTCCCTCCACACTGTCTCCATCAAATACTCCCAGGACAGGTACAGTATGGGGGTTAGATACAGAGTAAAGCTCCCTCTGCACTGTCTCCATCAAATACTGCCAGGACAGATACAGTCCGGGTTAGATACAGAGTAAATCTCCCTCTACACTATCTCCATCAAATACTCCCAGGACAGGTACAGTCCGGGATATATACAAAGTAAAGCTCCCTCGACACTGTCCCCATCAAATACTCCCAGGACAGGTACAGTCCGTGTTAGATACAAAGAAAAAAAAACGGGGTTAGATACAGAGTTAAGCTTCCTCTACACTGTGCCATCAAACACTCCCAGGACAGGTACAGCATTGGTTAGATACAGAGTAAAGAGAAGAAAAAAAAAATGAACCAAGTGGTATAAGTGGACCTTGGGTTGGTGCAGTCCAGTTACAAGACAATTAATTGGGCATTGAAAGGCCAGTGGGATACTTTTCCAAAAAGCTAAATTGACACCAAAAGAGATGCTCAACAGTGGAAAAAGAATCCCTGGGCGTATTACTAGCTCTTAAGCATTTTGAAATATATGTCTGCCAGGACTACTGGTATATACTGATCATAACGCCCGAGTCTTTGGAAAAATTCGAAAACCAGAATGGCAGATTATTTCGATGGAGTTTACTATTGCAAGCTTATCACTTAAAGATTTTCCACATTGTGGGGAGAAACAATGTAATTTCTGATGCTTTGTCCAGAATTTAACTTTGCTTTATCTGAGTGCAAAGATGGTACAAAGCAGAACTGCAGCTACAGGTACAGAGTGACTGAGAATGACTCTGTAAATGTGTTTTAATATTTTTCATCTCCTGTTTTTCCATACTTGGCAATGAAACACATTTAAAAATGTAGGTTGATTCCTCCAAGGATGGAGGTGTTATGAAAGTGGTTCCATTTTTAAGAAAATTTTGAGGACTTGTTTTTTCAACTGATAAGATTCCATGGATGTGTTTTTTTTTTACAAGGGTCACTAAGAGGTCTAATTTGAAAACAACCTTTACTGGAAGTCACATGCCTTAAGCTCAATAAACAACAGAAGCCTTGGTGACATGTCAAGATTTATGATGGTATGGAGGTCTCACTTTTGGGATATTGTTTTGACTTTCTGGTTGGTGTTTGGACTGTTTTGAGTTAGCTGGAGATCAGCCTGCCAAGAGAAAAACACCCAGCTCATCTCTTGCCTCCCATCTCTGTAAAATCCTGCAAAACTCCATTATGTGAGAACTAAAAACTCTGATGCAGCATTTCTCCTGAGGCATTCCTGGAAGGCCTGCCAGATTAGTTATTGATGCCACCTGAAAAGAAGTCCAGAAAAGATCCCAGTGACCCATCTATGTGTACTGAGACGCCAGACTGTATGCCATTTTGGGACACAACATTTGGCCAAAGTATTTCTTTTTGTCCTTTTCCTTTGCAAAAGATTTCTGCAGAGAGGATTTTTTTAATGTAACCAGTGTGTGTAAGTGTGTGTGTTGCGTATTTAAAAAGGGAACTTTCATATTTCAACCTGTGTGTTAATGCTTTGCCTCTTTACTGGAGAAGTCTTGTTTTATAATAAACTGATAATTTTGTTGTTTATTAAAGAAGTCTGCTAGGTGTATTTTATTCTGCAATAAAGAGTGGAGTATATGATTGACCGTATTGTTAACTTGGTAAACATTTAAATATATGTTGTGACCTGTGGAGAAAGGGAACTAGAAAAGACTTCATTCCTTCTGCCTTGGTTGTAACAATAACATTCAACTAAACAATGCTGTAAGAAAGAACTTGCAATTATATAGGATGCCTCT